>NW_027555958.1:455372629-455480129 GCF_003287225.1 Phascolarctos cinereus
GCTAATCATTCCTGGGGGAAGCATCCAGTTAGAACCACAATGCCATAAACTATACTATTATTATAATCACTACCTTCAACTTGCTGATGATAATAATAATAGCTGGCATTTACACAGAGCTTTCAGGTTTGCAAAATGCTTTACATATATTATCTCATTTGATCCTTACAACAACCCTGTGAGGCAGGTAATATTGCCTCCATTTTACAGATGAGGAAACAGAGGCGTAAGAAAGCTAAGTGACTTGCCCAGGGTTTTCTTCCCTTATACAATATTAGCTCCTTGAGGGCAGCGATTATTTCATTTTGGTCTTTGAACTCCTCCAAGCACTTAGTACCACACCAGGAACAGAGCAGGGACTTACAAAAACCTTGTTGGTTCCAGCAGAGCCCCTGGCAGACTGGATGAGACCAGAGGAGGTTCTAGCTTGCTAGTCTTTCTTTAAGGAAGAGTGTACCATAGTCTAGCAAACTTCTTGTTGTCTCTGACTCCAGTTTTCAGGACACTTCTCTCTCTGTCTCTCTGTCTCTCTGTCTCTCTCTCTGTCTCTCTCTCTCTGTCTCTCTGTCTCTCTCTCTCTCTTTCTCTCTCTCTCTCTCTCTCTCTCTCTCTCTCTCTCTCTCTCTCTCTCTCTCTCTCTCTGTCTCTCTCTCTCTCTCTCTGTCTCTCTGTCTCTCTCTCTCTTTCTCGGTTCTCCTCCTCCCTCGCTGACTGCTCCTTCTCAGTCTCCTTTGCTGGATCTTCCTCCAGGTCAGACCAGATAACAGTGGAGGTCCCCAAACTCCACCCTGCACCTTTTTCTCTTCTCCTACTTCACCTGGTGATCTCATCAGTTCCCACGTTTCAATGATCTCTGCAGATGGCTCTTAGATCTACTTGTCAGGTCCTCACCTCTCTCCCGACCTCCTAATTACCTTTTAGATATGCTGAACCAGAGACACCTTAAACTCAACACGTTCAAAACTGAACTCACTCCAACCCAACCTTCCCTTCTCCCTAACTATTCCGTTACTGTCGAGAGTCCTGCCATCCTCCCACACACTTAGGCTCCCAACCTCAGTGTTACTTCCAACTCATCACTCTTTCTCACCTACCCCTATATCTGGTCACTGGTTGAATCCTGTAATTTTTATATGTAGAACTTCTCTTCTATATGCCCCCTTCTCTCCTCAGGCCCTGCTACCACCTTGGTGTGGGTTCTCATCCCCTCATAACTGGACTATTGCAATAACTTGCTAGCTGTACTCCCATCATAAATCTCCCCACCCCACTCCAATGCATTTAACACGCAGCTGTCAAATTGATTACCCTAAAGTACAGGTCTGATCATGTCACCACCTCCCCTCACTGTACATTCAATCAACTCCCCTCGCTCCCCATCACTTCCAATATCAAATATAAAATCATCTGTTCAGCATTCAGAGTGCTTCATAACCTGGTCCCATACCCTTGACCCACCTTTTTAGTCTTATACCTTCTGTGCATCTTCCCACTTCTTGGACCCTGTGATCCAGTGAGACTAACCTCTTTGATGTTCCCTGAACAAGATGTTCTTCCAGGCTCGGGATTTTCACTGGCTGTCCCCCTGCCTGGAATTCTCCCCCTCCTCATCTTTGCTTTCTGGCTTCCATGAAGATCCAGCTAAAATCCTGTCTTCTACAGGAAGGCTTTCCAGGTCCTCCTTAATTGCAGTGCCTTTCCTCTGGTGATTGTCTCCACTTTATCCCTGTAGATAGCTGGTTTGTACACAGTTATTGACATATTGTGTCTCCTGTAATACTGTGAGCTCTTTGAGAATGGATGCTGTCTTTTACCTTTTTTTTGTACCCCCATTGCTTAGTATAGTGCCTGGCATGTGGTAGGTGCTTAATAAATGTTTGCTGACTGATGGGTCTGACCACCCCTGTCAATTCAATAAACTCCAGTGGCTCCCTCTCACTTCCTGGATCAAATATAACACTTTCTGCTTGGTTTTCCAAGCCCTTCCTGACTCGGCACCTTCCTAACTTTCCAATCTTCATGCACCTTACTCTCTGTCCCCCTACATGTACTAATGGCCAATCTGATGACTGGGACTCCTTGCTATTCTTTGACATTTCATTTCCTCACTGATCATTTTTTCTTGCTGTCCTCCATGCCTGGAGCTATCTCTCTCCTCATCTCTACCTCCTGGCTTCCCTGGCTTCTTTCAAGTCCCAGAAAGTTTTCCTGATCCAGATTCCCCCCTTTGCTAATCCTCCTTAGTGCTGGTGCCCTCCTTTGGTTTATCGGCTCCAATTTATCCCATCTACAGCTTTTTGGTAAAGACTTGCTTGTTTGTTATCTCCAACATTAGACTTTGAGAGCAGGGCCAAGTTTTCGCCTTTCTTTATATCCCCAGTGCTTAGCACAGTGCCCAGTGTGCAGTAGGTACTTAATACACGCTAGTTGTCTGACTGCTGGTTGAGCATCTCTGTTACTCGATATGACAGCTAGTGAAGGTGAAGAGGTAAAAAACAAACAAACAAAACCCTTCCCTACCACTGCTATGCTTTGTTGCCATCACAGGGTCCCACTCCACAATAGGCCTGCTTTTGGCCTGAACCTGACTCTCTTAAGCTGCATCATGGACTCTAGGGAATGGCCACCGTAGCTATTTAAACACCTCTAGGGGCAGGGCCAATCTTCAGCCAACAAACCTCAAGTTTCCCTTCCAGTTCAATCAAAGAAACTTTGCCATACTTTGTAAGGGGACTCTGGGGGTTAAAACAGCTTTGTAATTAGTTTAGTGCCTCTTAAACATATTACTACTTCATTACCTCTGTGAGGAGTCCTTCCTTTCTGTGATTGCCTCACTCAACACCCATGAGCCAGGTCAAAGACCAGCTGCCCCTCTTTACTTAGGTACCTGCATGCTGCCTCCTCTTAGAGAATGGAAGCTCTCTGAGGGTAGAACATGTTTCTTTCTTTGTTTTCTGATCTTTGTATCTAGCACAGTGCTTGACATGTAAGGTGGTGTTGTTCGGTTGTTTTCAGTCACGTCCAACTCTTTGTGACCCCATCTGGGGTTTTCTTGGCAGAGATACGGAGTGGTTTGCCATTTCCTTCTCTCGCTTATTTTACAGATGAGGAAACTGAGGCAGACAGAGTGAAGTGACTTGCCCAGGGTCATCCAGCTAGAAGGTGTCCGAGGCCACATTTGAATTCAGAAAGATGAGTCTTCCTGGGTCCCAGCCCGGTGCTCTATCCACTGCACCACTGTGGTGGGTGCTCAATAAATGCTTATTGCTTGATTTCAGCCTGAGCCCCTGGTAAACTGGTTGAGACTAGGGGAAGGAGCTAGGTCTTACCTTAGAGAAGAATTAATATCATAGTCTATAATATACTATATCATATATTATAATGTTATAGTCTATGATATATTATAGACATATATAGCAATGATAGTGACCTGAGAGCAATAAGATGCCTTAGCATCCATAACCCTAGCAGCAAAGTCCTGCCAAATTTATTGTGTGCCCAGTATGTGCGGGGATCTGTTGGACTATAAGATTTAGAACTAAAATCAATCAATCAATCAATATTCCTCAAGTGCCTACTAAGCACTAGGCATTGGGATTACAAATTTAGAAATGCCCTCAGGAAGCTGACATTCCGTGGGAGTGGGGGTGACCACATATTGCCATATGTAATAACAGATATCACTGTCGAGCCCAGGGGGCCTGGACCACTTGTCTTCTCTCACTAAGGGGAATACGTATAGTCCTGGTCCACTCCTGAGGGAGCCTGACATTTAAAAGAGGGGGCGGGTTTCTTTTTCATGCTCTTTGGTTCTTTATGCTCCCTCCTCAGAGCCTTGTGGAAAATCACTGAAACCTTAGATTTGACTCATATCCGGTATTTCCCCAAAAGGGTATAGAAAGTACTCCATGTCAAGCAGGTATTACTTCCTGCACTGAGAAAGAAATGCTTAGTACACTAAAGATTAGTAAGTATGCACTGACAAAGACTCAAAACTTAATCTGGTAACCAGTAACTCCTACTGGACCTTCCCAGGAGTTGACACTTAAAACGTTTAAATGTGGGCCATTTAATGGGGCTGTAGAATCACCATTTCACCTTTACTTCAACTCTATATTGTTCAAACCACTCCCTCATGGTCACTGTCTTCTGGGGAACCAGGACAGGGCTCGGGTTTCTCCTCCTGTCATTGTCCATTTTCTCCAGAAAGTGTTTATAGTAGCACCTGACTGAGGGACTCAGGCTTCTGACTCATGAAATCTCCTTGAAGGCTAGAAACGTCTATCTCAGGATCACTATTTGATCACCTGTGATTAGGAAAAGAAATACAAAAACAAAGAGGCCAAGAGAGGGCTCCTTAGGCAGCACATGCTTTGGCTTCTGTGTGTAAACCTGTTGCTGAAAGTGCAGAGGGAGGTGCAAGGGGTGTGTGGCAAAATGCCTTTCTCCATTATCATGGGAAGTCCCAGATAGAGAATTCCATTCTGCACTTTCCGAGGAGAGGAAGAAGAGAATGAATGGAACTTGTCTCTTTCTCTTAAGTCTAGTGTAGGGTGTTTGGTCAGAGAGGTCAAGGAGGAATAAGGGGAAGGATGCAGGGTCTTAAAGACCAGTAGTGGAGAGATCTTTAGGAAGAAAGATGCTGTGGAGCTGTCCAAGGTTGTGGCCCAAGAATGAGCCTTCTTCTTCACTGCACCCTGTCTCCTGCCAATGCAGGGTCATGTCATGATATAAATAGATGCACTTCCTGTTGATTTCACTCTCTTTTTGCCCTTGCTACTTCTTTCCCATTCTGGATGGCAGGTAAAGCTAAAACAGATCTCGCCGCTGACAGAGGAGGAAAAGGTGGAGTACAGCGTGGCAGCAGAGCGTCGAAGGATGAGGCTGGTGTACACAGAAACCATCCAGGACCTACTGGCCAAAAGCGTCATTCAAGATGGTGAGATGTCCTTGCAGGACCCAGTGTGGGAGCAGACCATGGGGTGGGTAGAAAGAAATGGGATTGACGTCCAGAGAAGGGCTACTAGGGTGGTGAGAAGACTGAAAACCATGCCAGGTAAAATGGGAGATAACCCAGAGGAGAGAAGACTCAGGGGGCACATAAGAGTCATCAGGAATTTGAAAATCCTTGTGGAAAAGGGATTAATCAGCTTGGCCCCAGTGGCCAGAACAAAGTGGGCCTTTGCATCCTTCCCCACATTTCCCTCTGACCTCTCTGACCACTCCTTTTTGGTTTGCTGTAAACAATGGAACAATTAGAGCAAGTCTGCCCACTCTGGACCTCAGTTTACTTTTCTGTAAAATGAAGGGTTATGCTATGTGACCTGAGTTCTCTTTTCAGTTGCAGCAACTCAATAACTATCTGGTACATGGATGTTTCCATTTAAAAAAAATTTAAGAAAAACCCCCAAACCTTTGTAACAAGTATGCATAGTTAAACTAAACAAATTCTTACATAAGCTGTGTCCAAAATACGTCTCGTTCTGCATCTTGAGACCATTGCCTTCATCACTGGTCCTCTGGAATAGCCTTTTTATGTTGCCCGTGAGAGACGTGGTTAGATGCTTTGCTAAAATCTCAATGAACTAGATCTGTATGATTTCCCTGATCTATGGGTCACTAACCCTGGCAGAAAAGGAAATTGGGCTAGCCTGGCATATGTGTTCTTGATGAAGCTGTCTTGGCTCTTGGTGATCATTGCTTCTTTTTGTAAATGTTCTCTCACCATCTTTTTCATGATATGTTCTAGGATTGTGTCTCGAGTAGAAACCAAACTCACAGACCTGTAGTTGATAGCTTTTGCCCCCTGCCAGAAAATTAGGATAATATCTGCCCTTCTCCAACCCGGTAGGATCATTCCTGTTCTTGTTGACCTCCCAAAGATCGGTGACAGGCACAGTGCTAACAGGCCCATTCAGTCAGTGACTAGGAATGCATGTAGTTCATCTGGGCCTCGTGACCTGATTGCACCGAGGAGTTCTTGCTGGCTCTTTGCTTGTCTTGAGCATCAGCCAACTTCTCTTGTGTCCTTTTCAATCTAAAGATCATTCTCTTCAGTGAAGAATATAAAAGCAAAATAGGGATTGAGCTCCGAGCATTTTGTTGTCACTTTTTGTCATCTTATCCACCCCAAGCAAAGGGCCGATCCCATCTATGACCTTCTTCTCTCCCTCAGTTGTAGTTCTAAAGCTCGCTTTTGTTGACCTTAGATTCCCCCACCAGTCTCAGCTCACTCTAAACATTAGCATTCCTGATGCTATTTTTACTGGACTGAGCAATGCTGTTATGTCTATTCTCTGTTACCTGACTTCACTTCCATATTTTGTGTATTTTTTCTTAAGATGGAAGTCGTTCAATAAGTAAGTTATCTGTGTATCTGCATCAGTCTCTCTAGTCAACTCCACATTTTCTAAGCATTCTAGACATACAAGGTTGGAGGTCCTTCAGAGGGACCTCCCTCAAATGGAAGAAACTTTGATGATCATCCAACCCCGTCATTTTATAGTCAAGAACCTCTGATCTGAGGATCAGAGAAGTGACTTATCCACAGTCACACAGGTGATAAGCATCAAAGGTAAGATTTGAACCTAGGTCATCAGATCCTAACTTCTAGATCTGAGGCTGGAGGGGACTTCAGAGGCCTAATCTAACCCTCTTATTTTCCAGATGAGGTCCAAGTGACTGGACCAAGGTCACATAGGTAGTGATGATTAGAGGCTGGATTTGAACCCAGGACCTCTGATTCCAGACTCTGTGCTCTTTCCACTGTACCTCCCTACTTGTGGGTTGTTGGCACATTATGGGCACCATTATATTCCCATGCCCTGGGGAGAATTCAGAAGAGTTTATTCATATCCAGTGCTTTTGGTTATCTCTTGACTTGGGTCTGTTGGAGCCACTAATTATAGACAGATTTAAGAACAACAGGGAAGCTCAGAAGCTAAGAGGGGATGTGATTAGTCTATAAAAAGCATGAGAGACCCAGAGGAAGTGTTGTATGGCCTTGTTCTCCAAACCCCAGGGTACCACTTAGGTGGTGAAATGCACCAGGTCTGGAGTCAGGAAATGCTGTTGTCCAGTCTTTTCAGCCACATCCAAGTCTTTGTGCCTGTTTTGGGGGGCTTTCTTGTCAAAAACACTGAAGTGGTTTGCCATTTCCTTCTCCAGCTCATTTGACAGATGAGAAACTGAGGCAAACAAGGTTAAGTGACTTGCCTGCAGTCACACAGCTATTAAGTGTCTGAAGCCGGATTTGAAGTCAGATCCTCCTGACTCCAGGGACAGTGCTCTATCCACTATGCCACCCAGCTGCCCCAACGACGTATGAGTTTTTAAGGGAAAACTGGAGATATCTTTGAAGCTCATAGAATCTCAGAGCCTGAGGGGATTGTAGAGCAAGGGACCTTAATGGTCAGTCATATTTGGGGTAGCGAAAGAGTGCTGAGGGGGTGCAGCTAGGTGGCACAGTGGATAGATCACTGGCCCTGGATTCAGAAGGACCTGAGTTCAAATCCAACCTCAGACACATAACACGTACTAGCTGTGTGACTCTGGGCAAGTCACTTAACCCCATTGCCCAGCCAAAAAAAAAAAAAGAAAGAAAGAAAGAGTGCTGGGTTTGGAGACTGGAGGGCCTGAGTTCAAATCTTGGCTCCATTACTCACAGCTATGTACCCCTGGGCAACTCTTTTCTACTCTCTGAGCCTCAGTTTCCTCATCTGTACAACAGGGCACTACCTACTTTATGGAGTTGTTGAGAGGAAAATGATTTCTCAACCTTCAAATGCTATAGAAATGTGATTTATCATTATGATAATGTTTATTAATTAATAATGCCATTAATTACCATGAGTATTTAGTCTAACATCTTTCCGGACAGAATCATTATAGCAATAGTGACCATTTATATTGTGCTCCAAGGTTTCCAAGCACTTTACACAAATCTAAGTGACTCCCTAGTGGTTCAAAGTTGACTCGAAGGAAGCAAAGCATTAGCCTGTCATCCAATAGAATGGGAGATGGGCTGGCCCCGGAACTGACCATGATGTCAACAAGTCCTGGGAGAGGCTCTGAGTGCAGATAAAGCTCAGTTCTTGTTCTCATGGAGCCTGGAGGAGGCGGACAAAACAGACACTAACCTAAGACATGTGCATTAGACAGATGTGGATAGAGTGCCCTCTGGGGTCCAAGGGAGAAAGGTCATTCATGGCCAGGGAGGAAAATGCATTTGTGTTGGGCCACGGAGGGCAGGGTTTTGTCTTTGTACACCAAAGGCTTAACACAACGACTGGCACATAGTAGGAACTTAATAAACGGTTAGTGATTGGTGGGTAGAAGGTCATGGAATCACAGACCAAGGAGCCAAAATTGCCATCCTGTTCTGACGCAGCCCTTGTTTCAAGACCTTCAGTGAGGAAGAATCCACTTCCTCTCCAGGCAGCTCATCCCACTTTGGGGCAACTGACATGGTTAGGAAGCTTCTCCTGACATCAAGCCTCAGTTTCCCTCTTTGTAATTTCTACCTTGTGCTCCTGGTTCTGCCCTGTGGGGCCAACGGAACAGGTGTGATCCCTGTTCCATGCGTCAGTTCTTCAAATATTCAAACACATCAGTCCTATTCCCAGAGTATTCTCTTTTCCAGCCTAAACACGTCCAGTTCCTGTAAACAATCCTCCAAAGACTCAGAAGGCTCAAGGCCCTTCACTGTCCAGGTTGTCTCCCTCTGGGCACTCTCCAGATTACAGATGTCCTTCCTAAAATGTGCTGCCCAGATCTGATCACTCTAGATACGGTCTGACTGAGTCAACGCAACTCAGCGAGCATTCATTAAGTGCCTGCTGGATGCCAGGCACTGTGCTAGGCACTAGGAATAAAAAGACAGAAAACAAATAGCTGTGTATCATGTTCACATGTCCATTAAGCTAGCCAGGATCCTATAGGGCAGCCTCCTGCTTACCAGCAAGCCCTCAGCCACATCCCATGTCCCATGTCAGATCTGGAGAGCAGAGACTGTAACAGGATGGTGCCCGCTGAGAAGACCCGAGTGGAGAGTGTGGAGTTGGTCCTGCCCCCCCATGCCAACCACCAGGGCAACACCTTTGGTGGCCAAATCATGGCTTGGATGGAGAATGTGGCCACCATCGCAGCCAGGTGAGGCCTAGCTGAATAACCCTTCTCTACTTCTCCCCAATCTTTTCTGGGTGCCATGATTAGCTAGAGGGCTTCCCTGCCCTATGGCCTCCACTCTAATATTGGATTATAGGACAGAACTTGTCTAGTTGAACCTTGACATGATGTGTGATCACCCTCTCCATTGGATTTGACAATTAAGAGCTCGCTAGTATCTTTGGAGAGAGTAGTTTCGCTTGAATGAAGAGGTAGGAAACCGGACTGCAGAGATTTAAAAAGAAAGGAAAGAAAGTTGAAGCACCTGTTGTGACTATCTTTCTGAAGTTCAGCCACAAAAGGGAGGAGAGATATAGGAAGCAGGGATGGAAGGATGAAGTGTGAGCTTTTTGAGGATAAGGGGCGACATGGGCATATTTGTAGGCAGTAGGGAAGAAACCAGTAGACAGGGAGAGATTGCAGATAAGGGAGTGAATAGGGATGATAAAGGGGGCACTCTGCTGGAGACAGGCTGGAATGGGATTACTTGTACAGGCAGAGGGGTTTGCCTTGGCAAGGAGAAGGGCTACCTCTTCATCTGAGACAGAAGAAGGAAGAGATAGTGGCAGAAGGCATTTGGGGATGAGAGGAGGGAGCGCTTTTCAAATGACTTCAGTTTTTTCAGAGAAATACGAAGCAAAGTTCTCTACTGAGAAGGTGGGCAGAAGGGGACTATGGGAAGCTTGAGGAGAGATTAAAAGGTTTACAAATCCACAATGGGTGGGATAACAAGTTAATTAAGGAGATGTAAAAGGCTTGCCCAGCAGCAATGAGGGCCCATTTGAGGTTATGGAACATTAATTTATCAGCATGATTTTTGTGATTTTCTCCAATTTCTTTTGGCAACACATGGCTAGGAGCAAAGGTAGAAGATGGTGGGTGTGATCCAAGGCTGAGGCTTGGCAAGACACAATGGGTGATGTGAGAAAAGGAGTCAAGAACTCTAGAGAAGAGGACGGGGTCAAGATGGGGAAAAGAGGAGAAAGGGGTCTGGAAGGACCTCTGGTGGAGATGGTCTGGAGGAGAATTGTGTGGTTGAGGGACTGGAGGTCATGGTGTCGATGGAGAGAAGGTCTGGTAAGGGAAGGCAGAGGGAGAGGTGGAAAGCCAAAAGATCATGGCCAGATAAGGGGAGTTGGGAATTCTTGAACGTGGAAGTGGTGCATCTATGGGTGATGGTAAGGTCAAGTGCATGACCATCTTTGTGTATGATTGAAGTAGAGTGGAGGAGTAGATCATGGGAAGTGAGTAAGTTGAGGAAGTGGAAGTTTAGGATGTTTGAAGGAGTATCAATATGGATGTCGAAGTCCCCTAGATAAGAGGAGGAATTGGAGAGAAGAAAAATATTGTGAGCCAGGCACGGAACTCACTGAGGAAGGAAGGGGAGTTTCTTGGGGGGGGGGTGTCTGTAGGCAATAGCTACCAGGATTGTGATTGGGTGGTAGATAGGAATTACATGAACATCAAAGGAGGAGAGGTTATTGAGCGATAGGTACACAGTGAGAACATGCAAGTGGCCAGGAGGAACGACGAGCACTCCATCTCACGTTGATGAGTGAGTTGGGGGAAATGAGCCCAACCCCCTCATTTTATGGATCATTAAACCGAGTCCCAGGGCCATGAAGTGATTTGCTCAGGATCACACCGGTGTCCTGAGAGTCAAAGCCAGTTCCTTACACCCCAAATCTAGCCCTCTTCACTGCATCATGTTCCTCCCTGGAGAATGTAAGCTTCTCAAGGGCAGCAACTGTACAATTCCTTGTGTCTGTGCCCCAGCCAGTGCCTTATACATTGTAGGTGCCTAGTAGATGCTTGCTGAGTCGACTGTGGAGGGAGAGAATGGGGTAGTTGGGGAAAGCTTCAGAGCAGAGAGCTGGGATGATCAGAGGATTTTAGCTATGGAGCTAGAAGGGACTTCAGAGTTTACTGAGTTCCAACCCTCTTATTTTTCAAAAGGGGAAACTGAGGCACAAAAAGGTTAAGTGAGTTGCCCTTAGTAAGTGTCTGAGGTGGGATCTGAATACAGGTCTTCCCAACTCCAGGTCCAGTACTCTTTCCACTGTGCCATATTGTATCCCCATGAGCTGGGCTTTGAAGGATGCTTAGGATTGGGATGGAGCTCGGTATTTTAGGCAGATGGAACAAACAGCCTGACCTCAGGAATAAAGATGGGGATAAGACTGAGCTGGGCCAGGGGGACTGGGAACCAGTGGCCCCAACAGACAAGCCTCACCCCAGTTGCTCCCTCCTCTTCCCTGCTGTGCCTACACAAGCCTTTGCTACCTTCCCTGCCCTCCACCTCCCCACCTCCCACCCTGCTAGGGGGGGACATAGCCAACCACCCAGTGGGGAAATACCCAGAGGGCATATGATAGACCCCAGGGCTGGGCAGTTGGGTCAGATCTGGCCAGGCTTTGCTAGCATGCCTATCCCCCACTATCTCAGCCGCCTGTGCCAAGGCCATCCCACCCTGAAGACAATTGAGATGTTCCACTTTCGAGGCCCATCCCAGGTTGGGGACCGGCTGGTGCTCAAGGCCATTGTCAACAATGCCTTCAAGAACAGGTGAGACTGGACCCGTTAAGGGATAGGAGTGTGATGGGATGGATGCGTACATGTCGGGGAGGGGAGGGGAGAGCAGAAATTAACCATGAACTGAAAACGAAAAACTGTAAAAGCTGACTCCACAGAAATTCATAGACTGTGACAAGCCAGGCTTTAAGAGTGAGGGAGGGCTTGAAAATGGGGGATGTCAGAGCTGAGCGAAAGGAACTTTAGAGGTTATCGACATAGTGACAATAATGAAGCCAGCATTTCCATAGCATATGAAGGTTTCCCGGTGGAATTCTAGTGACAAGCCAGGCAGTTGAGGGATTTCTTGGGGCCTGCTGAGGAGGGAGGGAAGGGCTTTGCCTTTCTGGCTGACATGTCTCTTCAGCATGGAGGTCGGGGTGTGCGTGGAAGCTTACCGCCAGGAGATGGAGTCTTGCCGGCGGCACCTCAACAGTGCTTTCATGACCTTTGTGGTCTTGGATGGAGATGACCAGCCCATAACCCTGCCTTGGATTCAGCCACAAGGCAAGGTGAATCATTCCCTTCAATCTGAGAAGCATTTATCAAGCTCTCCCTGTGTGCCTACTACTGGGCTAGGCACTGGGAGAATGAAGACCCCAAAAAGCAAATTGTCCCTCCGCTCGTGGAGCTTACATTCTCCAGGCAGCAGGGTACTAGACCCTATCACTTGAACCAAGTCCTGCCAAGGGTGACTGTATCCTGTGAATGAGACCAAGCATGTGGGGTCAATCCCCCGGGGGCAGTGAAGGCTCCTCCATTCTGTGGCTACCATAGGAATCTCTGGTCATCTTTCCCACACAGGGCTGCTCCAAGGGGGGCAAGATGAGGGAGTGAATGGCTTAGTGAGGGAATGAATGGCTTGGTGGGGGAGAGGATGGCTTGGTGGGGGGGAGGGTGGCTTGGTGGCGGGGAGGGTGGCATGGTGGGAGGGAGGGTGGCTTGGTGGGGGAGAGGGTGGCTTGGTGGGGGAGAGGGTGGCTTGGTGGGGGAGCAGATGGCTTAGGGGAGGAGAAAATGGCTTGGTGGGGGAGGGGATGGCTTGGTGGGGCTCCATCCCCTCTGCTGGGAACAATAGCTTGCTGTGTCCTCGTTGGGTGGTGTGGGCTGGGTCATTTGTAGTCTGCAAAGTTCTTTACTATCTGTTGTCTGATTTGGGAGGGAGAAATAGTGTGAGCTAAGGTAGGAGGCAATAAGAATGAAAGGAGATTCATCCTTTATCCCCCACCCCAAGGTATTTCAGGAGGGAGGCTTACTTTCCTCATTTGGGTGCCAGGGGGTCAGTGTGGGAGGCCAGAGATAGAGAGGCTATGGCCCCTGTCAGGGTGAGGGGATAAGACATGCCCTTTACTACCCAATCAGCCCTGCCTGAGCATGGCCCATCCCATGTGTCCTGAAGGTGTCCCTGCCCTTCTCCCTGGGCACTTGGGGCCTAGCTGGTTGCCCATCAAGGACTTATCTCTGCTTTTCTCCCCACTTCAGGAAGGTGAGCGTCGGTATAGGGAGGCCAGTGCTAGAAAGAAGATGAGACTGGACAGGTGAGTAAGGGCAGGAGGCGGGCACAGAAGCTTTACAAACCGCTGCTCTTTGGTGGCCACAACCCCTTCTCGCCATCCCCAAGCCCTTACTTCCATACCATCTCCCTGGAGCTGTATCCAGACTCAGCTGGTACTATGTTGGCTTTGAGCCCTGGCTTATTGGGTGCTGAGGGCATGAGACTTGGGCCAAGATGGGCTTTTGGGACTTTATCAACATCATCCCACTGATTACCTTCATATTCTCCACAGAACTCTTACACACATCCCCTGGGAATGTCCCTTCTCCCCTTCTCCCTTCAATTTCCTCATCTGCGAAATGGGGCTAATAACATGAGCAGTATTAACCACTCAGGTTGTCATGAAGATCAGAAAAGATAATGACTGTAAAGCACTTTGTGCACCTTAAAGCACTATGTGAATGCCAAGGGCTATAGTTTAATATTGCTCTTTCTTCTGTACATATGTAGCTGCATTTCTTATCTCTAGCTACTCATCTTTAATAGAATGTAAATTTCTGGGTCAGGATTTCCCAAGGGAATATAAGTGGGTAGGGATGGTTTCTTTCTTTGACTCTCTGCCCCCAGTGCCTAGCACAGTGCTCGGCACATAGTAGGTGCTTAATCATGCTTGCTACTGGCATGCCTGGAAGAGTTGGAATTCCCTCTCCCGGCATTAGGTCTTTTTCTGTGAATTGTTCAATGCTTCAGGGCACTATATTAGTCAGTCAGTCAAACTGTGTTTAGCTACGTTAAACTGCATTGAAAACAAATGGTTTGAAAGAGCACGTCCTCCTTCATGGATGCTCATCCCAGCTTGTCCACCCTTTGGTAGGGTCCTGTGTGATTTCATTCAGTTCAACAAGCATTTGTATTAAGCACCTACTGTGTGCAGGGTGCTGGTGGATACAAAGACACATGAAGGCACCCCAGCCTTCCAAGAGCTTGTGTGTTACTGGGGAGGGTACAGCACCCATAGAGATCAAGAAATACAAACTCAATTTTTAAAAATGGCAGAAAGAGAATACTGACACCAGGGGAGGTGAAATCAGGGAGGGCTGAATGTAGGAGGTGGCTCTTGAGCTGAGGCTTGAAGAAAGCCAGGAGGTCCTAACAGGCAGAGGTTAGGAAAGGGAAAATGCCAGGTATGGGGCACAGGAGGAAGATGCCATGCCATGCCCAGGGAATGGTTCACTTGAATTGTAGAGTGCCCGAAAGGGGACAATAGGAAGTGAGCCTGGAAAGATGAGCAGGCTTGGGTCTGCTTGGTTTATGTGCCGAGCTGAGGATTTGCTATGTGATCCTAGCAGTAATAAGGAGCCATGGAAGATTCTTGAGGAGGAGAGAGATAGAGGGAGGTCTATGCTGTAGGAATATCACGTGGCCAGCTGGGTCAGGGATGGGCAGAAGAGGAGAGAGGGGAAGCAGGAAACCTTGGAGCAGATGATTGAGATGATCTAGGCAGGGGCTGATGAGGGCTTCACCGAGGGGGGTGACCTCACTAGGGAAGAGAAAACAGCTTTGAAAAATGTTGCCTGGAAAAACTGGACAGAACTTGGCAAGTGAATAGATATGGGGAATGGGTACAAGTGAGGATTGTAACTACGAATGACTGAATGAGGATGTTAGAAGGTGGGACGGTTTCGGGGCCTCACTGGCCTTGCCCCCTCCTGACCCCATAGTGCACAGGCGAGCAGACAGACAGACGTCACCAGAGATCACTGTGGTACCAAACAGAACAGGCTAAAGGTCAGAAGAGGAGTCTGGGGTCCTATGGGCTCAGTTAGATGAAGCTTTTACTAAGTGCCTGCTAGGTGCCGGACTCTGCTTCTAAACTCTGAGGATTAAAATATAAACAAGACAGGCCCTGCCCTCAAGGAGTTTCCATTCTAATGGGGAAGACAACCCATGAAAGGGAGAGGTAGGTGCTTCTTAGCGGCATGACTGGAGATGTCCAGAAAGTACTTGTGGAGGCCTGGCTCCAGGTGAGATAAGACCCAAGCTGGTCTATCAGAGCCCCGGGGTGGTCCCAAGAGCAGAGTGCAAGGTTTCGGGGGGGGGGGGGGGGGGGGATGGTGGTGAAGAAAGCCTGAGTGTGGAGGCTGTGAATGAGAGGTGGCCCAGCGAAGAGCCCCAGCCAGCTTCAGAGTGAGAGAGGGTAGAGTTATAAGGGGCTTCGTGGGGGAGGTGACGTGCTCATTTTCCCCAGCACAAGAGTGGCCGTTCCAGGGTTCCTTAAAAAAAATCAGCTTCAGGAGCAGCTAAATGGCATACCTGTCCTTGAGTCAGGAGGACCTGAGTTCAAATCCAGCCTCAGACACTTACTAGCTTTGTGACCCTGGGCAAGTCACTTAACCCTGATTACAAGAAAGGAAAGGAAAGGAAAGGAAAGGAAAGGAAAGGAAAGGAAAGGAAAGGAAAGGAAAGGAAAGGAAAGGAAAGGAAAGGAAAGGAAAGGAAAGGAAAGGAAAGGAAAGGAAAGGAAAGGGAAGGGAAGGGAAGGGAAGGGAAGGGAAGGAAGGAAAGGGAAGGGAAGGGAAGGGAAGGGAAGGGAAGGGAAGGGAAGGGAAGGGAAGGGAAGGGAAGGGAGGGAGGGGAGGGGAGGGGAGGGAGGGGAGGGGAGGGGAGGGGAGGGAGGGGAGGGAGGGAGGGGAGGGGAGGGAGGAGGGGAGGGGAGGGAGGGAGGGGAGGGGAGGGAGGGGAGGGGAGGGGAGGGAGGGGAGGGAGGGGAGGAGGAGAGGAATTCAGTGTCAGCCAGACTGAGAGCTGGCCTCTGGGCTTGGGACATGGGCAGTGCTAAGGTGTGATGGGATTAGATTCAGAGGACTTTTTTTTTTTTGCACTTAGGACATGGTTTTGAATTCCAATTCAACTATTTACTAAACTGTGACCTTGAACAAGTTCTTTGCCTTCTCTGGGTCTCAATTTCCTGATCTGTCAAAGGAGGAGGTTGGAGTCAATGATCTCTAAGATGCCTCCCAGCTCTAAAGCTAGACCTCCACGGCCCTTGAAGAAGGCAGCCACTTTGTTCTGCCCACCCTCCACCCCCCAGCCTGCGTCTTGAGAACATGATCATGTCTGGTCTCGTACATGTCCCCATCGGTCTCATGGGCTTGCTTGCGTCCCCAGCAAAGCTATCCGCGTTGGGGGGAGGGGGTCTCTCTGTCCCCTGCCCTCCCTAAGGGGCCCAGCACTGGGCTGAGGGCACAGGAAGTAGGCACTCCATAATACATACCCCCCCACTCTCCCCAGGAAGTACATCGTGTCGTGTAAGCAGGCTGAGGTCCCTCTCTCTGTCCCCTGGGACCCAAGTAACCAGGTAAGTCTAGTCCACCCTGAAGAAACTGATAGCACCCCAGGAGACCCTTGGGAGACAATGGTCCAGACCTCTGATGGGTCTGCAGGATGCTTGGGAGGGAGGCACTAAAGACCCGTGGGCTTCCTGCTTGTGGTATCTCCGGGCCTGGCTCCTGACGTGGCGAGGTGCACGCCACTGGACATTTCCAGCAGAGATTAGATGACCCCTCAATGGTCAGAGAAGTGGCCTGCTGTACTGGGTGCGAGGTTAGACCTCTACCATCCCTTCTAAGTCTGAGAAGCGGTGAAGCACCCCCTCTTCCTGCTTTTCTTCCTCCTTCACCACCTGGCCCCAAACTCCCATTCCAACCTTACTACTCATTACTGCCCATAAGTGCTGTTATCCCATTAGACAGGTCTGCGGAATTATAGTTCCTTTTAACATTTCCCATCTCCACACCTTTGCATCAGCTGTTCCTCATACCTGGTGTACACTCCCTCTTAGAATCCCTAATTTCCTTCAAAACTGGGCTCAAGTGCTAACTTCTACACCTTCCCCTCAAACTGCTAGTGCCCCCCAAACTGCTGGTGCCCCCAAACTGCTGGTGCCCCCCAAACTGTTGGTGCCCCCAAGCTGCTAGTGTACCCCAAACTGCTAGTGTACCCCCAAATGGCTGGTGCCCCCAAAAGGCTAGTGCCCCCCAAACTGTTGGAGCCCTGTGCTGGGGTCCCCGAGCCCTGGCCCATAGGGGAAGTTGGCTCAAGTAAATACCATTCGGTATGGCTTGGCCACGTGGCTGCTTCCCGCCTCCCCACCTGGACCGGGGGTGTCGATGTTCCCGGGCGTTCCTTCTGACTAGGTGTATCTGAGCTACAATAATGTCTCCTCGCTGAAGATGCTCATGGCCAAAGATACCTGGGTCCTCACGTCAGAGATCAATAAGGTAGCTGGCTTCTCTTCGTGAGCTGTATCATGAAGTGTGTGTGTGTGTGTGCATGTGTGTGTATGCACAAGCACCTTTGTGTGGACATCTAGCAATGAATCATCCTTCCCCCAGGCTTTAGTTTTCCCAGTGAGGATGTAGGAGGGCTTATCTGTGGCCAATATAGTGCGCTGATGTAACATACAGACACGTTCCATAGAACGTGGCCCTGCCCAAGTGGCTAGTGAGCATTTCTTCTGAAAAAGATCTGGGGACTTTAGAATAGAAGCCATCAGTTCAAGATGGCGGCCAAGAATGCTAGTGCAATCTTAGGCTGCTTTAAGAGAAGCATCAGGGGCTGGGCCCAGGGGACGTTAGCTCCTCTGTCCGCTGCCCTGAGTACAGTGTTCAGTTCTGGGGTCTGTGCTTTAGAAAGGACATCGAAAAGCTCTGGGCCGAGGGCTGGGGATGGGGACTGAGTCCCAGGGTGTCTGGGCTCCATTTTGCTGTGCGCTGCCATGGTGTGACTACAGGACCTGTTCCCTCCCTCAGATCAAACTCTACACTTTGGAGGATGACAAATTCCTGTCCTTCCACATGGAGATGACCGTCTACACAGACACAGCCCAAGCCTTTCTCCTCCTCTCAGACCTGGGCCGCCGGCCCGAGTGGGACAAGCACTACCAGTGAGCCCTGGCTGGTGGCGGGGTGAGGGAGGAGAGATGTTACTGGAGCAGGGGACCGTGTGTGTTGATTAGCTCCCTCCATTCAACTCAACAAATATCCATTAAGCCTCCACCCTGGGGAGTTCAGAGGACCCAGGGTAGGCAGCTAAGTGACTCAGTGGATACAGCCTAGACTTGGAGTCATGAAGACCCGAGTTCAAATCCTGACTCAGACACTTGCTAGCTGTGTGAGCTAGGGCAAATTTCTTAACCGTTTCTCAGTCTGTTAAATGAAGCTGCTAATAGCCCCTCCCTTCGAGGGTTGTCATTACCATATGTAAAACACCTTACAAATTGCAAATCATTATCTAAAGGCTGACTATTGTGATCATGAGGATTCAATAACAGTAGAAACCTTGAAACGCTTGAAATTATTTCTGATTCTGACCTTCCGTTCTTGAGGCTGGGGGTAGAGTGGACAGGACATAGTGAAAGACGCTGTGCCTTGTCAGCTTTCGCGATGAGCTGAAGGTCCTGGGTTTGAGTCTTGGTTGGGGCTTATTCCCTGCCAGAATTTAGAAAAGTGCCATCTCCTCTCTGGGCCTCAGTTTCCTTTTTGCAAAATGAGGGAGTTGAACCAGGGCGGAGGAGTGGAAAGTGGGAGACGGGCTGGGTCAGACTTCACTGGCCCCGCTGCTGATGGGCTCTGGGGGAGGAAGAGAGGGAAGAGGCAGGCGTGACTCCAAGCTTACCAAGATGGGAGGGTGCTCGAGCCCTCCAGAGAAACGGAGGCGGGTTTCACCTGGGAAGGCCGTGCGCTCGCTCGATTTGAGGGGTGCCGCTGGGCTCGGGGCTGGTCGGACATTCAGGCGGAGATGCCCAGCAGACAGTGGGACTGGGATTCAGAGAAGAGACTAAGGAGGGATTTTTCAGGTAGAGCTTAGATCATAGACGCAGAACGAGACCGTCAGATCTGTTGTGGTTGTTGTCATTTCAGTCGCGTCCAAGTCTTCATGACCCCATTTTGGGGGATTTTCTTGGCAAAGAGACTGGAGTGGTTTGCCACTCCCATCTCTGGCTCATTTTACAAATGAGGAAACTGAGGCAAACAGGGTTAAGTGACTTGCCCAGGCAAACCCAGTGCGCTATCCACTGTGCCACTCAGCTGCTTCCCCTCCCCCATTAAGTCTGACCCCCTCCTTTTTGCAGAGGAGGAAAGTCCTGAAGAGAAGTCCTGAAAGGTGAGTGATTTTTCTGAGGTTATATAGCAAGAAAGTCCCCAAGTCAGGATTGGAACTCTGGTCCCTTTACTCCAAATTTAGCTTCTGTTTTCCTATTCTGAACAGGCTCTTGATATGTTTCTCAAGCCTGAAAGACAGGTAGGAATCAGAAGAGAGAGAGAAGGGGGTAGGATTGGGGAGGCAGAGAGCAGCAAACCCAAGGGGCAGCCCTTCCCTCAGAGGGGGAGAGCATCCCCCAGGATCCGGGGAATGAGGCCTTCAAGGACAAATTAGCACGATTCAGTGGAGAACACACCACACTGGGAGGGGATGCAAGGGCCCTCGTGGGCTCTACAGGGAACTCACTGTATCCCCCAGGCCCATCACTTCTCTCCTTGGGGACTCAGTTTTCCCATCTGTACACTGAAGGGGTTGGGCTAGATGATCTCTAAGCCCCTTCCCAGTCCTGACATTGCCTATTCTAAAGACCCTCCCAGCTCTGACATCCCGTGTTCTAAGACTTCTGCCAGCTGACATCCCCTGCTCTAAGGTCAGTCCCAGCTCTGACATTCCCTGTTCCAAGACTCTTCTCGGCTCTGATATTCCGTGAATCTATGGTTCTTTGCGCTCTCTTTCCAGCTTGCCCTGCGTGCAGGGTGTGTGCGAGGGGCCATAGTATCCAGCCAGCAATGTTGCTTCTCGTGAATAATAGATGGGGAAATGAAATATTCAGTGCTAGGCAGCCCAGGGCAGCCCAGGGTGTGGAGCAGCAAGGCTGGGAATCCATCCTCCCTTCCCTTGCAGCTCGGATGACTCCCGTGTGGCTAAGCCCCACCCACAGTCCGTGTTCTCCCCGGCAGGAGCGTGGAGCTGGTGCAGCAGGTGGACGAGGACGACGCCATCTACCATGTGGTCAGCCCCGCCCTCGGAGAAGCCCAATGCAAGCCCCAGGACTTCGTGATCCTGGCCTCAAGGAGGAAGCCGTGTGACAGTGGGTGAGTGGGCAGCGGCTGGACAGCTCCTTCCTCCCACTTGGAGAGGAAGAGTCCCACTGGCAATGAGCTCAGCCCCAAGTTCTCTCAGAGCCGCGAGGCCTCGGTTTTTGTCTTCGGTTTGTAAAGTCATGGGGAGGGGGACCCTTGAGACACAAAGCAGCTGCCATATACTGGTAGAGCACACGGATGTGGTTGTGCCTCTCACAACAAGCCTGTTATTTTTACCCATGGGGAAAATGAATCTTAGAAAGTTCCATCACTTACTCAGGGACACAGAGCTAGTAAGTGGGGGAGGGGGACACTTTGGCACCCTAAGTACAGGGTGATGTCCAATTACATCTTGTGGTCTAACAGGGAATGTCAGAGCTGGGAGGGACCTTAGAACTGGAAGAGACCGTAGAGCAGGGGATGGCAGAGCTGGGAGGGGCCTTAGAACAGGGGATGGCTTAGTTGGGAGGAGCCTTTTCTGATTCTCCCATGTGTTAACTGTGTCCCTCTTAAAATTACTTTGGATTCCTTTGCATGTGCTCTGTGTTTCTTTCTCTTTGTACATGTGACATCCTTTTCCTTTTTGTCTTTATATTTCCATTAAATCCTGGCTTTTCTGCTTCTTTTGTTGTCTGATTTTGGCCAAGTCACTCGCCAGGACTGGGCCCCAGGTGAGAGTTAATGATGGATTAAATTATCTCGTAATGTTTCTTCTAGCTCTAGATTCTAGTATTTTTATTTGAACTGATGTTTTTTCTTTAAAGAATTTTTTAAAAAATAATTTGGGTGTGAATTAGGAAATAGACTAAGAAAATGAACCCCAAATGTAATGGCCACTGGCCACGGAGAGCCTGGTCCTGGGAGTCTGCCCAGGCGGTCCTGTGGATGTTTGGCGAGCTGGACACTAGGGCCGTGGGCTGGTGGAGGGTGAAGCCAGCTCTCTGCTTAACAGCGTGGATGAGGCTGTAGGCTTAGAGCTGCAAGGCCCCTCCGAGGCTACGTTGTTGGACCTCCCCTCATTTTAGAGATGAAGCCCACCAGGTGAAGTGACCTGCCAAGGTCACACAGGTCATAAACAGGCCTTGAGCCTAGGTCCTCAGACACTGTGGCCTGCTGCATCACAGATGGGCTGCGTGACCTTGGCTGTTCGTACTGTTTGTCAGGCTACAAATAAAAAGACTCCGGACCAGGTCACGTGAAGCAGGTGCCCTGGGAGGGAAAAATAAAGTGCAAGTAGGGGGTGTCCTCCCCAGGGTGAGATGGCCGCGGTCTCCTAAGCCCGACAGAAAGTGGGGGGCTCTCTCTCTGTGGATTGATCTCCATATAACCTCCCTCTACTTCTGTTCTAGGGAGCCCTATGTCATTGCCCTGAGGTCAGTCACC
This sequence comes from Phascolarctos cinereus, assembly GCF_003287225.1. NCBI lineage: Eukaryota > Metazoa > Chordata > Mammalia > Diprotodontia > Phascolarctidae > Phascolarctos > Phascolarctos cinereus. The sequence continues at coordinate 455,394,371 of NW_027555958.1, forward strand.
CTGCCCACACACCCCAAGACCCCTGAATACACCAGAGGGGAGACCCTCTGCTCCGGCTTCTGTCTCTGGAGGGAAGGGGATCAGCAAACCAAGGTAAGGACCAGGGGCCCCTGTATTCTGTGACTGTCTCCTCCCCTGCCCAGACCCTCTTCTCTCCCCAACCCCATGCTGCAAAGAGCTCTTTTTTTCATTCAATTTTATTTTCAGTTCCAAATTCTCTCTCTCTCCCGACCCTTCTCCCACCTAGGGAGAAGGCAAGAAATACCAAACCCATTACATGTAAGATGTCACACATAACAAATTTGTGCCACATTGTAAATAACGTGGGAGCAGAATGAGTCAGGAGTGAGAAGAAAAGCTTGCATTCCTCAGGCACTTTACTCCTGCCATCTCCTCTGATCCTCATCATAGCTTGGGGGAGTTGCACCCCCATTTTACAGATGGAGAAACTGAGGCTCAGAATGAATTGGCTTGGCCATACAGTTAGCAAGTGGCAAAGCTAAGCTTTCAATACGGAAGGTTTTTCATTCCATTTTTATTGTTATTTTTTGTTTTTATATCACCTCTAATTTGAGAGAGAGAGACAGAGAGAGACAGAGACAGAGAGAACCATCTTCTAGAACAAAGAATAAAAGGGCCATTTAATTTCTCTGGGCCTCAGTTTCCTCATCTGTAAAATAAGGATAATTATAGTATCTACCTCACAGGGAGAACAAATGAGATAAGTTTCAAAGTACTAAGTAAAGGCCAGCTAGTGTTTTTTTTTTAAAAAAAAAAGAGGGAGAGATAGCTAGGTGCTGCAGTGGATGAGCTCCAGCCTTGGAGTCATGAGGACTTGAGTTCAAATCCAGCCCTAGACACTTGATGCTTACTAGCTGAGTGACCCTGGGCAAGTCCCTTAACCCTGATTGTCTCACCAAAAAGGAAGAGAGAGAGAGAGAAGACTTGAGCAAAGCCAGCCACCAGGTAAGGACAGTGTGCTGACAGAGGCTTGTTTGAGTGATAATCCTCTGGATGAGAAGGCCCATGGCAGTTACTGGAGAGCACTGGGTAAAGAGCTAGATGGCCTTCCAGCTCAGCCTGGGGCCCAACTTTGCCTCTTAGCTGGCTGTGTGACCTCAGGCCAACCACTTGACCTCTCTGAGACTCAGTTTCCCTTTCTGTAAAATCCCTCTCCACTTGGTGGGGAACTTGGGGAGAAGGCTTCCCTATAAAGTAGGGGCTGAACTAGACCCACTGAGCTCTACCATTTTGAGATGACAGTCTCTCCTCTGCCTCCCTCCCAAGGTTGCTGTGAGGATCAGATGAGGTCATGATGATGAACAGTGATTATAAACTGTGGGGTCCCTGAAAACATGAGGGATTATGAGGAAGAGACTAGTATTTGTGCTCAAAGATGGGGTTTTTGCTTTCAGGACTACAATTCTCTGACTCCCCACAGCTCAGAAACACTCAGCAAAGATTGGATGGCCCTTTTGGGTAGTGGAGATGAGCAGATAGCGTAAGACCATGCACTGGGACCTGGAAGGGGCTTTAAAGGGCATCTCATCTGACACTTCCATTTTACAGATGAAGAAACTGAGGCCGTACCTTGCCTAAAGTTTCACACAAGTAGTAAGCATCAGAGGTAGTGTCTGAGCTTGGGACCTCTGACTCCAAAGTGAGTTTTCTTTCCCCAGCACCACTCTGCCTGGTCTTGCTAACTGCAGGAGGTCAGTAAAGAATTTTTTGCCAGGACTCAGTGCCTCCCTTCCCAGCTGTAGCTGAGAAGACCCCAGATCTAGTCCCCTGGTTAAATGCCACCTCCTTCTGCAAAAGGCCTTTCCTGATGCCTTTAAGTAGCTGTAATTTATCCTCTACATTTTATTGGGATGTTTTTGTATGTTGTCTGTTATCAGGCTGTTGTTCCTTAAGGACTGGGGCTGTTTTGGCCTCTGTTTGTATTCCTAGCACAGTGGCCAGCACACAGTAGGTACTTAATAAATGCTTGTTGACTTGACTTGATAACCTGCCTCTCTTGCCACCCCTTCCAGGTATCCTACTACAACCAGGCTACTACCAGTTTCCTGAACTACGTGACGACCAATGTGGCAGGGCTGTCATCTGAATTCATCACCACCTTTAAGGCCTGTGAGCAGTTTCTCCTGGACAACAAGAGTGAGCTGGCCCTCAGCCTTCAAAACCTTTAGTGCCTCCTCCCTGGCCCACTCCAGCACTGTTCCCATTGTTCAGCCGCTACTCAGGCTCCTTCTGTCCTCTCCTACTCTGTACCACCCCATGGAGCACAGGGCTCAGTGGAGTGGAAGGGGCAGGGGGCTGTGCTGAGCCTTCCATGCAAATCTGTCCCTCCTGGCTAGTGAAGATTGGTCTCCTGGTGATGCCTGCTCCTAGGCTGTGCCCTGAGCCGGACCATGAAGATAGCTCATTGCCCCAGGATTGACTCTTCTGGCGCACTTTCATCTGACCTTTGATTTTGTCTGTGGCTCGGGCTGTTAGCAAGGCTGTGCCCAGTGGGGAGTGCATAGTTTGGGGATCTCCTAGCAGTCCAACCTATGGATCTGGCCTCCATCTGGAAGAACACAGGCAGTCAGCTCCCCATATCCCCTTCCTACCAGCTCCAGCCAGTATCTATGTAGGTGGGTGTGTAGCAGCCTTGTTAAACTCATGATTGGGCCAAATAGACACCTGGTGATGGGAGAGAAGACAGCAGTAAGGACCTAGGTCCCAGCAGAGGGGCTCCAGGTCCTTCACAGGCAGGACTGGGACTGGATGGCCAGGCATGGCCACATAGATCTGTGTTAGGGCTGCTGAATGCGCCCCCAGGGAGAACACAAAAAGGCAGGTCCCATAAGGCCAAAGTCGGGTCCTTACACCCAGAAGTGCTGGAGAGCAGGGGTGTCCCAAGGTGCCTTGGGATGGTCAGGGAGGAGGAAGGGAGAGGGCAATAGGCCCCAGGGGCAGCTTGGGAAGAGTTCCTGGTGTCATCCATCATCAGCAGCCATCAGCCATCTGGATCTGTGTCTCAAAGGCCTCTAAGGGAAGGATTGTAAATACAGTCGTTAATTTGTAAAACACAATAAACAGCCACCTCCTCTCTAGACTCGGGTCTGTCTCTTCACATGCCATCCTCGTGCACTCCTCCCCAGCCCCACGCCTGCTGCCCCACGGCAGTCTGATGTCAAGCTGCTGGGGAGACGGAGGCAGAGGTGGGATTAGCTGGAGCCCCCCTCCAGCCTAGACTGGGAGGCTAGAAAATCCCAGAATCTCTGACCTGGAAGAGACATCAGCCTGTCTAGCCCAGCCCATACTTGGATGAGAATCCCCTCCCACAGCTCTCCTAAGAAATCATCATCAGCCTCTATGGAAGATCTCCAGGGAAGGGCGACCCATCACCTCCCAGGGCCAATTGTTCTTCTCTGGACAGCTCTAATTCTCTGGAAGTTTTGTATTCCTGATGTCAGACTGAATGTTGCCTCTCCTCAGCCCCTTCCCGTTGTTCCTGGTTTGGCTTGGTTCACAGTAGGAGCTTAATAAATGCTTACTGACAGACATCACTTAAATGTGCTTCTTTACATCTCCCACCCATGTTCCTCATTCTGCCCTCTGGGGCCAAGCAAAGCAAGTCCAATCCCTCTTCCAAATCTGGTTGCTCAGTCATTTCAGTAATATCCGACTCTCTGTGGCCCCATTTGCGGCTTTCTTGGCAAAGATACTTGACCACTCCTTTCTCCAGCTCATTTTACAGATGGGGAACCTGAGGCAAACAAGGTAAAGTGACTTGCCCAGGGTCACACAGCTTGTAAGTATCTGAGACCAGATTTGAACTCCAGAGGATGCCTCTTCCAGACTCCAGGTTTGGGCTCTATGCACTATGGCACCACCTAGTGCCTCTTCCAAATGATGGGTACTCAGATACTTGACAACACTCATATTCTCTCCAGTTCTTGCATTCTCCAGGATAGGTACCCTCAGTTCCTCCAACTGGCAAACGTAGTTGGTGCAGTGGATAAAGTGTTAATCTTAGAGTCAGGAAGACCCGTCTCAAACACTTACTAACTTTTCCAGCCTTAATTTCCTTATTCATAAAATGGGCTCATTACCTTATAAGATTGTCATGAGGCTCAGATAACACATAAAGACAGTCAGTCAACAAACATTTATTAATCGCTTACTATATGCCTAGTACTAAGAATAAACATATAAGCAAAAAGAGAGACAGTCTGTGCCTTCAAGGAATCTACAGCCTAATTGGAAAGTCAATACATTAAAGGAAGTTGAAAAGGGGGGAGGAGAGAAGGTACCCAGCACATGATGAGAAATTCAAGAGTGTGACCAGGTGGGAAATGTAAAGCGATATGCAAACCTGGAAGTGACCTATAAGTTCTAGCTGTCATTGTTATTATAATTATTGATGGACTCAAGCCCTTCACCAACTTGAGTGCCTTCCTGTGGACACTGTCCAGCTTATCAATGTCCTTCCAAAATGGTGGAGCTCAGAATCGAATACCAAATGTGATCTGACCAGGGCAGAGGAGAGCAGCTCACATCCCCTCATTTGACTGATGCCCCAGAAGGATAAGGGATTCACCCAAGGTAAATGGCTCATGACAGCCATAGGAGGGAGGCTGGGGGAGGACTATTCCTATTTTGCATGTGGGGAAGCTGAGGCCCTAAGGAGAGATTTACTTGCCCACAGTTACATGCTATGTTTGTGACTGTGCTGGAAAGAGGACCAGGTGTCCTGCCTCCCGGGCCAGTGGCACTTCCCACTATACCAAGGGTTCTTAACTTGTGGTCTATGGGCCTCCAAAGGGTCCATGGGTAGATTTCAGCGTATCCATAAACTTGGGGCTAAGAGCTGTCCTTACCTGGTGCTTCTGATGCTTTTGCTCTACTGTTGTCTTCAATGTCAAGCATCAGCTTCTCATCTCCCAGGGCTCTCCAGGTTGGTTCTCCAGGCGGCATACTCAGCTTAGCCAGTGGGACCCACCACCCACTCACTGGTGGTACCCTCTGCCCTTCTGTCTCCCTCACCCAAGTCTGCCAGGCTCAGCACAGGGGCAAGAGAGGGACTATTCCTCTGACCTGGGTCCCTGATGGATGTGCTAGTTCAGGTGGTCTTTAGATAAAATCTTAAACTCATAGGATCCCAGACTCTCACCTCACACCAAGTCTAGCGAGATGATGTGCAACAACTCCCCATCTCCCGTCTATCCCCACCCAGCTTGGTTCTCACAGTGATCTTCCTAAAGCATTGGTCTGGCCATGTCATGTTCCTGTTTGATTAGCTCCAGTAGCTTCCTACATCCTCCAGGATCAAATAAAACTCTCCATTTGGCTTTTAAAGCCCTTCACAACCCAGCCCACTCCCACCTTTCCAGTCTTGTTACATCATACTCCTCTTCTACCCAGGGACAAAGCTCTGCTCCTTGCATGAGAACTGCCATCTCCAGACTCCAGACATTTTCCCAGGCTGTGTCCCATGCCTGGAATTCTCCACCTCTGGAGATCTTTGTCTCCTTGTTTAAGCCTCAGCTGAAGTCCCACCTTCTACAAGAAGCCTCTCAAGCTCTCTTTATTCCAGTGCCTTCCCTTTGAGATCATCTCCAACTTAGTCTGTCTATATCTTGTTTGTAAAGGTTGTCTTCATGTTGTCTCCCCCCTTATATTATGAATGCCTTGAGGAAGAGACTGTTCTTACCTTTCTTTGTATCCCTGGCACTTAGTATAGTGCCTGGCACATAGTAAGAACTTACATGCTTATTGACTGACATTTATCTAAGCAGGAACCTCCTCTATGGCATCTCTAAGGAGAGACTACCTAACCTCTTCTGGAAGGTCTCCAGGAAGGGGGATCCTACTATCTCTTGAGTGAGACCCCCCAATCCCTTTTGGGGCCACTTTCATGGTTAGGGAGTTTTTCCTGACATTGCTCCCAAGTCCCTTCTGCAACATTCTCCATTGTGCCTGGTTCTGCCCTCTGGGGCCAAGTAGAACACATCTAATCCCTCCTTTCCATGACAGCCCTTCAAATACTAGAAGTCATGTGCCAGTCCCTTACTTACCTCTTACCCCCATCTCAGCCTTCTCCAGGCTCAACATTCCCAATGCCTTCAGCTACACTGTGTGATGGTCTCCAGTCCTCACCCCATCCTAGCCCACTTCTGGACTGCTCCAGTTAGATGACATTTGATTCAATTCAATCCAGTCCAAGACACATTTATCAAATGTCTATTAGGTAACTGACTCTGTGCTAGGCACAATCTCTTCCATTTTCCTCATCCCATATGTCCAATTGGTGGCCAAGTTCTGTCACTTCTTCCTCCATAACATCTCTCTTTCATCTCCTCTTTATTCAGGTAGCCACCACTTACCACCAGTCTTCTTGCATTGGTCTTCTAATTGGCTTCCCTGGCTTCAGTTCCTCCCTACCCTAATATATTTTTCATGTGGCTGCCAAATTGATATTGCTAAAGGTCAGGTCTTCTCCTCTGCACAAGAAGCTTCAAAGATTCCCTCTTACCTCAATGATAAGGTAGAAATTCTTAAGTTAGATGGTAACTGGGTGTTATTGACAATATTGCCAAGGATGGCTGAGGAGGCAGTAGTCAGGAGGGCTTGGGTTTGACTCTTGACTCTGGCACTTACTTGCTGTGAGACCCTAGTAATGTCACTTACTCTCTCTAAGCCTTCGGCTCCCTAACCTTATAAAATGGGGCCAGTAATCCTTGAAGTTTTCACCCTACAATACCATTGTGATACTCAAATAAGAGTACTCTACAAACAGCTACAGCTATTATGAAGAGGCAGTGGGGCAAAGGGGAGAAAAAGGACTGTCTTTGGATCAGGAAGAGCTATGCTCATTCTTACTTCTGACATAAAATGACTCTGTGACCTTGGGCAAGTCATTTCTCTCAGTAACTCCACACAGCTTTCTAGGACTGAGTTGTGGAGGAGGTCTTGATTTGCATTAATGGAAGGAATTTCCTTGCTGGGAGTTCTCTTGGACTAATGAAATCACACGTGTAATCCAAAAAGATCTTCTTATTTTTTAATTGTCAAAATTTTGGGCAGCTAGGTGGTGCAGTGTATAGAGCCCTGGCTTTTCAGTCAGGAGGACCTGAGTTCAAATGTGACCTCAGACATTTAATACTGCTTGCCTCCAAACAAACAAACAAACAAACACAAAAAAAGAAAAAAAAAAGAAAATTCTCTAATTGTTAACATTTCATGTTGGTCCTACGGTTTTCCATGTGTTTTGCCTACACTATTTCATTTTAGACCAATATAGCTCTATCTAAATTTGAGATATTATTGTTGTTGTGATTTTTATTATTATTATCTGGGATTCCTCGTCTGTTTAAGAGTGAAAAAATGAGTAGAATGGGTTGTTGTTGGAAAGGAGAGGGATAAGAGACTTGAGACTGAGGCAGTCAAAATGGCGGAGTAGCAGGCACTACAGTATAGCTCCCCCAGCCTCCTTCACTAGCTTCTAGAAAATATATCAAACCATGTTCTGACTGGATGGCCAAGAAAAAGTGACAGTGTGTCATTTTTTTTTCCAATTCAGGGTGACTTAGGGAGGCAAACAGAGTGGTCTTTCGGTACTAGGGATGAAGTCTGTTCAGGAGCACACTGTGTGGGATACGTTCCATCATGCAGAGATTAAAAGAGCTAAGACTGTGCACTGGGTCAAGAAGCCCCAAGTCAGGGTAAGATCCCATGATGTCCCTGAACTAGTTCAGAGTGTAGGAATGAGTGCCTCTCTGGAAAGTGATGCCCACGACCCAGTTGGGATCACAGATCCAGGACAGACTGAAGAGGGTACCTGGATCTAGGCAGAGAGGAGCAGTCACAACTGTGGGCTCTAGCTATGTGCTGAGCAAGGAACAAGTTTGGAAGAAAGCAATAGTTGAGTGGCTCTGATTCCAAGAGGAGAGCAGGGCCTCAGTTCTAGCCTTCAGCCCGGGCTGGAACCTGCAGTAGAAGAACCAGGCTGGGAATCCCAGATCAAAGGGAAAGCCTGCAGTTCAGTCCCTCTGAACCCACAGAGCCTCCCAGCGGCTAATAGAGGCTGCTTTCAGCAGCCACTATTGAAATTGGCAGCTACTATTTTCACCACTGAAATTTCCAACCAGGAACAAGTCAACAGACCCAAACCAGGGTCAGGAACTTGCAGAATTCAGAAAGGGAGGGCAGTGAGCAGACTTCACCCTGAATTATATCACTTTGGGAGTGCTAAAAGTTTGTAGGCCCTAGCCTGAGCTGTGAAAGCAGAAGAAGGACAGAAGAGGACAGAAGCTTAGCTCAGAAGTCCCCCCCTCCCAAGTACTCAGAGTACAGCTTTAACCTAAGGCTCCAAGTCAAGAAGTACATTGGAAGGATGTGCAAATGAAAGAAGAATCCCAACATAAAGAGCTATTATGGTGGCAGGAAATCGAAAGACACAAACCTAGAACAAAAGAATGACCAAAAAACCTCTCAAAAAGAACAAAAAAGAACAAAACCATCTCAAAGCCTCAAATGAAAATACAGCTTTGATCCGAGTCCAGCCAGAATTTCTGGGAGAATTCAATCAAGAGTCTTAAAATGAGCTAAAAATGATTTTAAAAACTAAATGAGAGCAGTAGAGAAAAAAATGGGAAAAGAAATGAGAGCTATGGAAGAAAGACAGGAAAAGAATATTAAGAGCTTGAAAAAAGAGTTATAAGGGGCAGCTAGGTGGCACAGTGGATAGAGGTCCATCCTTGGAGTCAGGAGGACCTGAGTTCAAATCTGGGCTCAGACACTTGACACTTACTAGCTGTGTGACCCTGGGCAAGTCACTTAACCCCAATTGCCTAAGCAAAAAATAAAAAATTAAAAAATTAAAAGAGGAAAGAGAAAGAAAGAAAGAAAGAAAGAAAGAAAAAAGAGGTATAAAACCTTATCCAAGAAAATAACTTCCTCAAAATTAGAATTGACCAGAGAGAAGCTAATGACTCCATGAGACATCAAGAAATATCTAAACAAAGTTAAAAGACTAGATTAAAAAAATAGAAAAAATATGAAGTATCTTATAGCAAAAACAACTGACCAGGAAAACAAATTGAGGGAAGATCATTTAAGCATCATTGGATTATTTGAAAGCTATGACAAAATATAGCTTAAATATTCTATTTCAAGGAGTAATAAAAGAAAATCGCCTAGATATCAGTATTAAAGGGCAAAATAGAAATTGAAAGAATCTACCAATCACCTCCTGAAAGAAAACCCAAAATGAAAATTCCCAGAAACATTATATCCAAATTCCTGCTCTCCCAGATCAAAGACAAAAAGTACTGCAAGCAACCAGAAAGAAAGAATTCAAGTACTGAGGAGATAGAATCAGATTCACACAAGAGTTAGCATCTAGCACCATAGAGGAGTGGAGAACTTGGAATGTATTTTAGGAAGCAAAAGATTTAGGTTTAAAGCCAAGGATGATTTATCAGCAAAATTGAGTGTAATCTTACTGGGGGGGGGGGGAATGAGCCTTCAATGAAACAGACAACTTCCAAGCATTCCCAATGGGAAGATAAGAACTGAGTAGAAATTTTGACGTACAAATACAGGAGTAAAGAGAAGCATAAAAAGGTGAACATGAATGAGCAATCATAAGGGACTCAACAAAGTTAAACTGCTTACATTCTTATAAAGGGAGATGATATATGTAGCCCCTTAGAACTGTATCATAATTGGGGGTCTTAGAGGTGATCTAATCAGACAGAAGGTCTGGAATTGATCTTGTTATATTTTAATGATCTTAAAAGAAGAAGAATAGAAAAAAAGAGGAAGGGGAATACACTAGGTACAGTGGAAGGGAGAGGAAGAATGGGGAAAATTATCTCACACAAATGGGAAGCACAAATATATGTTTATATGACAAGGAAGAAGGAGTGGGTGAATGGGCATACCAGGAACTGTGCTAAAAACTGAAAATACATAAGCATAAAGAAACTCCCTGCCCTCAAGGAGCTTACCTGTAAAGAGGGAAGATAACATGTAAAAGGGAGCTAAAAAGTGTAGGGTTTGGGGGTGATGGGAGAAGAAGATATCTGGTGAGGGAACACAGTAGAGAAAGTACTGTGGAGATGAGTCAGCAGTATAACCTGCAAAGGATGAAGAGGTTCTAGCAGGAATCAACCAAGCAGTGGGTGAGGCCTCAGAGGTGGTGGCTGCTCCCAATGTGAGAAGTAAGCCAGGGGTAGAGAGATCTTCCTGGGTGAAAAATGTTTCTACTGTATGGTAGAAAAAGTCCTGTGGTAGATGAAATAGCAGTGCAGCCTAAAGAAGGAAACAGGAGGGGAAAGAGTTAAGGAAAGGGGGCAGAAAGAAGAGAAGGTATATTAAGGAAGAGATTAGTTAGAAGCAAAACAAGTTCTTAAGTACTGAGAAGGAAAAGTACAAGAGAATAAGGAGGGAAACAAACAATTAATAAACAACTGTGAATGTGCATAGTGTGGACTCACCCACAAAATGGAAGAGAATAACAGAATGGCTTAGAAACTAGACTCTAGCAATGCGTCTTTTTATACTAGAAATAGAAAAATACACGAGTGAAAATAAGGGGCTGAAGCAGAATCTATTACACTTCAGCTAAAGTAAAACAAACAAACAAACAGGGGTAGAAGTAATGATCTCAGACAAAGCAACAACAAAAATACACTTAATTAAAAGAAATAAACAGAGAAATTACATTTTGCTGAAAAGTGCTTTAGACAATGATTGCAATTAATTAATTGTAATAATGCAATACCAAACATATATACACCCAATGGCATAACATCTAAATTCTTAAAGGAAAAAATTAGTTACAGGAAGAAATAAACCACAAAAGTGAAGGAATCTTGATTTACCCCTCACACCTGGATAAATCTAACCAAAAATAAGCAAAAGATAAATGAAGGATCTGAATGGAATTTTATGAAAATTAGATACGATAGACTTCTGGGAATACTGAATGGAAATATTGAGGTATAGAATATTGAATTGGATAGAAATTAAATCTATCCTCAGCTATGCATGACACCTTCACAAAAAATTGACCATATACTAAGGCATAGAAACCTCACTAACAAATTCAGAAAAGCAGAAGTACCAAATATATCTTTTACCGTAATGCAATAAAATTAGGTTGAATAAAAGGCCTGTGAAGCAAAGATTTAAAATTAATTGGAAGTTTAATAACTCAATCCTAAAGAATGAGTGGGTCAAGGGATAAATTATGGAAATAATCAATAATTTCATTAAAGATAATGACAACATTGAGAAAGCATACCAAAATTTTTCCAATCGACCAAAGTAATGCTTAGGAGAAAAATACACACACACACACACACACACACACACACACACACACACACACATGCACACACACAGACACTTGAGTGAATTGAAAAAGAAAAGAAGGAAGGAAGGAAGGAAAGAAGGAAGGAAGGAAGGAAGAACAGTAGATAAATTGGGTATGCAACTAAAAAAAACTTGAAAATAAAATTTTAAAAACTCAATTAAACACCAAAATAGAAATTCTGAAAATCAAAGAAGAGATTAACAAAATTGAAGGCACCTTCCTCCTCCTCCCACCCCCGCTAATTAGTAAACAAAACTGAGAGATTTCTTTTTGGAAAAAACTCAATAAAATAGTTAAGTCACGAGTTAGCTTGATTTTACAAAGAAAGTATAAAACAAAATTTCCAGTATCCAAAAAGAAAAAGGTGGATTCATAACTTACAGAAAAAATTTGTTAGAAGCAATTTTACTAACTACATGCCAATAAAACTAATCATCTAAATGAAATGGGTGAATATTTACACAAATATAAATTGCCCAGGTTAACAGAATAAGAAGTAGAATACTTAAATAACCCTATCTTAGAAAAAGAAATTGAACAAATCATAAATGAAGACTTAAAGAAAAAAAAACCAGGACCAGATGAATTTACAAGCGAATGCTACCAAATATTTAAAGGACAATTCATTCAGATACTACATAAATGATGGAAAAATAGGTAAAGAATGGGTCCTACCAAATTCTTTTTATGACACAAGTATCATCTTGATACCTAAATCAAGGAGAATCAAAACAGAAAGAAAACTATAGACCAATTTCCCTAATGAATATTGATGCATAAATTTAAATAATATATTAGCAAAGAGACTACAATAACATGTTACAAAGATCATACACTCTGAGAAGGCTGGATTTATGCTAGGAATGCAGGGCTGTTAGATATTAGGAAAAAACCTATAGGGGCAGCTAGGTGGCACAGTGGATAGAGCTCTGTCTTTGGAGTCAGGAGTACGTGAGTTCAAATCCAGTCTCAGACACATGTCACTTACTAGCTGTGTGACCCTGGGCAAGTCACTTAACCCTGATTGCCTTACAAAAAGCAAAAAAAAACCCCACAAAAAACGTATAAATATATTTGACTATGTTAATAATAAAAACAATAAAAATCATGCAATTCTATCAAGAGATATAGAAAAGGCTTTTGACAAGATACAACACTTATTCCTGTTTAAAAACAAAACAAAAAAACAGAAAGCATAAAAATAAATGATGCTTTCCATAAAATAGTAAGTAGTCTGTATCTAAAACCAAAAGTCAATATTATCCATAATGGGGATAGAAGCCTTTCCAATAAGATCACAGGCAAAGCATAGACGTCCTTTATCAATATTATTGTTCAGTATGGGTCTAACTATAATAATAAGACAAAAGCAAAGAAATTGAAGGAATAAGCATAGGCAAAGAGAGTGCACAGAATGATCACTTTTTTGCATGTGATATGATAGTTTTCTTAGAGAACTCCAGAGGGTCAATTGGAAAACTATGTCAAACAATTAACAACTTCCACAAAGTTGCAGAATAGCAAATAAACCCACAGAAATCATCAGCATTTCCATAAATTACCCACAAAATCCAGCAGGAAAAGATAGAAAGAGAAATAACATTTAAATAAGTACAGATGGAACAAGCATTTGGAGTCTACTGCTGAGACACATACAAGAACCATATGAATGTAATTACCAAACACTGTTTATACAAATAAAGACAGACCTAAATAAGTGGAGAAATATTAATTGCTTATGGGCAGCTGAGCCAACATAATAAAAGCATTAATACTACCTAAATTAATTTACTTACTGAGTGCTATGCCAGTCAAATTACTAAAAGATTACTTTCTAGAATTATAAAAAAAAATTCATCTGGAGGAACAAAAGGTCAATAGTATCAAGGAAATTAATGAAAAAAAGTGGGAAGGTAGATGACTCTGTATGGGGTTTTCTTGGCAAAGATGCTTTGTTATTCCTACTCCAGTGGATTAGGCAAACAGAGGTTAAGTGACTTGCCCAGGGTCACACAGCTAGTGAGTGTCTGAAGTCCAATTTGAACTCAGATCTTCCTGACTCCAGGCCCAGAGCTCATCACACTGAGCCACCTAGAGACTGAGCATTACCACACCTCAAACTATGTTTTTTTCTTTTGTAAAATATATTTTTATCTGTTTCATTAAATATTCCCAATTACATTAAATATTTTTAAACATCATTTTAATTTTTTTTGTTCCAAATTCTCTCCTTTCTCCTGCCACTTTAGCTGTCTTAATAACAAAAGAAATAAAATTAATATGATAACATCAAGAGGTGCAGAAAAAGCTTTTGACAAGATACAACATGTACTCCTATTTAAAAAACAAAACAAAAATATAAGAATAAATGGTACTTCACCTAGAATGATAAGTAGTCTCTATTTAAAACTAAGAGTCAACATTATCTGTAATGACAATAGGAGAGAGGGTAAACAATGTGATGTCAAACATATATATGAAGTCATACAAAACATATTTCCATGGTAGCCATGTTGTAAAACACACACACACACACACACACACATACACACAAAACAAGAAAAGTAGAAAAATTTTTTAAAAGTATTTTTTCAATCTGCATCCAGAGTTCACCAATTCTCTTTCCATACCCCAAATAGTTCAAAGAAAAAGGGCAAGGACTCATATGTACAAAAAATATTTGTAAGAGCTCCTTTTGTGGTGGCAGAGACTCAGTAACTGAGGGGATGCCCATCAGTTGTGGAATGGCTGAACAAATTATAAAGTACTATTGAACATAAATCTGAAGACTCAAGAATAATTGTGTTCGGGGGCAGTGAGGCAGCGCAGTAGATAGAGCACTGGCCCTGGAGTCAGGAGGACCTGAGCTCAAATCCAGCCTCAGACATGTAACATTCACCAGCTGTGTGACTCTGGCCAAATCACTTAACCCCAATTGCCTCACCAAAAAACCAAACAAACAACAAAAAAAAGAATAGTTGTGTCAAATATTTGGAATTTTGTAAAAGGATTAAACTGTCTCTCCTTAGTTCTGAAGGGTGGAATCCTAGTTCTACCTGGGAGCAAAGAGGTGGGGGGGGTGGAGCGCAGTTTTTAGAGAGTCAATATTAGGATTTCTGTAAGGAATAATGTCCTAATAATCAATGACATCAAGAACAGTCTAATAAATCAGTCAAAAAAGGATTTATTAAGTGCCTACTGTGTACCAGGCATTGTGCTAAGTGCTGTGGCTACAAAGAAAGGCAAAAAATAATTCCTGCCCTCAAGGAGCTTACATTTTAATGGGGAGACCAGAAGTCAATGCTGAAGTAGATACAAGATACATATAAAGGATATGGAATGATTAGATAACAGAGACTCTGGAGAAGTGATTCTTATGTTGGGATGGACCAGACTTCATACCCACTGAGGTCTCTTCTAGCTCTGAAACTCTGTGATGCCTCCTGATTTTCCTGGGAGATGGTGGAGAATCCCCCCTACTTTGTGATGGGTTGACAAGTGATTCCAGGGCCCCAGGGCCCACTCTTCTCCAGCCCTCAGACCTTTGCCTTTTGTGAGGTCAGCCCCTGGATGAGCCAGACCTCTTTTGGGCAAGCTGCTTGAACTGAGACAGGATGGGCTCAAAAAGGTCATAGTAGATTTGGTGTATGGCACTGTTTTTCCGTATGTAAAGAAGGTCGTCCACAGTCACGGGGTCCGAGGCACTCTGCCACAGGGTCAGGCTATACCTGGAGCCAGGAGAGATCTACATCAACCACAGAGTCCTCTCACTCAGAAGCCCACACCAAAGGAACCTGGCTCCTGGCTGTGGAGTGCTGAAGTGGACAGCTCACATTTCTGTCCTCAGCTGGTGCTCCTGGAGGAGGAAGTACAATTATCCCCATTTTACAGATGAGGAAACTTAACCTTGGAGAGAGGAGGTGGCTTGCCCATAGGACACATAGCCAGCAAATGGCAGAGCCAGGTTTTCTACCTGGAAGTAAATGCAGAACTCCTTCCACTATATATACCTTAGGTGCCTCCCTGTGCTTCCCCAGCTGGGCTCATCTATTCCACCTGCCTAGTGATTACTCACAAAGTAACAGAGGTAGAGATGAGAGAATACATCTTTCCCTTCTTTGGTGGGAGGCTATGGATGTGGAGTACTGCATATATTATCAGACTCATTAATGTGTTAGTTTTACTTGGAGTTCTCTCTCTTCCTCTCCTTTTCTTTTTCTTCTCGTTTACAAGAGAGGGCTTGCTAGGTGGGGAGGAAAAGGGATATATTCAGAAATTAAGGTGATATAGAGACAGAAAGTATCAAGTAAACATTTTTAAAGAACTATGGAGGCTCAGATGGAGAGATCCCCATAAGTTGGGAGCAGGGCAAGAAGTGGGAAAGACTTCACTGAGGGAATACATGGCACTTGAGCCAGGCTTAAGATGGATGGAATTTGGCAGTAACTGTAATAGTTCACATTTATAAAGCATGTATAGCTTACTAAGTGTTTCCTCACAACCACTGTGTGTGGTAAGGAGTGCCACATTCGACAGATGAGGAGACTGAGTCCCAAAGATGGGAGTAACTTAGCCAAGGTCACAGCTAGAAAGTTGGCAGAGCAGAGATTAGAAGCCAACTGTCTTGAGGCCGAGCCCCGGGTGCCTTCTAAACAGATCTTGATGCAATAGCTGAAGATTTCCTGGTGTGTTCAATTCTCAGTGACCAGCCCCAGTACAGAGAGGACTTTGAATTCATGGTGAGAAGAGCTGTGTCTGAATCCTATCTCCACCACAGCTGGGTAACCATGGGCAGGTCTCTCTACTTTTCTGAATTTCAGTTTCCACCTCCATGAAATGGGGGCAATAGTGCCTAGTCCGCCAGTCTCACAGACAAGCATGGCTTGTTTGGGAAAAATTCTGTGCAAACAAAAGGAATTATGGATCCCCAAAGCTATAGGCGCCTCTCTCCTGCTCTCTCTGTCTTGAAGGGTCAGATAGAACAAGAGTCCCCACATCGGCCTGTATTGTTGGAGTTGACTCTTGGTTCTGGTAAGGGAGCAGGACTCATATATAGTAGGAAGACAATAGGCCCTAACTCTGGCCAAGGGGATTTAGGGCAGAGAAGGGGAAAGCTGGGGATGGTCCAGAGAAGGACAATCAGAATGGCCCAGGGTCTGGGGATGTTTAAGGTGGAGAAGAAAAGACTCCAGAGGATATGATGTCAGCCATCAAACATTTTTAGATTTATTTGCTTGCCCTTGGAGGGCAGACATAGGAGCAATGAATGAAAGTTGAAAAAAAGCTAATTCTATCTCAAAGCAAAGAAAGCCTCCCGATGAATGGAGCTATCCAAAAGTGGAATGGATGGCCTTAGGAGGTCTTTGGCTTCCCCATCACTGAGAGTCTTCAAGCACAGGCCAGATGACCACATGTTGAGGATCCTAGCGCTAGACCTAGCAAGGACCGCAGAGGCCATCTGGGCCACCCCCAAGCTGTAGGCTCGAATCTCACCTTAGAAACTCCCTAGCATTTTAATCTGGACAAGTTATTTAACCTCTCTCAGCCTCAGTTTCCACATCTATAAAATGGGCATAGTCATGGCCCCTACTTCACAAGGTTGTTGTGAAGATCAAATGAGACAGGTTTGTAATGAGCTGTGCAAACCTTAAAGTACTCTAAAAATTCTAGTTATTATGATTATTGATGCATTCATTTATTTATTGCTGTTGTAGAGGGAATTATTTTCCAAGCATGGGTAGGCAATTCTATAATGGACTAGGCAATTAGACTCTGAGGTCATTTGGGATTAGATTGGGTATGAGTGAGTATAGAGCCAAAGGTGGAAAAATTAATCCTGAGTGGCAGGAAACTGAGAGTTGGCCAATGATGTATGGTGCCTCCTATGTATTCTACAGCGGAAAGAACATGGTATTGGAGTCTGAAGAACTGGGTTTAAATCCTGCCCCTGACATGTACAACCTGTGTGACCTTGGACACTTCTCTGGGCCTCTATTTCCCCATCTGTAAAATAAGGAGGTTGGACTAGGTCCCTTCCAGCTCTAAATCTCTGATGCTATGATCCTCCTCCAGAGCCCTGACAAATTCACTCTCTCTGTAGCCTCACAAATCTTTTTTCTAACCACATGTCAAATACCCCAGGGGCAGATTGCAGCACCACAGGTTGCTAAGCCAAAGTGTGCTTACCTTGTGTGGAGGCCTATCTCTGACAGTGGAGGTGGGGGAGGAAGCAGAGCTGGGAGGGTCTCCAAAAAAAAAGACCCATGAAGAGTTAGGTAGATGGTACCAACCATTTTACTGATGGGGAAACTGACTTATAAGCAACCTAAATGACTTGCCCAAGTTACACAGCCAGTCATACAGTGGTATAACTGAGCCTTTGGGCCCCCTTCCAATTCAATCCAACTCCATCCAATGTGTTGTGCCCTAGGCTCTCTACCTTACCCCAGTGGTTATGGGGTCAATGTGATGTACTGGAGAGTATGCGGGTCTTGGAATCAGGAGAGACCTGGATTTGAGTCCCAGCTTCAATATTTATTAGCTATGTGACAATAGGTGAATGGCTCTGAGCCTCAGTTTCTTCATGAGTGAAATAGGGATAATAATGCCTGTAATACCTCCAAGGGTTGTTGTGATGATCAAATGAGACATTTGTAAAATAATTTTTTTTAAGGCAATTGGGGTTAAGTGACTTACCCAGGGTCACACAGCTAGTAAGTGTCAAGTGTTTGGTCTAAGACCAGATTTGAACTCAGGTCCTTCTGACTTCAGGGCCAGCACTCTATCCACTGCACCATCTAGCTGCCCCTTGTAAAATAATTTTCAAGCTTACAAATGACATCATGGGGTGATGTCTTAATTCTCACATGAATTGGATTTAAGTGAGGCAGAGCTGCACAAAGCCGTGAGCCTCACTCTCTCTTCCAAAGTCATCAAAGTTCAATGGCAGGACAAAAGTCAAGATGACAGGATGGTCCAGGATGCAGTGGATGAATATTTCTTAAGGTACTTTATAAATTCTAGCCACAGCAGCAGCAGGAGCTGAAGATCTAACCATATCACTCCTCTATTCCATAAACCTCACTGGCTCCCTATTGCCTCCAGGATCAAATGTAAATTCCTCCATTTTGCTTTTAACTGTGAGCTCTTTGAGAGCCTTTCTTTCTATCTCCATCTTAGCATGGTGCCTGGCACACAGTAGGCACCTTAGAAATGCTGGTTGACTGACTGCTTAAAGTCTTTCACAACTTGGCTCCAATGTTTCATCTTCATTGTATTGTTAAAATCACCACCACTACCACCCCCCCACCATTACCATCATCATCACCAGCAGCATCATCTTCATCACTCCCCTCAGTCAGCATCAGCAGCAGCAGCATCAGCAGCAGCAGCATCTTCATCACCCCCACCACCATCATCATCACCACCACCACCACCATCATCATCATCCAGAGTTAAGACTCGAACCCAGGCTCACGCCAGCTCTCT
The DNA here is from genome assembly GCF_003287225.1 of Phascolarctos cinereus. Taxonomy (NCBI): domain Eukaryota; kingdom Metazoa; phylum Chordata; class Mammalia; order Diprotodontia; family Phascolarctidae; genus Phascolarctos; species Phascolarctos cinereus. The sequence goes on from NW_027555958.1 coordinate 455,413,230, forward strand.
AGCCACTACCCCGTGCTGCCTCTCAGGATGCCAACTGTGGGACTGCCAGCCAAGCGCCTTGTTAGAGATGATTTTTCCAAAGGCCCGAGGGAGAAAGGGACACAGAGCCATCCTGGCTGCCTTTCCATGAATCAAGAGAAGTAGACACTCATAGAAACGTTTCCTGTCAGGGCGGTTTTCTAGGGAGTCCAGAGGATGTGGCCATGCACCCTCAGGCTTACCTGGATCTGTCATTCATCTTGCAAACATCTTGAGGTGCCATCCACCTCTGACAGCTTAACTACACACTGCCCCTACTGGCCAGCAGTGGTAGTGCCATGCAGCCCTGCTGTGGCCAGGTCTGCTGCATCACCTGCCACACAGAGTTGACAGTGAGAGTGACCAGCAGTTCTGCTCTCTGCCCATGTCCCCAGTGCTTCGTACGGTACCTAGTACACAGTAGGCACTTAATGCATGTTTATGGATTAACTAATCGATCTTTGTGCTGCTAGAGGGCATCCACCTCTCACCTGTCAGACTGACTCAGGAGCCAGCTAAAATGGGACCAGGCAGCTCTCGCCATGACGGCCCGCACCGGGAAGGTCACTTTCTGTGGCAGGGCCTCCACCAGACTGTGCATCTTCTCAATCATGTCCTGGGTATAGGTACTGTTGGGAGTGAAGGAGGAGTAGAGAGTGGTCCAGCCCACAGACAGGGTGGCATCAGGGTACTTTTCTTGGACCAGGGACAGAAACCTAGGAAGAGAAGCAGACAACACTTGAAACTTGGGCCAGACTTTTACTTTCTCTGAGCCTCGGCTCCTTCTTTGTTATAATAATTCTCTCAGTCTTCACCTTTTTCCACCTCTCTGCAATGTCCTGCCACATTCTTCAGCAGGAGCATCACACTCCCTATGTGTCCCTTCACCAACCTGCTGGCAATCCCATCAAGACCTGTGGGTTCGCAATGGTAGAATACTGGACTTGGAATCAGGAAGTCCTGAGTTCAAATCATGCTTTGGTTACTTACTGACTGTGAGACCATGAGAAAGTCACTCAGCTACACTCAGAGTCAGTTTTCTCAACTGTACAATGGGGACAATAATAGAATCTTCCTCCCAGGGTTGTAGTGAGGATCCCATGAGCTACTGTGTGTAAAGTTCTCTGCAAACTTTAAATTGCTATGTCCGTTTTAGTTGGTGTTATTCTCACTTTTATTAAAATATTCCCAAGCTAACATGTCCAACCCTCATCTCTCTTCTGAGATAAAGTCCTGCATTACCAACTAACTGCTGTCCAGAGAGTAATATAAATAATATATATTCTTCACTTTCATATCCCAATTCAACAATAATAGTTAGCATATGTATAATACTTTAAGGTTTGCAGAATGCTTTATAAATATCATTTAATTTAATCCTCACAACATCCCCATTTTACAGTTGAGGAAACTGAGGCAGAGGTTAAGTGACTTACCCAGGACCACAGAGATAGCAAGTGTCTGAGGGGGGATTTAAACTCAGGTCTTTCTGACTCCAAGCACAACCAGGTGCCTCAGCTTGGCCAACAGATACTACTCCCAACTTCCTTCTTTCTTCTGAGAGCATCACTATCCTTCTGTTTATTCAGGCTAGCCACTTCTAAGTCATCTTCAACCCTTCACTCTCCCTTACCTATTGTACAGTAAGAAGGAAGAAAGGAAGAAGGATGTCAGGAAGGAAAGAAGGAAGTTAGGGAGGAAGGAAAAAAGAAAGGAAGGAAGGATATTAGGAAGAAAGGAAGAAAAGAAAGAAGGAAAAAGAACAAAGCAAATCAGAAAGGAAGGAAAAAAGAGAAGAATGGAGGAAAAAAGAAAGGAAGAAAGGATGTTAGGAAGAAAGGAAGGGAGGAAGAAAAGAAGGAAGGAAAGAGGAAAAGAATGAAGAAATTCAGAAAGGAAGGAAAAAAGGGAGGAAGCAAGGAAGAAAAAAGGAAGTAGGGGAATTAGAAAGGAAGGAAGTTAGAGAAGGGAGAAAGGAAGGAAGGAGGTTAAGGAAGGAAGCATTTATTAAGCATCTGCTATGTTCCAGGCACTGTGCCACAAAGCACCTCTATACCCAGTTGACGTCCTATTCATTTCATCTACATGACATCCTTTGCATCCATGCCCTCCTCTCTCCTACTAAGGTCACCTCCCTGGTGGAGGCCCTCATCTCCTTCTCACCTGGATTATTGCAAAAGCCCCTAACTGAGAGCCCTGCACTCACAGTGTCTCCCCTTCTACTCCATTTTCAAATTCTCTAAAACCTGAGTCTGGCTGCATCACTCTCCCATTCCAGAAGCTCCAGTGACTCTCTGTTGCCTCTGGGGTCAAGTCCAAATCCCTGTCTGACATTTCAAGCCCTTCACAATCTGGTGTTCTCCTCTGTGCCTTCTGTAACCCAGCTAATCTAGCCTACGTGTCCTTCTGCATATGGGGCATTTATCTCCTGCTTTCTCTGTTTTTAAACCAGTGAGGATGTCCCTCCTTCACCTCCCATTCCTGATCTGCTCTCCTTCATCTTTTCCTCTGGAAAACCTTGAGCCCCTTCAAACCTCAGGACAAGTGCTACCTCTTATGTGAGGTCATTCCTGATACCCCCCCCTCCAGCTGTGGATATTTCCCCTACCCCCATTAATTCTGTATTTACTTTTGTAATATTTACATCCCAAAGAGGGTCTCCTTTCCCACAAGGACCCCTGGTTCTGGACTAGAGACAAGGCCAGATTCAATCCTGGGCAAGTCTGACCCTTAGAGGATGGGGGAGAGGAAGGGCATCTTTTTGCCCTTTAATGCATGAAATGTTCTTTTCCTCCCAGCAGCCTTCTTGCTCTGGCAGATCCCTCTGCCCCTGTGGCCCCTTCCTGTGAATGGTCATTTCCTTTTGGAACCTCCAGATGAAAACTCTCAAGCCATTTGTGACACGCAGCTCCTCTCTGGGCCCTGCTTCTGACTTTCTGGACTTTTTTCTTCCACTGTGACCCCCTTCCCCTGGTCACCCACCCCTATTTCTCAGCTTCCTTTTATGTGCTGTTTCCCCCAGTAGAATGTAAGCTTCTTGAGGGCAGGGATAGCGTTTCTTTTTGCTTCTGTTTGTATCTCTATCTTAGCACGGTGCCGGGCACATAGTAGGTGTTTAATAAATGTTTGTTGACTATCTAACTCCATTTACAACTTGGCCCCGATGTATAGTTTCATCCTCACAATATATTGCCCTCCTTTCTCCACTCTACTGTAGTCTAGCTAAACTGGTCTTTCTCTTCCTCACGCTTGATGTTCCACCTCCCATCTCAGTTGTCCTTTCCACTCTCTACCTCCATGCTTGATCCTCCCATCTGCTCAACCATCCAGTTCTCCCTTTCCTGATCCCTCCAAATGCTAGTTTCCTCCCTCCCTGACTACCACTGATTCAATTACCTTGTATTTCTTTCCTAGTTATCCTATATCTATTTATTCTGAGTGCAATTGTATATGAACACATCAGTCAATAAATGTTTATGCAACACTCTATATGTCTTGATTGAGTAGAAGCTCCATGAGAGGAGGGATTTTTTTCGCCCTTTTTTGTATTGTATTCTAGTGTTTGACACATAGTAGCTGCTTGTGGACTGTTCTCAGCACCTAGGACAATGCCTGGCCCATAGCAACAGAGAGCTTGTTGGTTGATAGAGTGATTTTGATTGTGTTTACAAAACTCCAAAATAATGTATTTTACCAGACCTTGTTAGGGGTATTCCATCCCTGGTCAAGAGTCCATCACTCTTATATCTTAAATTATAATTCAGAGATCAAAATCTCATCATCTTCAGATACCATCTTCTTAACTAATCCTTCACTTCACAAATCTGCCTTTTCTGAAGCTCTTGCCTTAGGTCTTCTGATTTTTGACCATCACCTTTAGCTTTCCACCATCTGTTGCTATGCTCAGGCGAGTCACTGAAATGTCTTCAGATGCCCACCCCCCCACCTCTAGCATACATTCTCTGGGACCCTGCTGGACCTCTCTTGGTTGTCTGGTTGACAGTCACTGATAGGCTCTCCTCCTTTGATCTCTCCCCTGATTGATTTTGGGAATCCACCCCATCCTTCCTTAGAGCGTGAGAGGCTGGTGCTCCCTTCTTAGAGGGTCCAGCTGTCCTTCCAGTCCTTCCATAAAGAGCCCCAGATGTATTCATCAGCTTCAATGTTTCTGGTGTTTTTTTCCTTCTCTGACCTCCGGACATTAGTAGAGATAGCCTTTTCCCTTTTCAGGTCCTTTTCTTCTTTTCTTTGCATAGAATCAGATCCTTCCTAAAATGTCTTTCCTTTACCTAGAAGTCCTTCCTCCACTTTTTTCAAGGAGCGTTTCATTCTCCCTGAGAACATAAGAAAATCGAATGACGCCCCTGAAGCCTCTTTACCTTATTTTCCAGGAACGAACTCAAACTGCACTTTGCAAATAGATAGCAATTACTTGGCTATGGCAGGTCTGGGCACGTGGTAGGCACCCAGTAAAGATTTGTGGATGGAATGCTGAGGAAGCAGAGTGGTCATTGCCCCAACCTTCCTCTGTTGGCCTTAGAAATTTGGTTAGTGAGGAAACCAGTAGCTTGTCAGGGTGGAAAAAATAATGTCCTCCAGTCCTCATTGGACAGGTAAGGAAACTGAGGCACAGGGAGAGTTATGTGACTTTTGTAAGGTCATACAACCATCAGAGGTAGAATTTGAACCCAGATTTTCTGACTTCAGAACCAGTGTTTTTTTTCACTATATTTACTTTGACAGAAAGTAAGCTCTTTGAAGGCAAGAAATATTTGATTTTTATCTTTGGGCACCTAGCACAGTGTCTAGCACACAGCAGGGACTAAATAAATAAATGTCTATTGAATTAAATTTGATTCATGGGAGTTTATGGGTTTGGAAGGAGCTTTTATTTGGATTCAGGGGGTCTGGGTTCAAATCTTGTCACTGCTGCTTCCTATCTATATGACACATGACCTTGGGCTGGTTGTTTAGCCCTTCTGGGCCTCAGTTTCCTGCTATGTAAAATAGAGGGGGGGGAAGGAGATGGCATCAAAGGTCTCTGCCAGCCTTAAATCCCTAAATTCTATGATTATATGATCACTCAGTCTTGTATCTGATATCAAGAAACAAGCAATTGCTCTGACCCATTTTTTTCCCCAGCTCACATTACCTTGTATTTCCTTGTCTACCTCTATCTCACGTCTCTCATTCCCCATCCCTTCCCACAGAGAATATAAGCTCTTTGAGGGAAGAGAAGGCTTCAATTCTGTCTTCATATTCACTGTGCCTTACATACAGTAGGTACTTAATAAGTGCTTATTGAATTGAACTAGAGTCTCCTTCAAACTCGGTCTGTACCTCTGAGAGAGAAATAGATGGATGGATGGATGGATGGATGGATACGTGGATAGACAGATAAAGATAGACAGACAGAACATTTATTGACCACTCACAACATGGCAGGGACTGTGTTAAGCACTAGAAATGCAAATCCAAAAAAAATAAATAAAACCAGTCCCTATGCTCAGGCAATTGCATTCTAAAGACAGAAGACACCACACAAAAGGGAACTGGGGGAGGTTACTCACCAAGGAAGGCCGAGCGAGCACCTGAATTCCTGTGTGCTCATTCAGCCCCCTGAGCCTTCCCTGAGTACCTGTGCCAGTGGGCTGATGGTCTAGAGTTGGGGGAGGGGAAGGGAAGGAGAGAGGTCCAGCCAAGACTCCCGATGCATTCAGAGAAGAGAGGAACCACTGACTCACTGCGTAGCATTGACAGCAGCTGGGATGGGCACGTTGGGGCCATCCAGGATGTCGGCATTGATCCACACAGGCCTCTGGACCCTCCCGTCCTCTGTCTGCTTCCTCAAGAGATCCAGAGAAGGGCCAACTGCTTGGATGCTCTTGAAATCCAGTTTGATGCCTGGCAAAGAACACAGAGAAGGTCTGGAAGGGCTCGGGAGGGTTGAGAATTTGAAATGCTCCATTCTGGAGAGTAAAGTAGTGAAGAGAAAACTGGACTGGGAATCCGAGGACCTGAGGTCAAATCCCTTCCCTGGCATTGTGTAAGGCCATGGGCAGGTTACTCTTTAAGCCTCGGTCTCCTTGTTTGTAAAGTGTATATAACTGTACTTGTAGTAACTACCTCATTGCACTATGGTGAAGACATAATGAGATAATATAAATGAAGTGTTTCATACACCTTAAAGTACTATGTTAACATAGATCTGCCGTTCTATGTTCTATATTCTCAGGCCCCACCCAACTCTGACATAGAGGAGGCCAGACAGTAAGGCTTGATTATAAGGAGTCCATTGTCAGTAGGATGCCAATAACTCCTTGTACTAGTACTATGCTTTATGGCTTACAAATAACTTTCACCAGATTCTCTCATTTGCAGGTGTTGTCTCCATCTTAAAGATGAAAGAATAGAGGCTTATACAGAAATTTAAGGATAGAACCAGAAACAAAATGTTATGTTGTGGAAAAGCAGCAGCTTCCTTTTTCTCTCTTGTGGCCATGGACAAGTCCCCTAATATCTCTGGACCCCACTTTTCCTCAGCTGCAGACTTCTAAAAGTCTTCTACAGTCTTATGAAGCACTCGGGATTCCGGCCTCTCCAGCCAAGCTCTTTCCAGTAGACCGCGTGGGGATGATATCAGAGCATTCAAAACTCCAGGGACAATCAATCAATCAGCAGGTATGAAGTGCCTCCTATGTGCCAGGCACTGGGTTAAGAGGCCAGGGCCCTTACCTTTTATGGATCTGGTCAATACAGCTTCCAGCCAATGTTCCAAGGTGTTGTCACTGTAGATGGCAGGGGGGTGGGCCATGATCGGGACGCCCGTCTCATTCTCTGTGTTCAGTCCTTCCACATTGACATCCGCTTCCAATACCATGACATCGCCTAGGTCCCAAGGGGGAAGAAGAGTAGCAAAGAGGGGCATAGCTCCCTGCCCCCATTTGACAATCCCCCCAACCCTGAATACCTTTGCTGATCAGGGAGGACTGCTGAAATGGGGGCTAGACGGCTGGCCCTATACCTGGGCAGGATGTGGGATTTAAGAGGTTCGGTTGCTCCCACAAATATCTTCTGGGTTCCATCTACTCCTCCTAACCAGTCTGAATTTCTTATACAACATAGAGCCAAGATCCCCTGAGAGGCAATGTGATGTATGGGGCAGTGGGCTAGACTTGTAGTCAGAAAGACCCGGATTCAAATCCCTCTTCTGACCTTTTCTAGCTTTGTGACTCCAGGCAAGTCACTTCATAGTGAACATACAGAGAGGTTTAAGGTTTACAAAGCACTTTCACATATATCACCTCATTTGATCCTCACATCTTCCCAAGAGGGTAGGTTCTGCTATTATCCATACTTTCTCACAAAAATTTCTCTGGGCCTCAGTTTCCCCCTCTGTAAGATGAGGAGGTTGGGTTAGATGGCCACCAACAGCCCTTTGCGCAGCTAGGTGGTTAAGTAGATAGCATGACCCACCAGGAGTCAAGACCTGAGTTCAAATCTGGCCTCACTTACTAGCTGCATGACCTTGGATAAGTTACGTATCCCTGTTTCCTCAGTTTACTCATCTGTCAAATGAGCTGCAGAAGGAAATAGCAAACCAAGTCTTTGCCAAGAAAACCACAAACAGGGTCATGAAGAGTAGGACAAGGGCGGCTAGGTGGCACAGTGGATAGAGCACCGGCCTTGAAGTCGGGAGGACCTGAGTTCAAATCTGGCCTCAGACCAAACACTTGACACTTAGTAGCTGTGTGACCCTAGGCAAGTCACTTAACCCCAAATTGCCTAAAAAAAAAATTTTAAAAAAAAGAAGAGCAGAACACAACTGAATAAGAAAAAACCCTACAAAGACGCCTCCCTCTCTGATGACTTGGCTTTTGTGGTTCAAGGATCCCGCCTGCCCTAAAGAAACTCTATGCGCCATTTAATTTAATTTACAAATTTTTGGAAGGAGCAGGCTTCCTGAGTGCAAGACACTAAGGTTACAATGACAAAAGGGAAAAATTGTCTGGGCCCCCAGGGAGCTTCCACTCTTCTAGGGGACACAGTGTGCACACAGAAAAGTTAACTCAGGGCATTTGGAAGAGGGAAAGAAGCCTCGAACAGCTGGGGAAAGGCTTCCTGCAAGATGCAGCACCCAAACCTAGCCTCAAAGGGGACTAAAGATTCTGAGAGGTACAGTTGAAAAGGGAGCATCTTCCAGGCATGGTGGCATAGCCCACACAGTGGCGCAGAGGTGGGGAGGGGAATACCTCATGAACTACCATAGGAAAGGGATTTGGAAGGAATGAGAGAGGCTTCCCTACCCCCAAACCCCCAACTGACTCTCATATACTGACAAGCCCCCATGAAGGAGATGGCATGATATAGTGAAAAAAAAAATGCTGAACTTGGTTCATATCCCAGTTCTGACACTTAGATATAAGACCATGGATAAATCACCTCTCCTTTTTGACCTCAGTTTTCTCTTCTATAAAATGGGCATAAAAATAACTGTCCTCTATACCTCACAGGGTTGTTACAAAGGAGTCTGGTAGATGCCAGGGTGAGCTTGCATTTTGGTTGGCCGTATATGGATGCGAAATGCCAGGAATGTGCTTAGGAGGCTAGCTGAGACAATGCCCTTTGGCCCCTGGGCTTAGTGTCTTCTCTCTGCCTTTCCCCAGCCACTCTTCTACATGGGAGAGAAGAATTTTTTTTGGAATTAAGAAACCAGAGGCCTGTGAAACCCCAGGACCCCACCTGGCTATGCTGAGTGAGTGGCAACTTGCCTGGGTGTAGGTATAACTAAGCCTTCAGCGATTAAAATGGGGACGTGTATCCACCCTGAGACTTCCCCATTCCCCAGCCCCTGCCCCTGCTCCAGCTACATTCCGCCCCCAGTTCTCTCCTGGCATCAGGGAAGTCTCCAGAATAGCCTGAGCCATGGAGGCACAAAGTCCCTTCATCTAGTGGTACAAGTAAAGGAGGAAGTGAGAGATGGGAAGGTGAGGAGGGGAATCTTAAATCCTTCTTTGTCACAAGTATAGCTGGAGGCCTAGCACCGAGAACAAAAGAGATTGGAGAACCACTGGACTAGATCGAGGTCATTCCCAGGAGATCCAAGCCCTGCAACCTGGACATTCAGGCCAAAGGGAAGATGAAGCCTGCGGGCATTAGCTACAAAGAAGGAAAGATCCTGCTTCGTGTCTGCTGATGTCTGTACCCCGGCTAGCGAATCTCTGGTCGTCTATCCAAGACTCTGGAAAGGAACAAGGCAGTCACTCCTCATAGGAAAAACACTGAGAAGGGGCCTTTCCTAGGACAAGCTGGTGCTGGTCCCAGGGCTGAGGCAACCACGGATGTTTTTCTCAAAGACTTATAGGTCTTAAAGGAGGATAAGTGTATATGAGGAGAAAAGGATTTATAAAAGTCTCTGGCTTTGAACTAAGGGTGCATACAGTCTTGTTCAACTCTTTGGGGCCTCATTTGGGGTTTTCTTGACAGAGATACTGAAGCAGTTTGCCCTTTCCTTTTTCCAGATGAAGTGACTGAGACAAATAGGGTGAAGTGACTTGCCCAGGGTCATACAGCTGGTGTCTGAGGCTGGTCATCCTGACTCCAGGCAGGTGCTCTATCCACTGTGCCACTTAGCTGCCCCGAATATAGTTTACTCTTCTTGCAAGGAAAGAAGACTTTAACTGAGGCCAGAAGCTGGGAGCAGACAGAAGTGTCTCATAGCTGGGAGCAGCCAGGAGAGTGTGTGCGTCTAGGCTGGCCAGCAGACCAGTGTCTAGTGGACACCATGCACCCAGCATAGACTCAGCTTGGAGCAGGAGACCTGGCATTGTGGGTAAGCCAAGAAGACCTGGGTTCCAGCTCTGCCTCTGATTTGTTGGCTGGGTGACACTAGGGAAGTTATTTAACCTCACACCTAACCCCAGCCTGGAGAAGACTCAGGGGGAAAGTAATAAGACTTTGGAAGTGAAAGAGAGATTTCAGCTTGGCCCACAGATCAGGACAAGAAGCAAAGGGTGGAAGTACAGACAGGCAAATTTAGGTTTATTTAAGAAAAAACCTCATAACAGTTGGAGCCTTTGGTACAGGGTATGGGCCTCAGGAGGGGGTGGGCTCCTCTACCCTGGAGGGGCTCAGCAGCTGGTGGACCATCCTTTGTCTGATAACATAAAGGGAATCCTTGGCTCAGTCCAGGTTAGGTCAGCTGGCCCCTGAGGTCCCCTCTGCCTTTGGGGTTCAACCCTTCTGTGAAAATCTCTCCCCCACCCACTAGGAGTTCTTATCTCTATTGCCTTCCTTGGAGAAATGATAAGATGTTTCCATGTTATCATCAAAGGCCCAGAGTCCAAACCCTAGCTTTTCCCCTGAGGCCCGCAGAGAAATGACTTTCCCAAGATCACAGAACACATCAGTAGATGGGCTAAGATGAGAGGCTGGCCTCCTGACTCCCAGGCTAGGGGGCTGGTCACCAGTCCTCCCAGTATCTTCTCTATGGCCCTGGATTTGCCTATTCACGCTTGTCTACAAGCCTTTCTTAGGAAAGACGACCTTTCTCAGCACCCCCTTGTCATCAGGAGATAAGATCACTGCAGTTAAGCCAGAGTTCAGTATCAATCTAGTGAGGTCTTATGACCTCAGTGAGAAGCTTTCTCCCCTCCTTATCACTCAGGGTGGGGTCATCCCTCCTATTTATTGGGAGAGAATTCCCCCGTCCTAGGAAAAACAACCCACTCCACCTGACCTCCAGGATATTCTGTGTTCTAACACAACGTTCTGAGGTCCCCCCAACCTCAAACCTTCTCTGTTCTGAATACCGTCCCCTCCCACACCCCTGGCATTCTCTGTTCTAAGGCGTCCCACCCCCACTATATTTCTGACATTTTGTCTTCTAATTTTCCTCCTGATATTCTGTGTTCTCAGGCCCCTCCCAGCTCTGACATTCCCCATTCTGAGGATTCTTCCAGCTCTGATGTTCTATTATACAGGATTCTAAATGCATGAAGCCAGAGTCTTTCTTGAGACTTGGTAGGAAGAGAGAAGAATCAGAAAATAGGATCTTGAACCAGGCTAGGAGAGAAAACACTGGCTGGGGGTTTTCCAGGGGAAGGAAGGAAGAATATCCTTGAGCCCCTTAACTCTGTTCCCCTAGTTTGGTGTCCTGGGATTGACTGAAGGGGTATCCCTCCACTAAGGTCCAACCCATCTCCCCCTCCCCTCTCATTCCCCTAAGGGGTGGGGAACTGCAGGCCTCACTGCTCAGGGCTGTCTCCATCTCACTCCGGAAGTTGGCGGCATGGTACCAGGTGACAAGCAGGCCGTCCTTGTGGCTGATATGCCCAGTGCTGAGGAGGTAGTCCATCATGTCACCATCTGGGCGACAGCTCTCACAACCTGGGAATGGGTGAATCATTTGTTCTTAGTCAAGGGAATGGATCAGAAGCCGTCGTGGTGATCCTAAGAGGAAGGGGCACTGACCTGGCTTCTGACCAGGACACCTTTCTTGGCTTTGCCATGAAGTCACTCTTACTTTGGGCAGTTCTCTTCTCAGTCATTGCTGGGATGGAAGAATCTTGGGGACAGGGACCCAAAGCTATATAAACTTTTACTGGGGACAAGGAAATGAAGTGAATCAAACTTTTGCCAGGAGAAAAACTTGGGAAGGGCAAGAGGAGAGCTAAGTGTAAGTAGTCAGTTTCCCATCATTACAGGTCTTCAAGAGGGGAGGGCTCCCCTCGCTGGAGGTTGGATGACACTTGTCAAGGATTCAGTACAGGGAGTTCCTCCTGGTCATGGATTGAACTTGATGGTGTCTGGAGTCCCTTCCAACTCCAAAATTCTGGGGTTCCTTGGAAAAAAATCTTGGGAAAGGGAGGGAAGAGGCAGAGCCGATCAGATCCTTCCAAGGGGGAGAGGGTCTTAGAAGGATATCTAAGCCAGGGAGAACCTTGCAGAGTATTGAGAATGGGGGAGGAGTATGGCCAAGATAATCAGAGCTCCTCTTGGGCAGAATCCTGGAGAGGGAGAAGGCAGGAGGCTGAGCTAATTAGAGCTTGACTGATTTTAATTTGGGAGATTGCAGGGGGGAGGATAGTGGGGAAAGTCAAGGCAGGGAGCCGAGGCAATTGGAGCCTTGCTGGGGAGGAATGGGGGGAGGCATCCTGGGAAGGGGGAGGTGGAGGAATAGTGACAGCCAAAAGCTCTGCTGGCAAGAATGTTGGGGAGGAGATGAAAAGGGTCCGTGTGCCAATCAGGACTTTTGCTGGGAGAGAATCCAGAGCCCCAAACCGGGATTTTGACACCTGGAGAGAGCAGCCCAAACTTCACTGGGATCAAAGGCATTGAAGGAGCCCTCGGCTGGAGTGGGACATGGCTCTGAGGGCCGCAGGGAGGTGGCTGCAGTGGGACTAGTGCTGGAAGGGAGAGACTGGGAGGAGCCCCGCCTTCTCACCCACCCCAAGAACGGCCAGTACTTTTGCTTCCTTCTTATATGACACCCTTAAGGCAAAGCTTGGGCACTCACCCTTAACCTTGGGGAACATCGTGGGAAGGAAGGAGGACACCTGAGCCAGGCTAAGTGGGGTGAAGGGTGGGGGAGCCTTGGGGAGAGGAAAAGAAAGGCTCTGGGCCAATCACAATGCTTTTGGCAGGAAGAGCCCCTGGCCTGCACCTCCTACCTGGCTGGGAGCTGCGGCCCTGGGTCAGACTGACTGCAAGGACTACGGCAACCACTAAAACCACCCCCATGCCTCCTGCGACTGCCCAGGCCTTCCTCGGAGCCATGGCGCCCCCTCCTCCAGCCGGCTGGGCCAAGGTCCTTCTCTGGCAGACAGTGTCGTCCCTTCTGGCTGGGGCGTGGATGGATGGGAATCCAGAGGCTCAGTCGTGGCTTCTGGAAGAAGGAGAAAGCTCCACAGATCAGCCTAGAGCATTATATGAAGGAGGCCCCTCCTTCTGCCCTCCTTCTTCCCAGCCCCTTAACCTTTGGGTCAAGCAGAAAATCCAGACTCCCCACCCTTTGCCCTTCCCTGGCCAGGACTGTCCTTTGACCCACAGTGTACCGGACTACCAGGAGGAGAAAAGCAGCTGCACAGGCTCACCTGCCCTTTAGCTGGGCAGCTTGGTGGGCAGAGAAAGGGGCTGGAGGACTTTGAAACCCAGAGCAGACAAGGGGGAAAGGGGGCTGGCAGCTGTACAAATGTCACCCAGGCCTTTAAATGCGGCAGTGTTGGACAGCAGCCAAGAGAGCTCTGGCCTTGGAGATGATTAGATCTAGAGGTTGAGGGGCACTGGGACCCCAAAATCATGACACACGGGTCCTGTCCAAGAGAATTCGACCCAAGCCCCTAGGGAATTATGCCACAACTTAGGAAAAACTTTTCCAGGATTTACATCTCAAATTTAAATTTGTCCTGGTATAAAAAACCAACGTTAGAGATTATTTCTATATACTTGCAAATTCTCAGCAAGACAAAACCCAAACAAGCTTTTTGGCAAGTTTGCACATGAAAACAATAACCAACAATAGCCAAATTATTTTAGCGGTAACCAAATTATAAAAAATTGCTTGACATAATTCCGATGCCAAACAATTAGCTCAGTTTCCTCCCACACTTCTGGGGGAACATGGGGAGGTCTGGTGCACAGAGGGAAAAGGGAGATGGGAAGCTTAACTCGAGAAGATTGGCTCCTCAAATTCACCATCAGGTCCCTTCCCAACAAAGGGGCAGGGCAAGAGGAGAGCATAAGGAGGGAGTATTCAAACAGATCCTCAAATAGACAGGGGAGGGGGTATGTCTGGAGACATCCCTTAGTTTTCCCTTCAATGACCATGACCAGACAGGTGGAGGGCAGGGGAGGGCCAGAGTTATTGGTTAAAACAGAGAACTTAGGGCAGCTAGGTGGTGCAGTGGATAGAGTACCAGCCCTGGAGTCAGGAGGACCTGAGTTCAAATCTGGTCTCTGACCAGAGACTTGACATTTTAGTAGCTGTGTGACCCTGGGCAAGTCATTTAACCCCAATTGCCTCACAAAACCCCCTCCCAAAAAACAAAACAAAAAAACCCAGAGAATTGTAGCCATCATAAAGTGGGTAACCTTACCTTTGGCTTCGATTTTTGCCCAGGGCTTGGAGAGAGAGGTGGGGAAAGTGGGAGTGCTACCTAGCCCCAGACTCCCCTGTCATTCCCGGTCTTGAGAAGACTGGAGGATGGGGTACTGGGGAACAACTCCACCACTTTTCCAACCTCGGGGACAATCCTTCCTCCAATGTCCCTCCTGGTCACATCTAGGGCATGGCCCCAGAGGCATTGGTCATGGGGGCTCTCTCTAGGGGGGCTGCCCTGGAGGGGTGTTCCTTGGATCAGTGGGCCTCCTCGTGGCCCTCACTGCCTGATGGGCTTCCTCTGAGGGGGCACCCTGGAGGGGCACTCCTTGGACCAGTGACCCTCCTAGTGGCATCAAAAGCAGGTTTTCCTACTGCAGGAGTTGCTAGGAACACCCTTGGGTCTTTTCCTGGCCATGACAACAGCCAAGAATTGAGCATGTTCTCTGTCTCTAACCCTTTCCCTTCTTTTTATTTCCCCTGCTGCTACTAAGTCTCTGTTGTTAAAAACTTCAAAGGCCATCTCCAGTAATTGGGCCTGAAGTGTTTGGGCCAATTTCTGCAGTTTCCCTCTAATATCTGGGGCAGACTGATTAACGAAATACATGCTAAGGATTGTTACCCCTTCTACAGAGTCAAGATCTAAATTCATATGCTTTTTGATAGCTTCTACTATACTGTCTTAGAAAAGGGTAGGGTTTTCCTTTTCTCTCTGAGTAATTTCCTTAATTTTTTGAAAATTTACTTGCTTTTGAAATGTAGTTCTTAGGCCTTCTAGCTGGCAAATTACCATGTAGTGTCTCTTTCCCCTCTCCTCACTCTTCTGGTAATCCCATCCTGGGTCAGCAGTGGGAACAGTAGCTGTTCCTGGGGGGCATTTTGTGGGGTCATTGCTAGCCAAATGGTCCCCAAAGTTTTGGGCCTGTTCCCAGATTCTCCTTTTTTCTTCAGTGGTACAACAGGTGGAGAAGAAGATATGCAAATCACCCCAAGAAAGCTTGAACTGTAGTTCCTAAAGCCCTCAGTAAACTTAGTAGGATCTTCTGAGGGTCGCTCCAGTTTCTCTTTGACCTGAATGAGGTCTGAAATGGAGAACAGAACATACACCCTAATTGTTCCATTAGGTAAGAGAAGGAACTTTCCCTAGGGGACGAAGCCCTGAAGGCACTGTGGGCACTGGGGCTAGAGAAGAAGGGAGATAGGAAGTCTCACTTCTTGTGAATGAGGGACTGGGGAATGCTGGCCAAACTGGACTGGACTGCAAAGCCAGGGGATCCGGCTGGCAAGGGGAAAAATCAGCTGGCACCGGAGGAGGGGGAGGGTCAGGGGAGGAGATACCACGGTGACTGGGGCCTGGGTAGTCCTTGCCTCAGGGTAAAGAGCCTGGGGAGGAGGTGCCGAGGCAAGGCTCTTGTCCAAACCTGAGTAGGGGTCGCCTCTAGAGCAGGGGCCTGGGGAGGAAATACATGGAAGGTGAACGAGGCAGGATATGAAGGGAGGTGGGTTAGAGGAAAAGGGAAAGGGAAGGCATGGGAAACAGGGGCAGCCTGGGGAGAATGGAGTGGAGATAGGAGCTGGGCAGGGGGAGGTGGTGTTAACGGAGGATGGGAAGAGGGGGGTGCTCTAGCACGAGGGGCCATAAGAGGGTCATCCGAAAAGTCTAGTTGATCCGCATTCCCCTTCTGACAACAGAATTGAAGGCCCTTTTAGTACATCACCTTTGCATGAGCTGCCATTTTGAGACAGGGGTAAAAAGAGAAGGAAATTGTGCCAAGAGTTGTCTAGCTGGTTTTAAATCACACGAATAATTCATTGTGCATCATCAGTCTCTATGGGATGTGACACCTCACATGGAAAGGGTTTGGAAGCGAGCTGCCAGGAGCTCCAGGACCAGGGTTCATGATGAGTCCAGCATCGAGGCCCTGAGGGTCAACCCCACCATAGCTAAGATGTAGACTCCTCCATTGGCTGCGTTGCACTTGACAATGGACTTGATGGGACCAGGGCTATGCAGAAACTGTTAAGTCTGGGTCCACTCGCCTCACACTCACCTCAGATTGAAGGTGGGAAGGATATCCCCAAGGGTTAAGGAGAAATGTTGGTGCTTCTGTTCTTGCTAAGTCTCTGTAAGAGCTAATGATTGCTAATTGGCTAAATGGAATCTCTGGAAGCTAACAGTGTGGGAGGTGGGGCAGTCCACTGGAATGGAGGCTTGAGCTGATGCTATGTTAAAGAAGAGACTCTCCTACCACCTCAGGGTGCCCCTCGAGTCCAAGGGGAAATGCAGTCAGGCTCCCTCTGGGATCGCGAGGCTAGAGCTTCACGGGTAACATTTGTATGTGTCCTTCAGGGTGTTACAAGACCTCCCTCTTCCAAACAGCTTGAGAGCTCGGCACGGTTGTGCTTCCAGAGGACAGAGCCCTGCACCTAGACTCTCATTCCTCCTCTCTCTGGGCCTCAGCCTTTCTCTCTCCAAAAGGATGGGGCTGGACTACTGGACAGTATCCAAGGTTCATCCCAGCTCTAAACCCACCACCTTCCCCATTTCACAAAGGAGGAAGCAGAGAGGAAGAGACTTGGAACATGGTCGTGGGGAATCATGGAAGCTTGGAGCTTTGGAGTGGGGAGCACAGAAGTCCTTAATCCACACCATTTCTTTTTTTTTTTCTATTCTAACTTAATAGTATTTTTTTCCAACTACATGGTAGAGATAGTTTTCAACGGTCTCTTTTTTTTTTTTTTGGTGAGGCAATTATGGTTGTGACTTGCCCAGGGTCACACAGCTAGACGTGCCCAGTGTCTGAGGCCAGATTGTTACTCAGGTCCTCCTGACTCTAAGGCCAGAGCTCTATGTGCCACCTAGCTGCCCCTCAACATTCATTTTTATAAGATTTGGAGCTCCAAAGTTTTCTCCCTCCCTCCTCCCCAAGGCAGCAAGCACTCTGATATGGGTTATACATGTGCAATCATGTTATATTTCCACATTAGTCATGTTGCAAAAGAGGAATCAGAGCCAAAGGGGAAAACCATGAGAAAGAAAAGCAAAACCAATCTAAATCGTCTGCTTCAATCTGAATTCGGACTCCAGAGTTCTGTCTCTGGGTGTGGAGAACATTTTCCATCCTGAGTCTTTCGGAGTTGCCTTGGATCATTGTATTGCTGAGAAGAGCCAAGTCCAGGGGTGGGGAACCTGCAGCCTTGAGGCCACATGTGGCTGTCTAGGTCCTCTAGGGCAGCCCTTAGACTCTATTCTGTGAAGTTTGGATTCAATCAAAGGGCTGCCCTTGAGGATGTAGAGGGCCACATGTGACCTTGAGGCCACAGATCCCCCACCCCTGGCTAAGTCTGTCACAGTTGATCATCACACAACGTTGCTGTTACTGTGCGTAATGTTCTCCTGGTTCTGCTCACTTCACTCAGCATCAGTCCATACAAGTCTTTCCAGGTTTTTCTGAAGTCCTTCTGCTCATCATAGTATTCCATTACATTCATATACCACAACTTGCTCAGCCATTCCCAGACTGATGGGCATTCCCTCAATTTCCAATTCTTGGCCACCACAAAAAAAGCTGCTATAAATATTTTTGTTCATGTGGGTCCTTCCCATTTTTTATGACCTCTTTAGGATACAGACCTAGTAGTGGTGTTGCTAGATCAAAGGGTATGCACAGTTTGATAGCCCTTTGGGCATAGCTCCAAATTGCTCTCCAAAATGGTTGGATCAGTTCACAACTCCACCAACAATTCATTAGTGTTCCACTTTTCCCACATCTTCTCCAACATTTGTCATTTTCCTTTTCTGTTACATTAGCCAGTCTGATAAGTGTTTTACTTCAGAGTTGTTTTACTTTGCATTTCTTTAATCAATAGTGACTTAGAACCTTTTTTCATATGACCATAGACTGCTTTAATTTCTTCATTTGAAAACTGCCTGTTCATATCCTTTGAATCCACCCATTTGTGAACAAGAATGCCCTTTGTCAGAGCAATGGACTTAGGAGAGGTGTGGTCCAGTGGGCAGAGTAGATTTTGAGTCAGAGAATCACATGGTCATCCTCAGATTGGAGTTTTTAAGCTAGAAGGGACCTCAAAGATCAATTAATCACCACTTTAATAATGGCTCAGAGATTCTGAGGCTCAGAGAGGTTAGGCGATTTGTCTGAGGTCACACAGCTTGTTAGTTTCAGAGGGAGCAGTTTTCCTGGCATCTAACAGAAGGGGAGATGCTGAATAAATGGAAAACTTAACCCATGGCATCATCAAACAAAATAAGGAAAGAGAAGGGAATTGTGAGGATTTCTCATAAGTGTTATTTTCCAGCAGTGCACATCTTCCTGGCCACACACCTGATGGGAAGGTCTGAAGAACACAAGGCGGCTGTGGTGGGGATTATTTCAAAAGCTTTTGATGTCCCCATTTGGTCACTCTCCTGTAAGAAGGGCTCTCCCATGATATACATGGTGGCCTGTGGTTTCACTGGCTGGAGAAACTCCATCCATCAAGGCAGGTTGGCACCTTCTCTGCAACCGTCCAGTCTTGGAGAATTGCCTGGGATGCAGAGTGGCTAAGATGCTCGGCCAGGATGTGTCAGGGGCAGGACTTGAACCCAGGCCTTCCTGGCACCAAGGCCCTCTCTCTATTCACTATGCCAACCATGCCTCTTATGACCATTATTATGATAGCTATTGCTCGATAAATGCAAGCAGAGATGATTTTGCTACAGCAATCCTGTGATTCTTCATAACAGGTGAGACATCAAATAGAATGCCTGTTGGGGTGAGGGGAGTAAGCATTTATATAGCGCCTACTGTGTGCTAGGCATTGTGCTAAGCGCTTTATAAATATTATCTCATTTGATCCTCACAACAACCCTGCGAGGTCGATGCTATTATTGTTCCTGTGTCACATAGCTAGTTATTGTCTGAGGTCAGTTCTGAACCTGGGTCTTCCTGATTCCAAGCCCACTGAGTCACCAGCTGCCTCCTATGCTCACCAAAGGTGCTCATCTGTCATGGAAGACACCCAGTGCTGAGTTCAAGTCTTTAGAGATGACAAGGTCTTAGCAGATTATAATCATTTATTCATTCAGCAAGCATTTATATATCACCTACTGTGTGCTAGGGGAGAAGGTCTGGTCCTAGAATTGATGTTGTATAGAGAACTCCCAGGTGAGACTCTATTAATACATGTCTGCTTCTTCTCTGAGGATACCGAGATGAGTACAAATCAGCTAGTTGTGTCCGAGGCAGGATTTGAACCTAGGTCCAACGCCCTACCTAAACACTACAGCAATGCTCCAGGGCACCTGAGCAATGCAGGTTGAGTGATTCTGAGTTCAGCCTTATGCATTCAGCACTCTTTCCATGTCATGATGCCTTCTCCCAAGAATGCCTCTGGTCCAGTCAGAAACCCACAGCTGGGTGGGTAGCCCCCTAGTGCCTCTATCTTGTGCAGGACTTGCACATAGACAATAAAGTTGACTTAGGATGCAGTAGGAAGAAGAAAGGCGGCTGGCTTTAAGCTCAGGAAATTCAGTAGTCCTTTCAAAGATCCTGAGTTTCCCCTTGACACAAAAACACTCAATGTGCCACTCCGTGATTTGAACTTCCCCTCAGGAAGGACTTGAGCCTGCAGTTGACAACAGGGTAAACGCCCACTGCCCACATTCCAGTGACTCCCTCCTTCATACCTCTCCCCTACCTGGAAACTCTTCGAAAGGTTAGATTCTCCCAGAAGTGAAGCACATGTGAGTCTGTAACGGGCAATATGTCCCCAAGAGTCCTGAGCCAAGCTAATGGCGCACTGGTATACCGTCCTTACTGGACTTATTTAGTGGAGCTCAAGAGTGTTGGCCAGCCCTTTGATCTTGGAGATCGCTCATCACTCAGACCTAATTGTGGTCCAGCATGTAAGCCCATTGCTTTATTAGAGAACAGACCTCTCTATACATGGGCAAAAGTATGCACAGAATGACCAGTCATCGAGAGATTGGGATCTGCCCTGAAGAAATATCCACCTTTATCAATCTCAATCGCCTACTATGTTCTGGGCACAATACCACAGGAGATACAGACAACAGCAAAACAGTCCCCTGCCCTCAAGGAGCTTACAGTCGAATGAGGGAGACAACAAGCAAAGAAGCCATAGACATGTTAACTAGGAGATAATTAACAGAGGGAAGAATTAAGAGGAGCTGGGACTTTAAGAAAGAGGCTGGGGGACTGGGAGATGGTATTGCCCTGCACAGTAATAGGAAAGTTTGAAGGAGAGGAGGGTTTACAGGAAAACACTGTACACAGTATCAATAACATTGTGCAATGATCAACTATGAGTGACTTTGCTCTTCTCAGCAACACAATGATCCAAGACAATTACAAAGGACTCATGATGGAAAATACTGCCCATACCCAGAGAAAGAACTGATGGGCTCTGGATGCAGATTGAAGCATACTACTTTCACTTTCTTTGTTTTTTTCATGTTTTTTCCCCTTTTGATCTGTTTCTTCTTTCACAACTGTAACTAATATGGAAATATGTTTTGCATAATTGTACACATGTATCATCTATATCAAGTTGCCTACCATTTCAGGAGGAGGAGAGAAGAAGAAAGGAGGGAGAAAAAATTTGGAACTCAAAATCTTGTAGAAATGAATGCTAAAAATTGTCTTTACATATAATTGGGGAAAATACTATTTAAAAAAAGAGAGGAGGGTTTAGGGAAAAAGATAATAAGATCAGTTTTGTATATATTGAGTTTAAGATGTCTACTGGACATCCAGTTTGAGACATCTGAATGGCAGTTGAAGATACAAGACTGGAGGTCAGCAGAGAGGTCAATGCAGGATAGATAAAGTTTAGAAGTACAGAGATGATCATTAAATCAATGGGAAGCAAAGGGGGATGAAATGAGCATTTATACAGCACCTACTATGTGCCAGGCACCTTTTTTTTAAACATATTATTCCATTTGATTCTTATAACAACACTATGCATTAGGTGCTGGTATCATCTCCATTTTACAGAGAGGAAACTGAGGTAAACAGAAGTTAAGTGACTTGCCCAGGGTCACATAGCTAATATCTGGGGCAGGATCTGAACTCAGGTATTCCTGATTCAAGGCCCATCATGCTAATCACTGTGCTAATAGTTGTTTCAGCACCACAGGATCACCAAGTGAAGTAGCATACAGGGAGAAGAGATGACTGAACCCTGGGGGACACCTATGGTTAGAGGGTGTGATCTGGAAGAGGATCCAGCAAAGGAGACAGAGAGGAGTGGTCAGAGAGGGAGGAGGAGAATCGGGGGGGTGTCTCAAAAACTTGGGGAGAAGAGAGTATCAAGGAGGAGAAAGTGACCAACAAGGTCACAAAGACTGCAGAGATGCCAAGGAGAAAGAGGATGGAGAAAAGGACACTGGATGCGGCCCCTAAGAGATAACTGGTAACCTTGGAGAGAGCTGTTTTGGTGGAATGTCAAGGTCAGAAGTCAGACTGTAAGGGGTTAAGAAGAGAGTCAGAGAAGAGAAAGCAGAGGCACTGGTTGTAAATGGCCCTTTCCAGGAGTTCTGTGGGAACTCTATGGAATGAGTTCTGTCTTCTACAAAAGGCAAAGGAGATACAGGACAATGGTTAGGAAAGGATGGAAGGGTCAAGTAGGAGCTTTTCAGGATGGGGGAGACATGGGCATGTGTGTAGGCAATAGGGAAAGAACCACTATAGAACCAGAGATTGAAGATAAGTGAGGAAGTGAGGATGATAGAGGCAATAATCTGTTGACTAACATCTCTTGAACTGATTCACCAAGGGCTCAGGATGGAAAGGAAAAGGCAGAGTGGTTGGTGCAGGGGAGTTGGCCTGGGAGAGAACTGAGGGGTCAAGGGATTGGGGGTCATGGTGTGGATGAAGAGTAGGATTGGTAAGGGAAGGCAGAGGGAGAGGTAAAAAGCCAATAGATTATGGTCAGATAATGGGATTTCAAAATTCTTGAACATGGAGGAGATGGGACTGTAAGTGATAGCAAGATCAAGAGGATGACCATCTTTGTGTGTGGCTGAAGTGGGGTGGAGGGGTAGGTTAAGGAATCAAGTGGTTAGTTTGAGGGACAGTCATTATGTATATTGAAGTCTCCTAGTATGAGGGCAGGAGTGGAAGAGAGAAAAATTATGTGCCAAAGTCATTGAGGAATATCTGGAGGTCTGTAGACAACAGCTGCCAGGATTTTGATTGGGTGGTAGGTGTGAATTGTGTGAACCTCAAAGGAGTGTAGGAGGAGAATCTGAAAGTGACCGTGGGGAGTAAGGAGTATCCTAACTCCCCTGCATTGACCGGTGAGCCGAGAAGAATGACTGAATGTGCAGCCAGTACTGGAAAGGGTGGCCAGTGAGGTTCAATCATCAAGAGACAGCCAGGTCTTGGTGATTGCTAAAAGATGGAAGGAATGAGAGAGGAAAAGATTTAACTAAGGTGAAGGCGAATTTGTTGCCTGTGAAACAGAGAACACAGTGGGTAGTCTTTGGTTGGGACTTTGGGGTGGGAAGGGAATAGGAATAAGGGATGAGATGGTGGGGATGGAGAATGGGGTTTGGAGGATCACCTACAGGGGTTCAGAGTCCCTGGGATGTATTGCCACTGCAGTTAAGTTGTTCAGTTGTGTCCAACTCTCTGTGACCTCATAGGCCACAGCACGCCAGGCTCTTCTATCCTCCACTCTCTCCACATGTTTGTTGATTCCATGACACCAACTATCCATCTCGTCTTCTGCCATCCCTTTCTCCTTTTGCTTTCAATCTTTCCCAACATTGAGGTCTTTTCTAATAAGTCCTGTCTTCTCATAATGTGGCCAAAGTATTGAAGCTTCATCTTCTGTATTTGATCTTTCAGTTAATAGCCTGAATTAATTTGAGTATTGACTGATTTGATCTCCTTGCTGTCCAAGGAAGTCTCAAAAGTCTTCTCTAGCATCACAATTCAAAAGCGTCAATTCTGTAGCACTCAGCTTTCCTAATAGTCCAACTCTCATAACCGTACATTGCTACTGGATAAACTATAGCTCTGACTATACAGCCCTTTGTTGGCAAGGTAATGTCTCTGCTTTTTGGTATACTGTCCAGATTTGCCATAGCTTTCCTTCCAAGGAGCAAGCATATTTTAATTTCATGACTGCAGTCATCATCTGCAGTGATCTTTGAGCCCAAGGATATAAAAATCTGACACTGCTTCTGTTTCTTCTTCCTCTATTTGCCAGGAAGTGATGGGTCCAGTCGCCAAGATCTTAGTTTTTCTAATGTTATCTTTCATTGAGATGTGTAAGTCTGACCAAATGTAAGAATGCTCATCATTGAGTGGAAAGCAAAAGAAAACATCTCAGAGGAAGCTGAAGATCAGGCTGGAGACCAGTGCAGCATGAGACAGAAGGTCAGAGGGTCAGATGGAAGACTCTTGTGACCCCTCTTCCCTCCTCAGGCAGTAGATGGGGCAGCGGAGATAGAGGCCTAGCTCCCCACTGACATCTCTCTCACTCTTCCCTTAGGAAACAAAAGCAGCATGAGATCCACAGTCTGAGGTCAGAGGGAAGTCACTTCCTCCAGCACAGAGGGTCTCTGCACCGCAGAAGGGTGGAGATCAGGCTGGTGCAGATAGAAGTAACCCTTAGCAGCTTTCCTTCAGGGGACACGCACAACAGGAGATGGAAAGCAGGTGGTCAGAGGAAAGTCAGGGAAGGGGAAAGGGAAGGGAGAGGAGGTGGGAGGAGGGTGAATAAGCATTTATTAAGTGCCTGCTATGTAGCAGGCACAAGTTGTAAGAGCTTGACAAACATCTTACTTGGAGCCAAGGAACTTGTAAATACAGGTTGTGAAAGGAATTAAACGTCAGATAGAGGAGTCTGTGTTTGACCTTACAGGCAATAGCTAATCACAAGAGCTTACTGAAGAGGGCAGTGACATATTGAGATCTGTGTTTCAAGAGCATCATTTTGACTACTACGTGTAGGAAAGAAGGGAGTAGGGAGAGGTAGAGACAGCCAACAGGGCGAAATTGGTATTGAAGAGGACAGTCTATTTAACACTTATTCTGGGCCCTGGGTGATGTTGCAGGAAAGAGGAGACTTGCGGTATCTGCCCTCAGGGAGCTTACTCACTGGGGAGACAAGATTTCCACATGGAAGGCAGCTGTCCTATATTGGAAGGCAGAGAAGCACCCTGCACTGGTGGTCAGAAGACCTGGGTTCTGGCTCCAATTTTACCGCTTGTGTTATGCTGGGCAAATCACTTTCTCTCTCTGAGACTCAGTTTATTTATCTTTAAATGAGGATACTAGTAATGCCAGGTAGTTTCTATCTCAGTGGATTGTTGTGGGGCCAATTGAGATAATATCTGTAAAGCTTTTTATAAACCTTAAAGCCCCCTATAAACACTATCTCATCAATCAGAGTCAGAATCAGAATCTGATGGGAAGAAGAAGCTTAAAATATTCAATGGCGATTGCAGCGTCAGCCTTCCAGAATTCCCAAAACATAGGTCTTGTTACCCTAAGACAGATCTAGAAAGGTGGATTTTTTCCCCCACATTAAATCTTTTTTTTTCCAATTAACAAACATTTGTTTTCTCTCCCTTCCATTTCCCGCCTCCTAAAGGAAAGTAAAACCTTTATTATAAACAGGTATCAGCAAGCGGAATAAGCACCATATTGGTCAAATTCCAAAATGTATGGCTCATGCTGTGTGTTGAGTCGGGAGGTGGGAGGCATTCTTCAACCTTGGCCCTTTGGAACCAGGATTGGTCATGGAATTGGTCAAAGATCTCATGTCTTTCAAAACTGCTGCTTTTTTGGTGTGTTGTTGTAAATGCATAGATTGCTCTCCTGGTCTGCTCCCTTCGCTCCACATCAACTCATACAAGTCTTCTCAGGATTCTCTGAAATAGCTCCCTTCGTCTTTTTTATGATGCAGTAGCATTCTGTTAAGTTTAAGTGCCGTAGTTTGTTCAGCCATTCCACAATTGATGAGTACCCCCTTAATCTCCAGTGTGTTGTCAACACAAATAGAGCAGTTATACAAGATTAATGCTTTTGCACCAAAAAGGAGAAAGAAACTGGCAGACATTCTTACCAAATATGGTAATTAAGTAAAGAAACGGACGGAAATACCTTGGAAGAAGAAGGCGTCACTTCACCAGGCACTAACAGAGGCTGCCGACAGCTTCACACAATTGGGTGTGTTCATTGTCACTGAAACTGGGTCACCTTGAACCGAGCCTGTTAAACAGCCAGAATCCGAGAGAGGGCCCAAAGGGCCCTCTATGGGCAACATCCTCACAGACTCAGAAAACAATTTATGAGTGGTGGCACCACAAAACAGCTTTGTCATTTTATTTGTAAAAGGAGAGGTTTGTGCTGGCAATTGAGAAGATCAGAAATTGGGAGAAGGGTCATCCTGAAGTGATGTACTTAGCGATCAATGCTGATTCTGCAAGAAAATGGGGGGAACCCGGTTATAATGGTGCTGCCAGTGGTAAGAATGGAGTACCTGCTGAATGCTTAGCACTGACCTGGCAGCTCCCTGAATTCATCCCAAGCTGTCTGTCATAGATTGGCAGAGAACAAATCCCCCTAAACATGAATACAGATCTCAGTATATCCTGGGGAACTCAGACCAGAAACTGCTAACACTACACCATTATCCCAGACCAAACTGTGTTCTGCAATCACCTGGAGAATATACAGATTCATAAAAACTTATGAACAGTTATAAAAAATAATATTTATGTAGTCCTTTAAGTTTTTTTAAATAATTGATTAATTTTTAGTTTTTAACATTTACTTCCACAAGATTTTGAATTTAAAATTTTTCCCCCTCCCTCCCCAAGATGGCGAACAATCTGATATAGACTCTACTTATACATTCATATTAAGCATATTTTCCCATTAGTCATGATGTAAAGAAGAATTAGACTTGATGGGAGGAACCACAAGAATGAAGCAATAAAGCAAAACAACAAAAGAAAAGAATAGCAAATGGCATGCTTCCATCTGCATTCAGACTCCATAGATCCTTCTCTGGATGTGGACGGCATTTTCCATCATGAGTCTTTTGGAGATGTCTTAGATCCTTGTAATCCTGAGAAGAGCCAAGTCTATCAAAGTCAGTCATTGCACAATGTGGCTGTTACTGTGTACAATGTTCTCCTGGTTCTGCTCACTTCACTCCGCGCATCAGTCCATACAAGTCTTTCCAGGTTTTTCTGAAGTCAGCCTGTTCATCATTTCTTACAGCACAATAGTATTCCATTACATTCATATACCGCAACTTGCTCAGCCATTCCCCAATGGATGGGCATCCTTTCAATTCCCAATTCTCTGCCACCACAAAAAGAGCTGCTATAAATATTTTTGTACATGTAGGTCCTTCTCTTGTTTTTATAACACTTTGGTTTACAGACCTAGAAGTGGTGTTGCTGGGTTAAAGGGTATGCACAATTTTATAGCCCTTTGGGCATAGCTCCAAATTGCTCTCCAGAGTGGTTGGATCAGTTCGCAACTCTACCAGCAATGCATTAGTGTTCCAGTTTTCCCACATCTTCTCCAACATTTATCATTTTCCTGTTTTGTCATGTTAGCCAATCTGATGAATGTGATGTGGTACCTCAGAGTCATTTTGATTTGTGTTTCTCTAATCAATAGTGATTTACAGCATTTTTTCATACAACTATAGACAGCTTTAGTTTCTTCCTATGAAAACTGCCTGTTCATATCCTTTGACCATTTATCAATCGGGGAATGTGTGCTTTAAGTTTTTCAAAGTGACTTACACATATCTCATTTAAGCCCCACCATTGTCCTGTGAGGTAGGGCTGTCTTCCCTTTTTACAGATAAGGAAACTGAGGCTGAGAGAGGATAAGTGACTGACCTAGGGTGACACAGTTACTAAGTGTCTGAGGCAGGATTTGAAATCAGGTCTTTCCAGCTCCAGCTCCAAAACTGTTCACTGTGCCATCTAGCAGTCTGCTTTGGAAAGGGTACCAAGAGACTTTCAAGAAAAAGCTGATTTTCCGCCCCCTTGACACCGTGTCACCATTGGGATACCATATCCCAAATACTCATAATGTACAGGCTCAAGAAACAAAACCCGCTCAAAATATAGACCCCTGGCTGAGGAAATCCAAGCCATTTGGAAGCAGAGAAAGTACCCAGCACCCTCCCCCTCCTCCTTTACTTGTTTGCTATAGGAGTTGTCCTAAGGAGACAGTCTGTGAGCCTACAGAAAATGAGCTTACGTCCTAATACTTTCATTCAATTACACAAAGCAATTATTTTATTCTCTCTGCCCCTCTGTGCTCCATGAGGCCAGGAATATCGATTGTAGTATCAACGGGTGGAGGGATTTTTCTCCCTGGCAGTTCCCTAGACCAGTGAGATCACTGATTAAAAAGACAGATGAGCCCATTGGAGAGAATCAGGCAATGACAATGAAGGTGCAATGTGATGAGCATGTCACCAAAGCGGGATATGGGATCAGACCTGAGAGGGACCTTAGACACCACCCCATCTTTACAGATGAGGGGACGTCTGACCAGAGAGAAGGGAGGACTTGAGAAGCCCCAGACTCTTCAGGTATCTCCTGCCCTGCCTACCCCACCCCCCACATACACCTCGGTCAGGGGAGGGGTGGGAGCCCATTGGCTGGCTGACACCTTGCATGCTAGCTCCTGGTGACATCACAAAGACCTTCAGCTGATGCAGTCTCTGGCTGGAGGGAGTCTTAGGTGAGTCTCTGGGGAGGGGATGGGCTTGGGGATGGTCTGGAGGTTAGGGGATTGCCACCCTAGATGAGCCTTCATGGCCTCCTGAGGACTTCCCCACACCCTGCTGGCACCCCTGGGCCATCTCAGACCTGGTCCCAAAGAGGGGTGATCTCTAGACCCAGAACACCTTCCTACTACTACCCACAAAGGAAAAAAAAATTGACTCCCAACTTCCTGAATTTCTCCCATTAGAGATTCATATCTTTGGCTCAAAGTTTTAGGATCAGAGATCATCTGATCTAAATCTGTCATTTTACAGATGACGAAATGACTTGCCTAAAGTCACATGGATAGGAAGTAGCAGAGTCCGGATTTGAACACAGGCCTTTGTGTCTCAAAGATTAAACCCCTCTGGAAAAAGTCTCAAATTAAGTCCTTGGTCATTAGCCCTCAGTGGTAATGGGTACAGTAGAGCCTTCCTACCAAGGGGATGGAGTTGAGGAGATGGAGGGTGTGCGTGCGCTGCGAGTATGAGATAACTGGCACTTTGGAGTGGGGGTGGGGGTGGGGGGGGAGGCAATCAGGGTTGAGCGATTTGCCCAGAGTCACACAGCGAGTAAGTGTCTGAGGTTGGATTTGAACTCAGGTCTTCTTGAATCCAAGACCTGTGCTCTATTTACTATAGCACCACCTAGCTGCCCCTTGCAGCATTTCAAAGCTTCTGTCTCTTGCCATGCCTGGGAAGTAGGAAGAGCCAGAGTCATTTCCCATTTTAGTGAAACCAACAAAATCGTCCACCTTCAGAAGGGAGGCCTGGGCCCCAAGAGCTGGAAGGCCCCGGGAGGCCGATTTTAGCTGGCTGGGAGGAAGAGTTTGTTAACAGAGCAGGGCCATCCTGGGATCAGGTGTCACATCCTGCCTCTGCCAGGCACTACCTGGGAAGGGTCCATCCACCTCTGCTCCTTTCATGCTCTGTAAAGCAAGGAGGGAGGGGCAGCAAGGGGGCACAGTGGATAGAGCACCAGCCCTGAAGTCAGGAGGACCTGAGTTCAAATCCGGCCTCAGACCAAACACTTGACACTTATTAACTGTGTGACCCTGGGCAAGTCACTTAACCCCAATTGCCTTAAAAACAACAACAACAACAAAAACGAGAAGGGTTAGATCTTAGGATGTCAGAGCCCCCTTCCAGCTCTAAAGCATGGTGCTGCCCCTGAAGTAGTGATCTCTCCATCCCTGGACATGTGCAAGTAGAGACTAGATGATTCCCTGGTAGGGATATTGTATATATTTGAGAAACGAGGCAATTATCGGAGACACTTGTTGTAGCTCCCAGCCCACCCCCAGTTTTCTGCTTTCCTCCTAATTTCGGTGGCATTGGTTTTGCACAATCATCTTCAAGCTCCATGAGCTGCACTCCACCCCAGGCCCATGTCCCTGGCCTCAAAGGGTCAATACCAGACAGCTCTGCTTAGGCAAGGCCCAAGACTCTGCCAACGACTCCCCCATAGCCTGGGACAGCACAGTTTGTCTGAGTTTCTGGGGTAGCATTTGTCCTGGGCCAAGGCAGGCAGAGTTCCACTGAGCTATGGAAGCCCCTCTGCCATGACAGCACATTGATCCAAGAGGGAGGAGTGCTTTCTTATCCCTTATCTAATTTGATCCTGGTAGTCGTGCTGGGAAAGGAAGGGTTGTTCACCCCATTTTACAGATGGGCAAACGGGGCCAGGGCAAGGCAAGTGATTTATCCCAAGCCTCATGACTTCTGGAAGAAAAGTGGGATCTGTCCAACCTGTCCGTGTCTACGTTCCTCTTATTTCCCCGGCTCTTCTTCTCTCGTCGCCCCCTCTCCCCTATATCTGTCCTCCTTTCCTTTTCTACTCTCTGTCGGTCACTGAGCTAATCAGTGGACGAGAAGCATTTTTAAGCACTTATCAACACTTATAAAGTGACACATTCCTGACCTCAAGGCACTTCCATTCCATCCATGAAGACAACATGACAATATAAGCATGTACAGACTAAATAAAAACATAGACACTCATCATTTTGGGAAGGAAGAACTCACCTCTGGGGTGACTGGGAAAGGCCTTATGTTAAAAAATGACGCGAGAAAAGCTTCAAAGGAAACCAGAGCGTCTGAGGGGTGAAGAGCTGGAGCGGGGTGCAGAGGGCGCAGCCAGTGCAAAGGCACGGAGAGGAGAGACGGCGTCTTACTCACACAGCTCCTGGGGCCCTGTCTCTTTGCCCAAAACAGAGCAGCTGTGATTCTGAGGTTCTTGGGTTGCTTCGGTAAAAATTCTGTTTGTCCAGAAATGGGCCTTCAGGTGACTTCTATTCTGGCTTTGGTTCTCAACAGCAGCTGGGTGTGAGGTGGGGGAAGTGACCATTCCGTCCTAAAAGGTGTGGAAAAAAAGAGGAAATCTGGGCAGAGTGCCGTGTACTCTCGATTTTGGGGAAGTGGATTTCAAAGCATGAAGAGGAAAGATAAGGCAGGATCTCATGGACTGAAACGTTTCAGGGGAAGCTAGCCCAGAAATGACGAGAGATGCTCAGTAATCATTGCTTTACTATAAGCACGTTAAGTTTTCAAAGCTTTTTACTTCATTTATTATCTCACAACAGTCCCGGGAGGTAGGTGCCAGTATTACCTCCATTTTGCAGATGAGGAACTGAGGCTTAGAGAGGGTTAAGTGACTTGTCCAAGGTCATACGGCTACAGGTAGCATTCTATCCATGGGGCCACCTAACTGCCCTTGATGAACTCATATCACCCGGCCCAGATCAACTACATCCTCTGAAGGGCCCTGAAAGACCTGAGTGATGGGGTGTCTGGGCCACTGTCTGTGAAATCAGAAAGTTCCTGAGAGATAGGAGAGGGGCCACAAAGTGGAGGACAAATATGGTCCAGATTCTCAGAACAGGGAAGTGACCAGGGTCTGCAAACTACAGGACTCTGATTCCTGGGGAAATTCATGAACACGTCATTTGAGAGATGGTTGGGGAGAATCCAGACAGTGAAGGGGTGATTCCTACGAGGAAGCCTGGCTTCATCAAGAAAACAGGTCATGCTCATTTTCTTTATTGGGCAGAATTGTTAAAATCATAAAAGAAGAGAGTGCTGTTTACCCTAAATTTTGGAAAGCTTTGGATAAAGTATCTCATATTATTCTTTGGGAAAACATGGAGAGATGTGGATAGACAAGAACAGTATTAGACAGATTCAGAGTTGGTTGGATGGCTGGATTTAAAGAGTTGCTTTCCTGGTTCAATGTTGTTGTGACCCAAAGTCTTTGGGGGACGGGGAGACATAGGGATCTGTGCTTGGCTCTGTGCTGTTTTAACGTTTTCTCGATGACTTGAACAAAGGCATAGATTATATGCTCATTAAATTCTCAAATGATCCGGAGCTGAAAGTATCACAAACACACCGGATGATAGAGTCAGGATCTGGAAGAATTCAGACTTTAGCATCAGGCTGAATCAAAGATGAAATTCAATAGAGATTTTATGCTCAGACACAAAAAATTTAACTTCGTGAGTACAGGGTAGGGAAGTATAGGTAGACAATAGCTGTTCTGAAAAAGATCTGAGGATTTTAGTGGACCCCAAGCTCCATGTGAGCGATGTGGCTGCTAGACAAGCTAGGGAGACCTGAGGCTGCATTGAGACACAGGGCTTCCCAGCATAGAGAGGTGATGGCTTCACTGTCTTCTACTCTGGCCAGAGCACACTGGGAGGATTGTGTCCATTTCTAGGGACTTTGGTTTAAGGAGGACAGAGACAAGCTGAAGGGTGTCCAGAGTAGGACAGCCAGATTGGGGTGAAGCAGTTTAAGTTCATGTCACATGAGGTTTGATTGAAAGAACAAGGCACGTATAACCTGGAAAAGAGAACAAGGGGAACGTGAGAGCTATCTTCAAGTACTGGCTGTAATGGTGAGAAGGATTACATTTGCTCTTTACAGCCTGGGAGGGCAGAACCAGGAAAAAGGGGGAAGTTAACAAAGAATCCAAGTGGAGCTTGATGTCAGGAAGGAAAGGCAACAAGGGCAGAAAGGTTTGTTTGGCTGAGTTTGTCTGAGAAAGGGGAGAGGTAGTGGGGGAAAGACACGGTGGGGGGGGATGGGGAGCGAGAAAGGGAGAGAAAGAGGGAGACAGAGACAGAGAGAGACAGAGAGAAGAAGGGAAAGAGAGAAAGGGAGAGAGAGAGGGAGGGGGGAGAGAGAGACAGAGAGACAGAGAGAGACACAGACAGAGAGAAACAGACAGTGACAGAGAGGAAGAGAGAGAGAAAGGGGGACAGAGAGAGGGAGAGGGAGGGAAGGAGAGAGAGGGAGAGAGAGAGAGAGAGAGGGAGGGGGAGAGAAAGAGAGAGAGAAACAAAAGAAGGGAAAGAAAAGAGAGAAAGAAAAAGAAAGGAAAGAAGGAAGAGGATAGTTTCAGGAGACAGTCAGGTCTAGGCAAAATTGTTTAAGACTGGTGAATGCTTGAACCTATCTATAGGCAGTCTGGAAAATTAGGGAGAAGTGGGCTGGAATGAATGAGAGGACAACCTGTTGGAATAGACAGATTATTGTGAAGAAAAGACAGGGGGGCAGCTAGGTGGCACAGTGGATAGAGCACCAGCCATGAAGTCAGGAGGACCTGAGTTCAAATCCAGCCTCAGACCAAACACTTGACACTTACTAGCTGTGTGACCCTAGGCAAGTCACCTAACCCCAATTACCTAAAAAAAAAAAGCTGGAGAGGGAAGGGAGTGCAATTGGGTGGTCACAGGGTTGGAGTTAACAGCGTCAAATTGTGCCTTTGGTCAATGAGGAAGAGGGGGTCTGGGAGTGGGC
Organism: Phascolarctos cinereus; assembly: GCF_003287225.1. NCBI lineage: Eukaryota > Metazoa > Chordata > Mammalia > Diprotodontia > Phascolarctidae > Phascolarctos > Phascolarctos cinereus. The sequence goes on from NW_027555958.1 coordinate 455,445,928, forward strand.
TGCCATATTGTAATGAAGTACTCCTGTCCATTCTTCACGATGGGTCCAGGAAACCCTCTTCCTGACACTCTTTTCTTACTCGTCCTCAGGGGCTGCTCCAGTTTGAGGACACCATGTGTGCAGGTGAGATGGCCTTGGCAGCCGCTCTGGAGAGGGAGCACCTGCATACTGGTAGGGAGGAGGGGTGATCCAGCTGATCTGACTGGAGCACTGTTGGGCCGGCCTCAGGTTTCCTCATAGCATGTTGAGGGTTATGTGCTGCTCTGTGAATGGGAAAAACTTCAGTGCAGACTAATGGTGTGGCCATTCACAGAGTGTTTTCTGGAGCAAATTAGCATTTCTCTGACTTGGAGCTTACAACCGTTTCCTGTGCTTCTGTATCCTCTAAAGACTCCAAGCTGCTCAGTGTCTAGAGCCATGTGAATTTGAGGGAGCACATGGCTTAAGGGGAACCTCTGGCTCCTCCCAGGCTTGGTTCAAACATTACTCATTCTTACTCGCCCCACCCTCCCTTTTGCTTTTCCAGCCTCATCTATGAGCTGGTTGGAAATGTGGTCACTATTTGTGAGGCATCTGCCCAATCATTTTTTAAATGAAGGTTGTATTGGTGTTCTTTTCCCTCCGTCCCTATAACTTCCCAACAGCTCTTCAGTGCCCCCATCGCCTCAGTAGAACCCTCCTTTGTAACAAAGAAGTTCAGTCAAACAAAAGAAATACCTGGCTAGATTAGCTGGGGAGGTATGCCTCATTCTGTACCTCTAGCCCACCACTTCTCTGTCCCAAAGTGCCCCTCCTTCCCCCCCCCTCCTCTTTAGTGTAGAAGGGCAGGAGGTCCATAACCTTTCCCTTCTTCCAGGGGAGCTGCAGAGTGCTGGACAGTTGGCTTTTGGAAGGAAGAAGGGGGCAGTAGCTTTTAGAGTCCCAGGAATCAGGCATGGACCTGAATCCAGACAGGAGCCCAGACTTCAATAAGAGCTCCAATATGACCCCCAGTCCAGACATGGGCCTCTTCCCAGCCTTGGGCATATCCCTGGGTCCCAGGGATATGGGTCCCAGCACGAGTAAGACCCTGGCTCTCAATGTGGACAACACGCCCAGACTGGACTCTAGTGGAGTCCTGACTCCAACTTCTGTGGGAGTGATTTTGAGAATCTGGACTCAGAGAGCAGATCTCAGCATAACGCAGACCTGGCCATTGCTCTGACCTCCACCGAGGTCCAGGGCCCCACCTCCAGCAAGACTGTCAGCGTGGAGTCAAACAGTACCTTCAGATCTGGCTCCAACATCACCAGTGCCCCAGCCCTTAGCATGGTTCTTGTGTCAAGCAACCAGACTTCCACTCCCAGTTCCAATATCATGATTGCCCCAGACCCCAGCCTGAACCTTCTCCCAGGCCAAGAGGCTGACAGGCCCAGTCCCAGCTCGAACATGCCCCTTGTACCAACTCTTTCTTCCACCCTCCTTGAGCATAAAATTCCCAGTACCCACAGGGCCTTGGAACTGAACTCCAATAGCACCTCCAAGACCAGGTTAGCCAAAGCGAGCCTGAGCCTGAGCCTGACTTCTGAAAAGGCCTTGAGTCTGAATTATGACACTGGTTCCCTGACTGGCTCTACCAGTGCTCAGCCAATGACTTTTGACTCAACCTCCAGTCCTAACTTCCAAGGAAACTGGGCCAGGAAAATGTCTCGAGGCCAAGCTCCAACCCAGTCCTGTCTCCCTTCTCCAACACGACCCCCAGTCCTGGCTCCGGGAGGTCTCTGGGTTTGGGGATAGGCAACATCTCCAGGTCCAGTTCTAGCACGGACCAGTCTCCACCCCCAAGTCCAGCCTCCAGGAAGACCATGACCATGGCAATGGGCAATACCAATGAGGCCTTTAATTCTACTTTGGCCAACAAAACTACTTCAGACTCCAACATCGCCAGACCCAACTCACTCATGGCCCTTGCACCCATCACCTGCATGTCCCTGGTGGTCGATGACAGCCAGGGCAAGAGAGCCGATGCAGGCTGCATCCTAACGGACGTTTCCTGTGTGACCCTGACAATCAGCCAGGGTGAATCAGAAGACTTCAGGATGCCCATGAGGTGTAACAACAGGACAACAGAACTCAAGAGGAAAATGGAAAAGTCTGTCCCTGAAGACACCTACACCTATCAGACCGCATCTGACGGTAAGGAAACCCAGAGCTTTGCACGGAGATCTCAAGGCTCTGGATCCACTAGAAGTACCCTAGGGTCACCTAGTCCGACCCTCTAACATTATATGTGGGTAAATTGAGGACCAGAGAAATGAGAAGAATTGACCCAGATCATGGAGTAAGTTAGTGGCAAAGCTGGGTCTTGAACCCAGGCCCTTAGACTCTGAATCCAACATTCTTTCCCCTGAGCTCGTGAGGAGGAGGCCTGGTCTGAGAGCCAGGGGGCCCAGGTTCAAGCCTGGTTCTACTGTAAATCTCTTTGAGGTCATAGCTATATCTTTTTTTCTAGACCTCAATTTCCTCATCCACGAAATGGAACCAAAAACTGTGGGTACACAACAATCTAACCCACTCTCCCACCCACACTACCTGCTGCCCTGAAATCTTTGCCCTGATTGATGAAGAACAGGGTACTGAGACACAAACTCATGGATATGACAACCCTTTAAGCATTAGGGGAAAGCTCATTATACTGAGAGGGGAGGAAGGAGGAAAAGGGAGAGGGGGAGGGAGGGACAGAGACAGAGACAGAGAGGGAGGGAGGGAGAAAGGGAAGAAGGGAGGTAGAAGGGAGGGAGAAGTGAGGGAGAGAGAGAGAAGGGCGAGGGAGAAGGAGAGGGAGAGGGAGGAGGAGGGAGGGAGAGAGGGATATAGAGGGGGGAGGGAGAGGGAGAGAAGGAGGGAGGGAGAGGGAGAGGTGGGGAGGGAGGGACAGAGACAGAGACAGAGACAGAGAGGGAGGGAGGGAGAAAGGGGAAAAGGGAGGGAGAAGGGAAGGAGAGAGAGAGAAGGGGGAGGGAGAAGGAGAGGGAGAGGGAGGGGGAGGGAGGAAGAGAGGGATATAGATGGGGGAGGGAGAGGGAGAGAAGGAAGAAGGGAGGAAGGAGAGAGGTGGAGAGGGAGAGGGAGAGGGAGGGGAGGAGGGGGAGGAAGAGAGAAATATAGAGGGGGGAGGGAGAGGGAGAGGGAGGGGGAAGAGAAGGGAGGAAGAGAGGGATATAGAAGGGGGAGGGAGAGAAAGAGGGAGGGAGGAGGGAGACAGAGAGGGAGAGAGGAGGGAGACAGAGAGGGAGAGAGAGAGTCCCCACAAGCCCAGAGTAATAGGAGCAAGCATTTACAAAGCATTTTGAGGTTTGCAAAGCACTCTACTTGCATTGACTCTCACAAAAAACCTGTTTGATCTGTGTTATTATTATCTCCATTTTACAAAAGAGGAAACTGAGACTTAGATGAATTGACTTGCCCGGGGTCATACAGCTAGCAAGTGGCAGAGCTGCGATTTGAACCCAGGTCTTCCTGACTCTTCCACACTGTCCAGGGTTCTAAATGGCTGCATGTGATGCTTGAGGAGCTGAGGAGCACAGACAGGGCCTGGAGAGGGGCTGACAGGCTCAAGATTATCAAAACGGGGAAAGAAGGACTGGTGAACTTGGATTGTCTTATTGGCAAAATTCCAGAATAGCTCATGAAAAGGGGCTTCATGGAGCATTTAGGAAAGGAGAAGTGTTTCCAGAAAGCCAGCACAGGGTCACTGAAAGCAAGTTTTGCTAGACTACCCTCGTTTTCTTTGCTGACCATTACTGAGCTAGCAGATGGGGGAGAGGGAATCCCATTGGCAGAGAAGACTTATTTGGACTTGGACAAAGCGCAAGATGGTCATGGAGAGAGATGGGCTGGTTGAGGGGAGAGTCTGGAAGACACGGAATGACTGTCAATGACTGCGTGGGAAGAGTGGTAATTGACACACATCGACCCTCCTTCCCCCAACAAAATTTCCACTCGTCAATATCTCCCCCTGCCACAAACTATACTTACTCCCAGCTCTGGGACTATTGGTTTATTCCTGAACATTTTTTCCCCTCATGCAGAGACCACTGGGGGCTCAGAAATGGTGACAATGAGGTATCTACAAATGCCACAGTCTGTCACCACAGTCCCCAATCCAGACATGAGGCTGCTCCCCCAAATGCTCCTATCCCCCCACGGAAGGACGCTGGGAGCCAGAGCTGTGTGTGATCCCGAGAGTGTTTTAAAGGATCGGCAGAATGAGCCATCCTCTGGGGTGGCTGCTTCTTCCATGCTTCTGTCAAACCAGACTCATGCCCCAGACTTGTTTTTGCTGTTTTTTCAATTGTGGCCAACTCTTTGTGACCCTTTTTGGGGTTTTCTTGGTGAATATACTAGAGCAGTTTATCATTTCTTTTTCCAGTTCATTTTACAAATGAGGAAACTGAGGCAAACTGGATTAAGTGACTTGCTCAGGGTCATACAGCTAGTACGTCTGAGGTCACATTTGAACTCAGGCCTTGCAGATTCCAGACCCACTGCGCCACTTAGCTGCCAAACTTGAGGAGCTACCTAACTACCGAGTTTCACACCGTACATATACTCTTTTCACAAACATCTGTTCATTGACTGACGGTTCCACAGGCACACCTACAGGCCAGTGTTTCCACTAAACCTCCACTCACCAGAATCTAGAGCACCTCCTGAACCCTCTCTTAAAGCCCAGAGAATAATGAATGATTTCTGATGAGGCATAGGGATTAGTGGATAGCAGTCCCATGAAAACTAGTCTTCAATTCACAGTTGTCTGCTTTCTTTTGGTGTTCTCATACTTTGTTTTTAAAGGCCCAGAAGAAATGTGACTTGCCCATGGTGATATAGACAAACTCTAGGGTTCAGACCTTGAGTCTGTAGGCACAGGACTTCCCACACCAGGACACCAAGTCTTACCTGGCAGCAAGGCATAAGAATATTCCACACCAGGTTCACATCATTATAACTGCTACTTTGACATTTTATGCTTGGATTTTTACTAAGCAACTAACCCCTTTCTGCCTGGGAGCATTTCTTTATATTCTTTTCACAGGCAAAGAATATGTCTACTTGTCTTAGCTCTCTTGCTTAGCTTTACCAGAGGGAGATCCACCAGGGAAAAAAAGAAATATTAGTCCTCATGTCTACAGAACTTGAGATTTATAAAGTACTTGGTTCCTGTCAGTCCTGGGAGACAGATAGTTAATGAGGAAACTGAGGAATGAGGAAGCTTCTCTGGTGAGAAGGGTAGTACTAACTTGCCCAGTGGCACAGTGGTACAACTAGAGCTAACACCCTAATCCTCTTTAAGAACCCCTAAGTCCAGGGCTCCTCTCTCTACACTACAGCTCCTAGATTTCCCATCTGGAAAAAAAAAAGAAACAAGACAAACCACAAAATCATGTTTCTATGCCAGCTCCACAAAACCACAAGCATTTTCTTCCCATCTGAGTCATTTTCCACTCTATCTCCAAGAAGAGAGCATTCTCTCCACTCCCGGCAATAATCTCTAGCCCAGCTAAGTTGAAATTTCAATAGTTACCGCTTCCCTTAGTTTTTTCCTTCCTAAGGTTGTTTTCTGGAGTGGAACTGCTGGTGATAAATCCAGCCTTGCACCAAAATATATGCGTGTTTCTAAACATAAAACTTAATGTTTTTCTGGAAGAAAGATTTAGAATCACTCCATGATGAAGGACCTAAAAGAAATCACAGTCCCTGTCCTGGAAGAGCTTATAATACGGTTAAGGGGATGAGATGTTCACATATAGAGAAGGTAATTGTATGAAAATTCATTGTATGACTTTGAGCAAGTCATTTCTCTAGACCTCTTTTTTCACCTGTAAAATGAGGAAGTTAGATTTGCAGCTCTAATAGTCTGTATTTTATATTCCAACATTTGATATTCAAAGGGCCCTTTCAGCAGATAGTCTGTGTTCTAAGGTGCCTCTCACCTTTGACATGCTGTGTTAAAGATCCCTCCCAGTTAGTCTAGCATTCTGTATTTTTTGTTCTAAGGTCTCTCCCAGTCTGACATTCTCTGCTCTAAGGCCCCTCCCAGCCCTGACATTCTGAGATTCTATGATCTTCTGACTTCCTAACACTCACCCAGAGATTCAGAATGAAGCTCTATCGACAAGTCTGCTCCATGGAATTTCCCAAGCCTAGGCCTGTTCAGAGGCCCTCAGGAACAGCCAGCACTCTGACTCCTAGTCTGGGTCCTGGAGTGTCTCTGGCAGAGGCAGGAGATTGTGTGACCAGCCTGTGCCCTCCAAAGTCCCCACCCCACATCTCTTTCCCTGTTAGGGAGTGATGGGAAGAATTTAACTCTCCTTCTTCTCTCCCATGCTTTGAATTGGAGACATCCAGAGATCTATGTTGAGGCTGCATCAAGCCTCCCCGAGGAGAAGGAGTCAAGAGAGAATAGCAGATATGTAGCGCAAGCATCATAAGCATGCCATCTCTGCCTGCATCCAAGTCACTGATAAAATGTTGAACAGCACAGGGCCAAGGACAAATCCCTGGGGCACTCCACTAGAGACCCCTCTTCCTCTACAGGGAAGGGCCCTGGCTCTCTGCTCCATCTGTCTGTCTCCTTCTGGGAAACTCTGGACATCTGACTCCTCCCTGCTCAATGACCCACACAGGGCCCTGCCCACATGTCCTCGTAGAGGGGATCCTTGCAGGGGTCTTCTCACAGGGCTGAGCCTCACAGAAGACCCTGGGGTTTGGAGCAATCCCCACTGGTCCTGCCTTTCCATTGTTTGCTCTTACCTTTGCTATGCTCCTGATGTGTTTAGGACCCTTTGGCAGGCGCTGTGTGAGATACATGACATAATCAGAGTCTTTGAATGACAGAATGAGGAGGAAGCCTGAAATATAGAATGTTAGAACTAGAAAGGACCTTAGAACATAGAACATTAGAGTGGGGAAAGGTCTTAGAACACAGAATGTTAGAACACGGGATGTCAGAGCTGGAAGGGACTTTAGAACATAGAATATCAGAGCTGTAAAGGACCTTAGAATACTGCACATGGAATGTTAGAAAACAGAATGTCAGAGCTGGAAGGGACCTTAGAACACAGAACATCAGAGATGGAAAGGATCTTAGAATACTGAACATGGAATGTTAGAACACAGAATGCCAGAACTGGAAGGGACCTTAGAACGTAGAACATTAGAGCTGGGAAAAGACCTCAGAATATAGAACACAGAATGCTAGAATATAGAATGTTAGAGCTAGAAGAGACCTTAGAACATAGAACATTGGAGTTAGGAAAGTCTTAGAACACAGAATGTGAGAACACAGGATGTCAGAGCTAGAAAGGACCTTTGTTAGGACACAATGTCAGAGCTGGAAGGGACCTTAGAACATAGAACATTAGAGTTTGGAAAAGACCTTAGAATTCTGAACACAGAATGCTAGAACATAGAATGTTAGAGCTAGAGGGGACCTTAGAATATAGAACATTGGAGTTAGGAAAGGTCTTAGAACACAGAATGTTAGAACACAGGATGTCAGAGCTGGAAGGGACCTTAGAACACAGAATGCAGAATGTTATACATAGAAGGGCTAAGCTTGGAAGAACCTTGGAACATAGAAAATTAGGGGTAGGGGAGTTCTAGAAGGACCTCTGTCTACTCCTATCCCCAGACTGGGGAAACCCCTCACCCCAGCCTCAAGACGCTAACTGTCCAGAGGGGGAGCCAAGCCATCCCCTAGCAGCCCCAGAATGTTAGAGCTCAAAGGGACCTTGGAGATCCTTTGCTTTGAACCCCAAATTAAAGCTATGCAGTGAATGAGAAGCTCATCTGGGGTCTCCAGGCTTCCAGTCCCAGTGTTTTCTCTGTATCACTGCCTTCCATAGAGACATGTGCCAGGCAAGTCTACGCTAACAGCCAAGTGTCACATAGGGGGAGGATCGCTGTGGGGTGGGAGGGTCAGCAAAAGCTTCCTGGATCCTGAAGGACAGGCAGAATTTGGGTGGGCTCAGAGGGAGTCATTCTGTGTCCCACTCTCCAGGGGTCAGGCTTTATTTGGGTGATAGTGACAGCTAATGGATAAATCAGGCAAACTTTTCTCTGCTACTGTGTCAACCAACAGAAAAGAACTCCCAGGCGACAAAGTGCCTTAATCCAGTTGAAATGCACATGTGTCCAGAAGGTTCTCAGTAGCGCTTAAAGTGGGGGTTTGGATGGATGGAGTAGGGGACATACTTTGAATGGGAGGAGAGGGGCACTTCCCTTCTCATTCTGGGCAGGGGGTCAGTCCTCCCATCCCTTTCTTTTCTCTTTCTCTCCAGCTCTCGTCTCTTCTCTGTCTCCCCCAATGGCTGAGCAGTCTCTCAACAAAGCCAGAGACCTTTAGAAATCCAACCAGAAAGGAAAGGCAGGTGGAACTGGCCCTTTTCATCCTTTTTCAGACTCGTGGCCTACTCAAGGTTCACCTGAGTCCTTTTCAGCTCTTCCCCTGCTCCTCTCCCCCTCCCACCCGCCATTTCTGAACACTGATTACGTAGGCCCCATGAGATGGGGTCCCAGTGTGGATACTGGTCCTGGGAAATATAGCCTCCCTGCCTCACTGTCTAGTAACCTATCTACCCAAGACACGGACCCTGTTCCCTCTCCAAATGTTCTTCCTCCTCCAGATGGCTGGGGCCTGAGCTGAATCCCAACTCTTGTTTTTGCTTGGGTGACCTTGATCAAGGCCTCTGTTGAGGGGGTAACTGAGCCTCAGTTTCCTCAACTGTAAAATGAAGGGGTCAGTCTAAATGACTCCTCTGGTCCTTTCAACCCCCCAGTCTGTGATCTTACAACTTTAACATTATGGTGCCTTCCCTGGGTCAGAGGAAGGCCCAGCTGCCCTCCAAGTCCAAACCATGGTCAGCAGCTGAAGAGAAGAGATTCCCATGTTGTCGTGTATCTGCCAGCTCTCTGAGCCCGCGGAGAACTGGGGCTCACCCTGCGGCCTTTTCTCTTTTGCCCTCTGGGAGGAAGAGAATAAGACTGCCCCCGAGGGACCTAAAGAGCAGCTGGACCTGGATGAAGACAAGAGACAGCTGATAAAGAAGACCATGGTGCGGAAGCCTTGTGCTGGTCTGTGGTGCTGGGGAGGTGGGGACCCACTGACAAGCTTACTCACCTGCCTGAGCCCCTGGGGACTTTCTGGGAGGGGCCTTAGAACAGTGAATGTCAGGGCTGGGAAGGGCCTTAGAACAGGGGATGTCAGGGCTGGGAAGGGCTTGAGAACAGAGAAGGTCAGAGAAGGGAGGGAGCTTAAAACTTAGAATGTCAGACCTAGAAAAGTCCTTAGAAGATGGATGTGATCTTGGAAACTAGAATGCTAACAATAAAGATTAGGGGATGGAGGTGATGCTGTCCAAGTTTGTAACTGTAAAATATTAGAAATGAAATGAAATTCCCTTTTCCCTAAGGAGTTAGTAGGTATGATACATCAAATAGCCTGCAGTCCAGGGGACTTTCCCAGTGTGCTACAGGAGATTCAATTTGCCTGTCACATGACCTTGGCCAAGTCACTTGCCTTTTCCCATTTTCCTTACCTGTACTGTACAGTAACAACTGACACCTCTGCAGAGCTTTGGGATTTACAAAGTGACTTATTCACCATCACCCCTTGAGGTGGGGGATGCTCCATTGTCCTCCTCTGTAAGTTCAGGAAACTGAGGTTTAGAGTGCAAACACCTTAGCCCAGATGGCCCAGCTAGGGAGCGTCAGAGCTGGAGTGCCCAGGCTGGCATTTCTCCAAGATTCCACACCAGCCGTGCAAGGTTCTGAGAATCAGATGGTGTGGCTGGGCCTCTGAAAAGTGAGGGGGTCAGAATGAGAAGTTCATTGTTTGCTGGTAGAGGGCTCCCCTTCCCAGCTGATGGATCAGATGATCTCAGATGACAGGGAGCCTAGAATGACTGGCAGACAATGAGAAGCAGTGCTGCCTAGTGGGTAGAGAGCTAGCTTTGAACTCAGAAAGACCTGGATTCAAATCCTACTCCACCCCATATTGGCTGTGTGACCCAGGGTACATCACTTAACTTTTTGGTGCCCTACCAAAGGCATCAAACTTGCAGCCTTCAGGGCCCCAGTAGACACAAAACTCTGGCCATAAATTGCCATAAATTTCAGGGAAGGTGCCTGACTGGTAGAGGGAGCCCTATCCTATCCTATGGCAAGTAATAGGGAGCCATTAATGGTTCTTGAACAGAGACGTGGTAAGTCCGCTTGTAATCTCCAAGAGAACTGCCATCATTGTCCTCCTCTTTGGGCTCAGTGGCCTCCAAGAGCCCTTCCATCCTGAATCTAAGACTCCCCAGTCTGGTGTTCTTTCCTCCATGACACCCCTCTCCATGAGATTTCCAATCTAGAATTAAATGTGTTGGCTTATCCTGTGCCCTCTGCCTGTCACTCAAAGATCAGGCCTTGTGGGAGCCTTCAGAGGCATTTGTTCTGCCCAGCATTGGAACGGGCTGTCTCCTAAGGCAGTGATCTCCCCGTCCCTGGAAGTCTTCAAGCAAAGATTGGATGGTTCTTGTTAGATATTATAGAGGGGATTCCGGTTCCAGATACAGGTTGAACTGGCTGCCCTCTGGAGTCTTTCCTAGCTCAGATTCTCTGCAGTTCCATGTGGGCCCTGTAGGTGAGATGCGGGGGCCTGGGGGGAAGGAGGGCTCATTTGCTCCATTTTTCCCTCCTTCAGAAGCAGATCCAGGAGGAGCCCATGGATACACTCTCCAGTCCTAGCCGGCAGCAGGCCTTGGTGGCCCTGGCCCAGCTGAGGTATGTGGCTCTCCCCTCCCAGGCTTCTCCCTGCCCCACCTGCCCCTAACCCACCACTGTGTCCTAGCCTGAGCCCCCCTCCTTTTCTGACCCAATTCTTCTCCTGCTAAGAGCAGAACCATCCCCACCCTTGTCTGATGTATCTCTTCTAGTGTCTTCTTTAAGCCTTGATCCCCTATTAATCCTCCCAGTGTGAAGAAGGAAGGGTCAGAAGTCTACACTGCCTCCGTGCCCACTCAGAATATGTGTCCCCCTCCCACCTACCATCCCACCATTAGCAGCCTTGGAGACATGTGCCTTCTAACTTTGTTAAGACGTTCTTTAGTGCAATGGAAGAGAGAGTGGAACCAGAATCCTGGCCCCAAGCTGACCCATTCCAAGCCTGCCACAATCTCTATTCTCCCTTCAATAATTCAACTCAGCACACCGTTATTAAGGACCCACTCTGGAGAGGGCAGAGAGGCACCATAACAGGGAGGTGGTGAAACAATTTGGCTCATTTGGAGAGTGGACCTGTAGCTCGTATAAACCAGCAAATTCATGTTAAACACCTACTATGTGCTCAGTGCTGTGTGAAGACTGGGAATGCAAAGGCAGAGAGAAGGGAGAGTGTCTGGTAGGAAAGGTCAGTTTGGCTGAGGGTGCTGGTGGGGGGGTGGGGGGCTGCTAACAAGCCCAGGAAGCCATCTCATTGTAAAGGGCTTTGAACAGGGTGTTTGACTTTGGAGGTAATAGGGAGCAAGGGGAGTTTAAGGGAGGAGGCATAGTCCTTCCATATTTTAGGAGAATGACATTGGCAGTTAAATGGAGGCAGGACGGAGGAAGACCCTTCCAGGAGATAACGAGGAGGCTGCTTCAGTGGCCCCTCCCTCTGTCTCGTTCCTCTCTAGTCCCATCCGGCCGTGCCTGCGAGCAAAGGAGAGAAAGGAGCTGGTGGCCGTCTGCGTGAGGAGTGTGTTCTCCTTACCCTCGGTGCAGACCATGCAGGAGGAGGACAGACCCAATGCTGACTTTATACAGGTGAGACTCAGCTCCCCAGCTGTTCCATCCACCTTCTGTCTTCTCCCAGGAGTGGATTTTTTTCCCTCCCAAGATGCTCGAGGACACCAAGCTTTACCCAAGGTAATCTTTTTTTTTTTTTGGCTAGACAATGGGGTTAAGTGACTTGCTCAGTGTCACACAGCTAGTAAGTGTCAAGTGTCTGAGGTTGGATTTGAGCTCAGGTCCTCCTGACTTCATTCAGGGCCAGTGCTTTATCCACTGTATCACCTAGCTGCCCCATACCCAAGGTAGTCTTGAGGCCACTCTGAAGTACTGACATTGCTCTGTGAATGACCATCTCCTGAGAAAGGTAATCATTCACAAAGGTGCTCACTTAATTAGTAACAGATTCAGAATTTCAGGGGTTAGAGGGGTCCCCAGATATTTTAGTCCAGAGGTGTTCAACTCAGGGCCAATCGACAACGTGGCCAGTAACATCCCAAGTGCCACTGAACCAGATTAAAATGTAATTGGGAAATATTTAACAAAATGAATAAAAATACAGCACAACTCAGACAATGTGAATTTGTGGTTTTCTAAGTCACCACATGGCCTATTTGAGTTTGACCACGCTGCTCTAATTTTACCAAGGAGGTCCAGAAAGGAGAAGGGGATTGTTTCCAGTTCTAGGCACCACATTGTAGAAGGGATGCTTGCAGGGAAGGTCCTTCGGAAGCACTGCCGAGCCAGTAGAATCAACACCAGCTCCAGAGGGACCTGGCTTCAGATCCTGAGTCTTTCACTTGTGACCTGTGTTATCTGGGGCAAGTGACTTAACTTCTCCAGACTTCTGCTCTACCATCTCTCCAGTAGACCGGAGGTTCTGTCAGCTCCAGGTCTGTGATCTCAAGTCGGTGTGTGTCCAGAGGAGGTCTTGACCAGGATGTGGTCAGGGAAGATGATACGTGGTTGGGGGTAGGACAAAGTTGCTGTTTTCTAAGATGTATTTAAAAGGTTGTCATCGGGAAAGGGGCTCAGCTACGTTCCCCTTAGCCCTCGAGGCCAGAATCAGGTCCGGTCGGAGGAAGTCACGGGCAGATTCTGGCTCGGTGTAAGGAAAAACGTCCCAACAATTCGAGTTGTCTCAAAGTGGGAAGGGCTTCAGCAGAGAATAAGCTCACCATCACTGGAGGTCTGCAAGCAGAGTGTGGCTGGCCATTTATTGGAAACATTATGAACAGGATTCATGCTTTGGCCATGAATTGGGTGGAGTAGATGGCCTCTTCCAACTCTGATTTTTTGAGATTGCATGAAGAGCCCAAGGTCACACAATTAATGAATGGCACAGCCTGGGACCTGGAGTCAAGAAAACCTGAGTTCAAATTCAGCCTCCAACACTTACTAACTGTGTAACTCCTGGGCAAGTCACTTAACCTTGGTTTGCCTCTGTTCCTTCATCTGTAAAATAAGGTTAACAATAGCACCTATCTCCCGTGAAGATATGAGGATATGAAGATAAAAGGAGATAATATTTGTAAAGTGCTTTGCAAACCTTAAAATGCTATGCAAATGGCTATTATTATTATTATTATTATTATCTTACTGGGAAAGATCTTCTCCAGGTCCCTGGTCTCCAGACCCTCCCACATTTGGGAAGGCTGTGCCACCTCTCACCTGTGTTACCTGGGACGTCTCTGTGAGCCTCAGTTTAGGAATCTGGGCCTGAAATAGACACTCCCCAAAGTCCCTTCTTGCCCTGAATGCTATGGTTCTACAGATGCTGCATCAGTGAAGAGGACACCCTGGGGCCACCTTCTCTCACCTTCTGAAGCCATGGGGAGTGGGGGCTGTAGGTTGTGGACTGTAGGGTAAGGGACAGAACCAAACTCTTCTCATCTTCACCAGTTCTCTTCCCTCCCCACCCACAGTAGCTGTTCATAAATGTGATCCCAAGTAAAATCCTTTTTGATCCAAAGTAAGACAACATCCACCACAATGATGGCGTGGCACCGTTGGCGCCCTCAGACCCGTGAACAGGAAAGAGTTTAGATGACTCTAAACATGGGCCCTCCTGAGTCTCCAAGAGATTCTCAGAATGAGAAAATGTCGAATTTCAACATCCTAGAACTTTAGAGCCATAGAAACTTAGTCAGATGGAACTCTAGAATGTATGAATCCTAGAACCCAAAGACAAAGGAAACAAAGTACTAGAATCAGAGATCGTTGGGTTGGAGGAACCATAGAACCCCAGAACTTTGGAAAACTATGCAAAATGAAGATTTGGAGTTATAACCTGATAACATCCCAGGTCACAATCTGATAGGTGTGAAATGGTACCTCAGAGGCATGTTAATTTACATTTCTCCAATTATTAGTGATTTAGAGCATTTTAATTATATGATAGCTTGCATTTCTTTCTCTGAAAACTGCTTATTCATATCCTTTGGCCTTTTATCAATTGAAGAATGGCTTTTATTCTTACAAATTTGAATCAGCACCCTCTATATCTTTGAAATGAGAGAAACTTGCTGCAAAGTTGTTTTTCCCTATTTTCTGCTTCTCTTCTCATTTTAGCTACATTGGTTTTGTTTGTACAAAACCCTTCTAATTTTGTATTATCAAAACTATTCATTTTACTTCCTATGAATCTCTCTATATCTTGTTTGATCAGGAATGTTTCCCTTATCCATAGGTCTGATGGATAATTTCGTCCTTGCTCCTTCAATTTGTTTCTGTTGTTAGCCTTTATCTTTAAGTCAAGCACCCATTTGGAGCCTGTCTTGGTATGTGGTGTGAGATGTTGGTCTATACCTAGTTTTTGCCAGACTACTACTTTATGCTTTTCCCAACAGATTTTGCCAAATAGTGAGTTTTTGCTCCAATAGCTGGCATCTTTGGGTTTATCAAACGATAAATTATTGTGTTCATTTGCTTCTGTTTATCGTCTCCCTAATTGATTCTGCAAATCAGCCTTTCTCTTTCTTACCTAGTGCTGAATTGGTTTGATGAGTACAGTTTTTTAGTATATTTTAGGATTTGGTTTTACTAGGTTACCTTCCTTCCCATTTTTTTCATTAATTCTTTCAAAATTCTTGACCTTTTTTCTTCCTGATGAATTTTGTTGTTATTTTTCTAGCTCTATAAAGTAATGCTTTGGTGGTTTGATAGCTATGGCACTAAGTAAGAAAATTAATTTAGGTAGTATTGTCATTTTTATTATGTTAACTTGGCCTTCACATGAGCAATCAATATTTCTCCAATTGTTCAAGTCTCTTTAAATGTATAAACAGTGTATGGTAATTATGTTCATATAGTTCCTGTGGATGCTATGGGTACCTAAGAAAGCTAAAGCAATTTCACTTTGTGATTCCTCTATCTTTCCCCTGACCCTGTTTGTATTGCAACCCTCACCCTGTCTATAACCTTCCTCATTGATGAAATAGCAAGGACAGGTCTACCTATTAGGGTGGGCTTACATGAGATAGCTAACCTGAAAAAGGGATTTTCCTATTACTGGCCTCAGCAACAATCACGGAAAACCATATCCTCTATTCCTTCCCTACTAGCCCTCGACAATAAGCTCTATCCAGTCCTAAGTATCCCATATCCAATCCATCTCCTGCCTAAACCAAAACCTATATAAGCTTTGTCTTTTTGCTACTTTGGGGAGTCTCCATCTGTGCAGGTGGGGTTCCCTTGCTGACAAACTCAGTAAGCCCTCATTTAGTTTTGGTTCTAGTTCTGGTTTGTTCCAGTACCAACAATTTTACCCACAGTAAATGGTGGGAGTGCTAGGATTCCCTAGCAAGACAGAAAGACCTGTGGAATTCTAGGGATCATCACCTGGGAGTACTGTAGACTTCTCTACTCAGCACAGCCTTTGGTATTGAGAACCTGGTGAGTTTTTGTACTCAGGAGGCAAGGATTGACCATGCCACTCTGATCTGCAAATGATAATCTTCCCCATATTATTAATCAGGTCTTGTCTGATTGTTAGTTTGACTCCGATTTAGAAACCATTTCTCTAGACTAATTGGAAAAGACTTCACCAGCAAGTGATTCTATGCATCTGTCTTGTTTTTGTTTTTGTTTGAATGTTTGCATTTGTGAAATGTACAGTATGTTGTTGGCATTGTCTGTGTTTGGCGTCTTGGTAAAATCAAATCGACCTTCCTGTGGTCTAATCAGCCAAAGGAAAAGGGGTGTAAAGAGTGAAAACTTTTATGCAGAACTTCCAAAGTCTTCAAAAAGGAAGTCTCTCTTCTCTGCATTTCTAACTCAGGCCAAGTTGGGGAGGCAGATGAGAAATATCAATGGAGGGAAAGGAATATTTTTCCTCAGTCTGCAGAAAGTTTTGGCATACTAAACTAATTAGGGACTAAATTTATAACTGAAATCTAAGTTCTTCTTTACTGTGAATTTCCAAAGTATGGTTTGAATGTTTTTATAAATTCTAAAATATCTAAGTGAGTTTGGGGCTACCACTTTGTAAAATTTATTTTAAGGAAGAATAAGAATAAATTTTTGTGGAAATTACATGGAAACAGCACTTAGAACTTTTATCACTTTTTTTTTCTTGGAAAGTGACAGGTTTATTGTTTTAGTGCAAGGGAGGAAGGTTATTTCATAAAACAAAAAGGAATTGAAGCCAGTTTTAAAGCGTTATCAGTGAAGTTCCAAAGTGAAAATAAAAAATGGTTTGCAGTCTGCTATTTCAATTTATCTGGTGCTTAAGGATTGCCTATTATTATATCTTTTCTTGACCATGAAGAGATAGAAGCTTGTTTAATTCTGAGAGCATCTTGAAAAGTAAATAAAATTTAATTTGGGAGAATGTTTTATATTACCATTGCATTTTCTTCTACAAATTATATGACAGAATGTAATTGTTTAGGTAAAGTAGAAGCAAAGTCACCTAAAGATTTTGGAATAGACCATGTATTTGTAAACTCTTGAGAACCCAAAAAAGGTAACAGTATTAATCACACCTATCAGATAGGCTAATATGACAAAATAGGAAAATGATAAATGTTGAAGAAGATGTGGGAAAATTGGAACACTAATGTATTGTTGGTGAAGTTGTGAATTAATCCAACTATTCTGGAGAGCAATTTGGAATTATGCCCAAAGGGCTGTAAAAATGTGCATGCCCTTTGATCTAGCAATACCACTTCTAGGTCTATATCCCAAAAAGATCATAAAAATGCGAAAAGGAGCCACATATACGAAAATGTTTATAGCAGCTTTTTTGTGGTGGCCAAGAATTGGAAATTGAGGGGATGCCCATCAATTGGGGAATGGCTGAACAAGTTGTGCTATATGAATGTAATGCAATACTATGATGAGCAGGAGGACTTCAGAAAAACCTGGAAAGACTTCTATGGACTGATGCTGAGTGAAGTGAGCAGAACCAGGAAAACATTGTACATAATAACAGCAATGTTGTGTGATGAACAACTTCAACAGGCTTAGCTTTTCTCAGCAATGCAATGATCTAAACTAATTCCAAAAAACTCGTGATGGAAAGTGCTGTCCACATCCAGAGAAAGAACTATGGAGTCTGAATGCAGATCGAAGCATACTATTTTTCCTTTATTCTTTTTTTCTTTCTCATGATTTTTCCCTTTGGTTCTAATTCTTCTTTACAATATGACTAATGTGGAAGTAGTTTAATATGATTGTATATGCATGGCTTGTATCAGATCACACACCATCTTGAGGAGGAGGGGGGGGGAAGGAAGGGAAGAAAATTTAAAACTCAAAATCTTATAAAAGTAAATGTTGAAAACTAAAAATAAATAAATAAATAAATGTTTTTTAAAATTTAAAAAAAGTTAACAGTATTGCATTTAATTGGTATTGTGTAATAAAAACTTGTATTAAATTGTAAATGAGAAATTCAGTGATGTGAAGATTAGTTCTATAGCTAGTCTGGAATATGATTGGGGAAATAAAAACTAGAGGGATTAAGAAAGTAGGAGAAGTGTCAAATCAGGATATGAAAAGAGAACAAAAAGGATCCAGTTTCGTTCAAAGGCCACTGGCAGGGAGGGGGTGAAGAGAAGGTTTAAACAAGTAGAGATGAAAGGAGAATGAGTAGAAACCTAAAGTCAAAATCTGTTTCCACTGAGTGTGAGTGGAGGGTTTGAAAGTAAAGGTTTGGAGTTTTGGAAAGAGTGGTTTGAGGGAGGTTTTTGAGCTTGTTAAAATAAGAAGGATATGAGAAATATTGTGTGGTTATTCTTTATCATGTGAAAACTGTATTTGCAACATGGAATTATTTGAAGTTGGTATACTAAAATTCTGTTTTTGAAGGACCATTAGAGGAGTATAATTTAGTCATTACATGAGGAATATAAAATCCTCCTGGACCTTCAAAGATGGAGTAGAGAATATAAGACTGCCACTTTAAATCTTTGGCAGCAGACTTATTGAAAGTAGCAGGCCCTATAATGCAAAATGCTAGCCACAAATGGCCCTGGGGAAATTTGAGATTCTGTGTGATACTATTTGTACATATAGACCCAAATGTTAATGAATTTGTTCTGGCCTCATTTTAAGGGAGATGTGTTCTCCAGTTGGGATAATTGTAATATTTGACCCTTTATAAGTAAATCAGGCCTCAATGGAAAAGACACTTAATATTTGGCAATATGTTTAGAAGCTGCAAAAGTAAGTTTTGTTAAAAACATAATTGGATAAAAGTTATTATATAATGATCTTGAATGCAAGCAGTATAGAATGCCAGAAGTGATCAAATAAATAAAGTGATTTTCTATGTAAGATAATTTGGAAATGTATTCAACTAAATTGATGTCATTTGACTGGCAATAAGTTTTGCTTCATGTTTTGAATGCATAATACTGTGTATGTTATTATCTCGTTTCTAAATTTTCTTGTACTGTGAATTTTGGGAAACCATTGTATAAGAAATGCTGTTAAGAGGATGATGCAATTGTATCATTGGAAAATTTAACTCTTTTGATATGGATGCTGTAAAATTATTCATTGTTATTAGAGGCTATTGTCATGATGTTAAAACCTATCAAGTATTTAATTGGGTCTATTTTAAAAAGGAAGAATATAATAATTACTTACTTTGTGAGAAAAGGAAGAAAAGACCTTGTAAAATCTTCTTATCTATAAACTTGCCACATTTCTTGGGAGCATCTGCTTGGGCAAGGTCACAGAATCCTATGAGGCCTGGGATAGAACTCGCTAAATGTTGTGAATTTCTAAAATTCTAAAATAGTAAATTCTAAAATTTACTGAGAAGATGGAGTCCCCTTTTCCATCACAAATACTCCTTGACAAAGGGTAGAGGGGGACTTACAGGTTTGTTTGCAGTATAGAAGGATTTATGTGATGGTTTGTGATTATAAAAATTATGAAATTATACCTGGAATAGTATATATTAAAGTTACATCTTGAGCAGCTTAGTCTCAACAGACTCCAGTCTTAAAGATTTATTTTTGCCTTAAAGGGTTAATATACGATGCCTTAAGAAACGGATATCCGTTATTCTGGAGATTTACAATCCTCAGCCATTGTTTTTTCTGGGGTTTTGAGTGAGCTATCATATATTCACTATCTTTGTAGAATTCCAGAATGGAATTATTTTCTTGATTTCTAATGATTGATTTTAATGCCAGGATGAGTTTAAACTTGAGAAGAGGAAGAAAAAGATGAAGAAAAGGATGTTGAATGATTTTTTTAAAAAAAGACCTGGTAAATTTTTTATTGTTAACTATTACTGCAACAACATGAAAGAAATAATAACTATATCTAGCTCTAAGCTATGATTAGTGAAACTTGCTATTTGAGGTAAAATCTCTTGGGACTGTAATTTGATATTATCCTGAGTTTTGAATTCAGACGTAATTGCCTGAATGATCATCAAGTCAGTAATCCACCATTTGAGGGAAATGCCATGAGTTGCTCGAAGAGATTGTGATCCAAGAACAGCTAAGGTGGACTTCTGTGTCTGGGAAAGTTACCTTGTATTGGTGAAGGCAGGAGCCTCTTAACTCAGTTTTTCTATTGTGTTATTTCTGTTTGAACAGCAATGTTTCCCATCTGGTTAATCCTAAGCCTGGCTATGACACCCTATGAATAATGCAGAACTTTTCTATATGATTCTCTGTTCCAAAAAATTAAATATGACTCTTACCTGAGATCAAACAGAACTAAGGATACTTTGTCCTGTTATACCTACATGAAATCATTCTGTGCCTTTAGACCTGGAAGAACAGTCTTGGTATTACAATTATGCCCCTCCTTTTTCCATTTGTAGCAAATCTCTTGGGGCAGCTAGGTGGCACAGTGGATAGAGCACCAACTCTGGAGTCAGGAGGACCTGAGTTCAAATCTGGCCTCAGACACATAAAAATCCCTAGCTGTGTGACTCTGGGCAAGTCACTTAACCCCAATTGCCTCTTCAAAAAGCAAAAAAAAAAATGTAGCAAATCTCTCTAACCATAATAGGTAAAACTGTAACATATATATATATATATATATATATATATATATGTATATATATAATATATATATGTATATTACACACACACACACACACACACACACACACACACACACACACACATATGAATCTTGTTGTTGCAATACCCCAGCACCTCTGAATTGCTGTAGGAAGATGCAAGTATAAGGTACCTTATTGTGTAGTCTGCTTTGATGTTCTTCCTAGAACTCTGTTATTTGTAAGGTTATCTCCATAAGGTCTGAACTGGTTTTACCACATGAACGAATTACTAGAAAGTCAATCTGATTATATTTTGTTGGTTTTTACTAATATATTAGGTCTTATCACTATCACTAGCTGGCTTTAGCAGCCTTACCTAGAGAATCTTTACAAGTGACCAGGAACTTGGAGATGGTCAAGGAAATAGTTCCACAAATATGCCCTGATCCATCCACAGATGCTTGAAGGATGCACAGGAGGTGCTTGCCAGACCCCTGAAGATTATGGACACTGCCAAAGAATTTGACACCCTTAAAAGCTACAACTATATTAGGTGTTATTATTCACCCTATTGTAATTTTGCTTGTTTTATTAGTTCTGCATGTATTATGGACTTGTTACCTATTCTGCAAGCTGCTTATCATTTCTGCTTGGGCTGATACTGATTTGGGAATTGTTTTAAAAAATTGTGAAACTATCATTGTCTCAAGGGGTGGAGGGTTGTGGGTAACCAAAAAAGCTAAAGCAACTCCATATTGTCTGAAGTTCCTCTCTCTTGCCCATGACCCTGTTTGTGTTGCAACAGCCACCATGTCTGAGACCTTCTTATTGCTAAAACAGCAATGACAGTCCTACCTTTGGGGGTAGGGGTTATAGGAGAGAGCCAACCTGAAGCAGAGCCTTTCCTATTACTAGTCTCAGCAACTAATTTTGTCCGACTTTGAGGTACCCCATACCCAATTAGCCTCCTGTCTAAATCTAAACCTATACAAACTTTGTCTTTTTGTTCCACTGGGGAGTCTTTACTGGTTCAGATGGGATTCCCTTCCTGGCAAACTCAATAAACCCTTGTGGGTTCCTAAATTTTTGGTCTTGGTTCTGGTTTGTTCCAGCACCGACAATTTTGCTCACAGTGTTTTGGCAGGTGGATTCCCAAATGCTATGTTGTTCAATCTTTTTAGTCATGTCCAACTCTTTGTGACCTCATTTGGGGTTTTTTGGGCAAAGATACTGGAGTGGTCTGTCATTTCCTTCTCTGGTTCATTTTACAGATGAGGAAACTGAGGCAAACAGGGTTAAGTGATTTGCCCAGGGTATCACAAGTAGTAAGTGTCTGAGGCCAGATTTAAATTCAGATCTTCCTGACTCCAGGCTCAGCACTTCATCCACTGTACCACCTAGCTGACCCCAAATGTTTTGTACTATCTGTAATGTTTAAATATTGTTTGTCTTCCTATGTCTTCCTACTGGATTTTGTGGGTCATATAAAGAAATGTTAATGATTTGTCTGATTTTATTTTATATCCTGCAACTTTGCTGAAGTAATAAATTATTTTAATTAGTTCTTTAGTTGATTCTCTAAAGTTCTTTAAGTAAACTATCATATAATATGCAAAAAGGGGTAATGTTGTTTCTTCCTTGTCTATGCTTATTCCTTCAATTTATTTTTTCTTATCTGATTGCTATAATTAGCATTTCTAGCAGCTATACTGAATAGTAATGTTGATAATGGACATCCTTGTTTTGCCACTGGTCTTATTGGGAAGGCCTTTAGCTTATCCCCATTACAGATCATGTTGGCTCTTGGTTTTAGATAGATACATTATCACTTTGTAAAAAGCATCGTTTATTCTTATACTTTCTAATTTTTTTCAAACAGTGTATATTATCAAGTTTTTTCTATCTCTTGATAGAACCATATGGTGTTTGTTGTTTTTGTTATTAATATGGTCAAGTATATTTGTAGTTTTCTTAATATAGACCAGCCTGGCATTCCTAGTATAAATCCAGACTGGTCACAGTTGTGCAGTGGTCTCTTTGCTAATATTTCATTAAAAATTTTTGCATCAATAGGGATATTGGGTTGACTCTTTCTGGTTTAGGTATTAACATCATATTTGTGTCATAGAAGGAATATGGTAGGACCCATTCGTTATTTTTTAATTTTATTTTTGGCAAACAGTTTCTATAGAATTGGAATTAATTATCCTTTAAATGTTTAGTAGAATATCCTTGTAAATCCATCTGGTCCAGGGGGGTTTTTTTTCCCTTTGGGAGTTCCTTTATGGTTTTGTTCATTTTCTTTTCCTAAGATAGCATTGTTTATACCTTCTATTTCCTGTTGCATTAATCGGGGCAGATCTGTGATTTCTTTGGTGTAAGAAACTCTTTCTCTCCTAATGAAGGTCGTCATCTCCACTGCAACCAATAGTCCTAGAGAGAGCCACCAGGCTCACTCAGCCTGGATGTGTTAGAGGAAAGACTTGAACCCAGGTCTTTTTGGTTTCTTTTGTGGCTGGTTTGCTCTACATGGTCTTATCTTCAGGTGGGATTTTTTAGTACTACAGGAAGAAGGAGGTAATCCTTTTGCTAGCTATACTTAATGGTCTCCATAGACTTAATGTCTCCATAAACATAATGATCTCTATCCAGCTGAGGCAGGGCCAGAGTGAGGGCATGTGAAGATGGGAGATTGGCCTTTGGCAGCTTCCCACTTCCTTTCAGTGCCCCTCTCCTTCTTCCCAGGCACCCTTATCCCAGCTCTTCCACAGCTAGCCATCCAAATCTCCTCTTCTGGTATCAGCATCTTTCTAAAGCCAAAGAAATGAGGCTCTAATGGTAGAAGTAGCCCTTTAGGGGGAATTTTGCACTAAAAGACAGTGAAAGAGCCAATGATTATGAAGGCAGAAGAGACCATTCCCTCCCTGTCTTCCCTAAATGTCACCGACTGGCTGGTTAAGCTATCAATACCTGGCCAACCAGTGATGGCTTTAATTGTTATTATACTGTGACCGGCTGGCCTGATGCTAGAATTGATAGCTCACCTGACCAATGGTGTTAAAAGAACCAATGGGAATGTTGTATACATCATTCATTTCCTTTCCACCTTTGTTCATTCAACACAAAAAGAGGATCTCGTACTTTGAGCCTTGAGAGGGACTTACCAACCTACAGTCTCTCCCGCAAGTCAATCAGCTAGCCAGTTATCCTGGAAAGTCTATCAGTCCTGGAATTCATGCCTTAGAAGTACCCTGTGTCCCTGGGCCCCTGCCTCTGATTAGATGTGGAAAGTTCCTTCCAGAACCTCCATTTAAGGAGGGTGCCCAGACCAGCCCTCTCTTTGACATCCCACCAGACTACACTCTTCTGCATTTCTCCATCATGCCCCCCACACTGGGTATCCCCTCCTTCTTAAGCTTTTTTTATGTGTTGTGTTCTCCGTTAGAATGTAAGCTCCCTGAGGGCAGGGACCGTCTTTCTTTTCGCCGATATTTTTATTCCCTTTCTTTTTATCCCTAGCACAGTGCCTGGCATGTGCTTAATAAAAGCTTGTGGACTGATTGAGAGTCAGTAAGCATTCACTAAACACCTAGTATGAGCCAGACAGTGAGCTAAGAACTAGGGACTGGTACAAATACAGTCTCTGGCCTCAAGGAACTCACATCTCCTACTGTCAGATATCATTAATGTCTACTTACTAAACTAGATATTAATTACTCAGCTGGAAGTTCCACAGACAACTTAAAGTCAACATGTCCAAAACTGGACTCTAAACCTTTCCCACCAAACCTTCCCTGCTTCCGAATTTCCCTGTTACTGTTGAGGGTACCACCATCTTAGTCACCTAAGCCCTGACCCCCGTGACCAATCAGTTGTCACATCCTGCCTCTTGAATACACACACCCCCATCTCTCCTCTCATCCTGCCTGGACTGCTGGAATAGCCTCTGGTGGTCTTCCTGCCTCAAGTCTCTCCCCACTCCACTCTGGCCCGTCTTCCACTCAGCAAGCAAAGTCTTCTTGCCAAAGCGCCCTTAGATGGACAAGTCACTCCTTTAGCCAGCAAACTCAAATGGTTCCCTAACGTCTCCAGGATCAGACAGGAAATCTGCCTGGCTTCTGAAGCCCTTCATGAGCTGGCTCCCTCCTGACTTTCTAGTCTGCAGACCGTTGTCACTTTCCTCGCTACATCCTGTGATCCAGGGATACTGGCTGCCATGCTGTTCCTCAAATGAGTCTCTGTTTCCAGCCTCTGGACGTTTTTGCTGGCTGGCCCTCCTTGCTGGGCTTCTCCCCTTCTCATCTCTTCCTCCTGGTTTCTAGGGCTTCTTTCAAGTTTAAGCTAAAGTCCTACCTTCTGTAAGAAGTCTTTCCTAAGCCCCCTCAGTGCCAGTGACTTCTCTCGAATTTATCCTGCTTATGGCTCGTTTGTTTGCATGTGTTCTCCCCCATTACACTGTGAGCTCCTTGAAGGTAGGGACTGCATTTTGTTGTTGCTGATTTTGTCTTTCTTTGTATCCCCAGTGCTTAGCACAGTAGGTGCTTAATAATTGCTTATCAGTTGACTGATTGACCTTAAAGGGCATTCCACCTGTGAGATTTTATGATTCTCTTCCCTTTGACTCACTGAAAGGGCTAAAAGGCAACTCCTTGATCCCCTACCCTGAAAACGGCCCATTGTTTGTGGGAGGTCCCTTCACCACTCTCCAGAACTCACAATCACATCTCTTCTATTCTCCTCTCCTTCCTCAGATGTTGTATTCTCAGACACTGGATGCCCTTCAGACATTGCTGAACTCTCTTTTCTTAGAAGATCCTAGCCCAGCTGGCCTAAGTAGCCTTTTGGAGGTGAGCAGGGGGGTTCAAGGGGGTTCTGGACCTGACATAGAACACGTTAGAGGCAATGGAAGGACCGGAGAGAAGTGCTTGTGGAGATGGGTCTGGGCATGTGGTTTGGGAGGTAGGGGTGGGGCTGGAGAAATGAGCAACATTGAAAAGCCTCAGTGTCATCAGAAATGACCCCTTCTTCCTCCTGCCCCTCCAACCTCTTCCCCACCCTTTCTCTTTTATCCTCAACTCCTCACCCTTTTCTTTCATCTCTTCCTTCTCTCCTTCCTTCTTACCCATCTCTGTTATCACACACCCTTCCCCATCCACATCCCCATTCTCATTCCCATTCCCAGTCCTATACCCATCATTGTCCCTTCCACTCAGTCCCACTGTGGGAAGGTCATGGATTTGGAGTCAGAGAGTCCCATGTTCAAATACCAACTCTTCTAGTCACTATCTGTGGGGCCTTGGACAAGTCAAATAAGGGGATTGGACCCTTTGACCTCCAAGATCCCTTCCTATCTATGCTCCTGTGGTTCTTCTAAGATGGTGATGTTTCATGATTTACAGCACACAACATCACTAAGGGAATATTGATACCCCAAAGATGGATTTTGGTGTCAGGGAGTAGCTTGGGGCCTGTTGAAGGAATGGTACAGAGTGGGATGGTGGAAAGGGGACTGGATTTGAAATCAGAGGCTGGATTCAAGTCCAGACTCAGCCACTTACTACTTGTGTGACCTTGGACAAATTATTTAATCTCTCTCATTAAGTTTCTGCATCTGTAAAATGAAGAGGAGGAACCAGATGACCTCTGGCCCTCCTTCTAGTGCTGAGCAGGCAGGCAAGGCATTAAGCCTTTATTAAAAGCTTGCTTTTTGCCAGGCACTATGCTAAGTATTGGGTGCAAATTCAAGCAAAAAGAAAGAGGGTCCCTGCACTCAAGAAGTTTACATTCTGATGGGGGAAGACCATGCATTAAAGAAGAAGGGAAGAGAAGGTACTCACCTGGTGGTAAAGACAGTAGAATCAGAAGCACAATCAAAAGGCAAATGGTTCATGAACAGACTAAGCCCAAAATGGAGGCCCAGGAAGGAATCCACCAATGGGAGATCTATGATCCTGTGTTTCAGTCCACGCTTCTCCTCCTCTTCAAATCTGGGTCCAGCTCCTTGTCCCTTGCCAACATCTGTCCAGAATGATGGGCATAATAACTTACAGAGGCTTTTAAAATGACCATCTCATTCTCCATAATAGCCTTGTGAAATGGACAGGTTAGGGATAATGGTGCCCACTTTACAGATGAGGCAGCGAAGGCCCAGAGAATGGAAAAGGCTTGCCAAGGTCACACTTTGGTA
Organism: Phascolarctos cinereus; assembly: GCF_003287225.1. Classification (NCBI taxonomy): domain Eukaryota; kingdom Metazoa; phylum Chordata; class Mammalia; order Diprotodontia; family Phascolarctidae; genus Phascolarctos; species Phascolarctos cinereus. The sequence continues at coordinate 455,472,384 of NW_027555958.1, forward strand.
CTAGGAGGCAGAACAGGTCATGTTCCTATTAAATCATATCTGCTCTTTTTCTCCACCCTCACTTCCCTGTCCCCATCCCCTTCCATTCTTGAGTTATTTCCTCTTTGTCCCTCACCATCTCCATTGCCTCGATCTCTGTTACTACCATTAGTTCCTCCATCATCCCTTCTCCCTCTTCCTAATCTCTTCCTACTTCCTCTGTCCCACTTTTCTTCCTTTCCCCATATCTTTTTCTAGCTCAACATTGTGTCCCAAGGTTCTTCTCACCCCGGTATTGTCTGTATCAATGTGCAGTCCATGCATTTTGTATTCTAAGGTCCTTCTAGCTCTAACATTCTGTTCTCTGTGTTCTAGTATAATTCTATGCATCCTTTGCTCTCAGATCTTTTCTAGCACCAACATTCTTTGTTCTATGTTCTAATCCAGCGCTAACACTCCATGTTCTAAGACCTCTCCAAGCTTTGACATTCCATGATCTAAGGTCCCCACGAGCTCTCACATTCTGGATTCTAAGGTGCTTCCCAGTTATCACAATCTCTGTTCTGAGTACCCTCCCAGCTCTGACATGCAATGTTCTAAGTTCCCTCCCCACCCTGACATTTTATGTTCTGGCTTCCCTCCCAACCTTGGTAGTCTGTGTTCTAGTTCCCTCTCAGCTCTGACATCTCTGTTCTAATGTACATTTTATGTATCCTACATGCTAAGGCTCTTTCTAGCTCTATCATTTGGTGTTCTATGCTTTAACACTCTGCATTTGAGGACTTCTTCCTGCTCTAACATTCTACATTCTAAGTTCCTCTCCAGCCCCTAACAGCCCCTGGCCACTAGCTAAGAGAACCCTGCCCGGCAGCGACAGAAACAGAGGCTAAGGAGGACTTTGAGGGTCATCCACCTCATGGCCTCACCTGACAAAGGGGGATGCAAGACCCAGAGAGAGGAAGCCAGTCTGCTGTCACACAATGAGTCAGAGGCAGAGCCGGGACACCAGGCTGGGTCTCTCATCCCGCCCACCTCAGCCGCCACAGACAAGTTGTTCTCCCCACAGCCCCTGGGACCCTGGATGACCTCTGCAAAGGCCCATGAGAGAGCCCGAGCAGTCAACAGCAATGTCTTCTTGCTGAACCTCGCACTCCAGACCCAGCTCTTCTTCACCAGCTTCGTAGATCAGGTCTCGAGCATGTCTACGCAGCCAAAGGGACAGCTGACTTTCGAGCACAACCGAGGCCACTATTCTGTGGGTTGTATATCCATTAGCATCCATTCATGTTTGCTTGTTTCTGAGTATGTCAGCTGGGTGTCTGAGGGCATTGTGTGTGTGTGTGTGTGTGTGTGTGTGTGTGTGTGTGTGTATTTGGGATGTTAGAGCTGGAAGAGATTATCTAGCCTAATCTTGACTTGTGATAGGGAAGAAAGCTGAGGCCCACAGAAGGGAATTGGCCAGAAAGAGAATTGAAGCTTCCTGAGGTCCCACACTGTCTCCGTGTACACATCCCTGTACCGGTTCTTATGTCGGTTTTTGCATCTATATCTATGCCAATTCTAATCATTTCAACATCCATTTGTTTAGAAAGGGCTGACTGTGTACTAAGTAGTGCACCATTAGCCGTGGTGGGAAGATGTGAACTATTATCCTTGCCCTCATGGAGCATACAGTCCTGCAGGAGGAGAGAAGACACCTACATAAATAAATAAATAACACCCAGTTAGTACAGCGGAAAAGCACAGAATGTTAGGTGAGGTCAGAGGACAAGGTCATTCTCTACCCCAATGTGGGAGAATGAAACTTGGCTTCCAGGAAGAGATGGCACCTCAGGTGGGTGTTAATGGACAGGTTGAAATGCAATAGGCAAAGAAAAGGAAGGAAGAATTCCATCCCTTGGACATGAGTGAGGCTTGGAGCTGAGAAAGCATATGGTGTATTCCTAACACAGAGATCAGGTCAGTTTGACTGGCTGGCTGAATGGAATAAACATTTATTTTGTTTTGTTTAGTGATTTCAATTGTGTCCAATTCTCAGTGACCCCATTTGGGGTTTTCTGGGCAGAGATACTGGAGTGTTTTGCCATTTCCTTCTCAAGCTCATTTTACAGATGAAGAAACTGAGGCAAACAGAGTTAAGTGACTTGCCAAGTGTCACAAAGCTAGTAAGTGTCTAAGGCCGGATTTGAACTCGGGAAGATGAGTCAATATTGATAAGCATTGAGTGAGGCAGCATGGACAGAAAGCCCTGGTTTCGGATACTGCCTCTGTGAGCTCTGTAACTCTGGCCAAGTCCCTGAACTTCTCTCATCCTCTGCTGCTTCATCTGTAAAATGGGCATATTAAACTCAGTGGTGTCTGAGACCTAACTCTGTGCTCTGTGATCCTGTCCAACAGACAATATTTGGCTTCCCCATGTTTGGTCTTCTCCTTGGACGGCTCATTCTTCGTATATGTGACCCAGAGGAAGAGATTGGCCATGAAGCCCTGGATGGCGTCATCATCCTTTACACGATCCTGGAGCTCCAGAAGAGTATGTAATGGGAGCGGTGGTGTGGAGACAGAACCCAAGGAAGCCACCTCCTCCTCATGGTCTCCCACAAATAGCATTAGGTCCTTGGCACTCCTGAGAATCTAAGATCTCCTTGAGCCTTTATAAACACTGGAACATAGAATGTCAGAGATGGAAGGGAAGAAAACCCACCATGAGAGAACCTAGAATATTAAGGTTGGAAGGGACCTTAATACAGAATTCAGAAAATAGAATATCAGAGCTAGAAGTGGACAGGGTCCTCAAAGGCTGTGTAACCTACTAAAGGAATCCACTAAAGGAATGCCCAATCTGATGGAGCCCAGTTCTGCCTCTCCCTAGAAGCTGGGCTCTCTCCGCCTCAGTTTCCTCATCTGTAAAATGAGGGTTCTGAACCAGAAAGAAGATCTTTAAGGACCCTTCTCAATTCTGAGCTCCTGGGAAGCATCTTGAAGGCTCCCAGGAAAGATGGCAGCAGGGATGATTCTGATCCCAGGGCTCCTGGACCCCAAGTCCCTAGATGAGGTTGATGTAGCCTGGGTTTCCACAAGGAGGCTGACCTAGCTCAGGCTTCTATGGAGGGTAGACCAGCTGAGCTGGGGTGGGGGTGGGGCACCATCTGGGAGGAAAGCTCCATCTTTCCCTCTTCTTCCAGGGAACATAGATAAGGAGGAGACCAACAAACTTGAACTGTACAAGAGTAGCAAGCGATTTCTGGGCCCCTACAACCCCGTCAGCCCTTGCCAAAACATCTTGAGAGTGATCGCGGTAACTACAGGCAAGGGGGAGGGGGAGATGGTTGATTGAGCAGCCAATCAACAAGCACTGATTAAGTGCCGCTGTATGCCCAGTCAATGAGACAGTGCCTGTCTTCAAGGGGCTTATGTTCTATTGATCAGAACCTTAGTGTTGGTGACCAGGGCTTAGCCTCCAGGGAGTGTGTGTGTCTGTGCTTCCTCCCTGCCTAATATTTCCTCCCTAAGACTATTCTCTGGACACAGCTGCTCTCCCTGCACTTCTGATCCTCACCAGATGCCTCCACAACATTGTGGGGTCTGAGGAGTGAGAGCCAGGGGCTATCAGCTAAGCCTTAGGGGCTTGACACTCAAAGGGTGGGATGTGGGGGAGCTGGTTGCACCGGGATGGAGCATCCTCTTGGAGGATTACAAAACAAAAATGAACACTCCTTAACTGTACAGGGAATATCCTCCCTCCTCACCTTTACTTCTTGGCTTCCCTGGTTCCCTACAATCCACAGCTCAACTTCACCTTCAGCAAGGACAGAGGGGGCTCAGTAAAAACTCTTTTGTGGTGGCTTGTCCACTGTAACCATGGACCTCAGAAGCTACCTAAAGCAAGAACTCCCTCTCCGACATCCCTAGCAAGTAGATAGAGCATTTATTAAGCACTTGCTGTATACCAGGCCCTGTGCTAAACTCTGGGAATATAGATACAAGCAAAATGAATGACAGTCCCTGCCCTCAATGAACTTACATTCTAATCGGGACATGAAAAGGGGAGGCAGGTGAAAAGGTCTCCAAACTGGGGCAGGGTCAAGAAGTAGCCCAGGAGTCACGGGCTGGGCCAGTTTGGGAGTGAGCATCCTTGCTGTACTGGGCCATCCCCAGTGACAGGGAACTCTACTTTTGATAGTTGTGTAAGGGCTAGGGAGGGTTTTCTTAGCCAACTCTTGGGGCAGTCTGGGTCCCACTGAGGCCTAAGGGGAATGTCTTGAAACAGTCAGACTATAAGCCCCTTGAAGCTCAGTCTGTCCCAATTCTCTCATCTGGGCATGTGCAAATACATCAACCCCATAGCAGCCAGCTAGTTACTAACTGAACACGCTCGGCCCTTAGACTTCCCTAAAGCTCCTGGGGCCTTGTATTTAAAGCCCAGGAAAATAGGTTCATTCTCTAAAATAACTAATAACTATGCACATTTGTTACAAGAGTTTTATTTTTCTCTCTTTTTCATTGAGGGGGGAGGAAGGTGAGAAGGAGAGAAAATAGATTTTTGTGCATTGAAAAATATAATAAACATTTAAAAAGAGTAACCAAAAACTCTCTTGGCTTCTGCGCCCACCCACTTAGATGTACCATCTTAGTTCCCTTCTCCACTTCTCCAGAAGGAGCTCACTTACTTACTTATGCGTAAAAATGCATAAAAATGAATGCAAAGTAGAATGGTAAGCTCTAGGTGGTGGAACGCATAGCCACTCTTGATGGAGCAGAATGTTCAGCTACTTACCATGTTATCTGCATTCTGCTCTTTGCTGTCACCCTGGGTACAAATGTTCCCAAAGGCCAGTAGGGGAGGGAAAGCAGGAAGGGAAACAAATCACTTCACGCCGTTCCATGGTCCTGGTCTCCACACCCAACTCCTCCTTGGTTTCTTCAATAGTCTTGTCTTCCCCCCCACACCCCGGCTTCAGGCATCTCTGTCTCTGCTTTTCTTCCCTTTGTGTCAGGGCTGCATCGCAGGAGTATGTGCAGCCAGACAGTCCCCACTCCACCGCCAATGTGGCTGCTTCAGCTCTGAATGTCTGTCTCTCTTTGGTACCCAAGACATGAAAAATACCGTGGTGGGGAATCTGCCTTCTCTCAGTACATACTCCTTGGGTCTAATTCTTCCCACTGGAGCCCAATGGAATAAGGCTAACCTTCTGCATATGTGTCTGTGCATTTCAGGAATTTGGAGACTTTCTCAGACCCCAACAGGTGAAAGATCTACTTCTGGCTGCCCTGGAAGGCCTGAGGGATGACCAGGAGACCCCTTCAAAGGACACAGCGGAGATGATGCAATTAGCTTCCGAGGTCACCCTGAGCTCCGTTCTGGAGTGGTATAGATACAGGGTATTGGAGGTGGTAAGAAGGCTGCCAGAGAAAGTCCTAGAGCCAGGGAGCCAGGGAATCCCAGCCCTCCCCTTTCCTACCTGCACCCCATCTTTGGGTGATCTGACCCCTGGACAGCTCTCTTGGGTCACCAAAGGGGCAGAGATGGGGGGATTAGAGAGGAGAATTTCCTGGCTGCACATCTAGAAGACAGCAGAGCCCCAGGGGTGCCCCTTCTCCCTTCCCTTTCTCCCTTAGGGCAATATCCAGACTGGGGTGGACAATGGAGGAGAGAGCTGTTCTAGGGAGGGGAGCCATCTCTCTCAGGTTGGGGTCAAGGTTTTCTCCCTGGAGGAGATTGTGCAGTAACCTCTCCTCTTGCCTCTGCTGTCCTCCTCTCATCCTCTCCTTGTTCTTTGTTTTCTTCTGCTTCTCTTCTGCTCTTACTAATCATTCTCCCTTTACCGTGCTCCTTTTGACCTTTTCTCCTTTTCCCTGTCATCACTCTACTCCCCTCTCCCTGTTACCTTATTTGTCCCTTTTTCCTTCTTTCTTTTGCTTCTCTCCTTGGCTTTCCTTATATATCCTTCCTCCTCTTTCTCTGGTTCTCTCATTGCCTCCTCCCAATCTCCTCTCCTCTTCCTTCCCATTTCTCTACTTGTTTTTTGTCTCTTCCTCTCTTGTCTTTTCTCCTCATGTGTTCTTCCCACCCCTCTCTTCTCATTCTCTTCATCCTTATCCCTCTCCTCTCCTCTTTTCTGCTCTCATTCTTTTCTCTTTTGTCTTGTCCTTTTTCTCTTCTCTCCTCTCTCTTCCCTTCTGTCCCTCTCATTCCCTCCTACTCTCTTCTTTCCTCTCTTTCTGCCTTTGTCCCTCTCTTCTCTCCTTCTTTCTCCCCCTCTATCCCTTTCCATCCTTCTTCTCCCTTTATTTTTTCTCCTTTCTTCCACTTCATTCCTCTTCTTCCTCCATTTCCCCCCTTCTATTCCCTTTCTCCCCGTTCTTCCTTCTCACCTATCCTCCTCTGTCTCCTCCTCTTTCTTTCCTCTGTCTCCTTTCCTCTTTCTTCTCTCTTTCTCTGTTTTCTTCTCTTCCCCTCTGCTCCTTTCACTTCTCCTTCTCTCTTTCTTTTCTCTTTCTTCTCTTTTTCTCCTTTCTCTCCTCTTCTTCTTCCATTTCCTTACATTCTTTCTCTTATCTCTTGTCCCCTCTTCTATTTTCTATCCTCTCTTCTACTCTCTTCCTTTCCTTTCCTTCTTTGCTTTTCTTTCTCTTCCTTTCCTGTCCTCTTTTCTCTCTTTCTTTCCTCTCCTACTTTCTCTCCCCTCTCTTCCTTTATGTCCCTTCCTTTTTCCCTTTCTCCTCTCTCTTCCCTCCTCTCTCTTCTGTCTGCCCCCACTCCTCTACTTCTCCCTCCTATTTTCCTCCAGATACCAGATATCATGAATGGCATCTATATGCATCTAAGTTCCATCCATGAACCACGAGCCCGGGAAGTTGCCCTCTTGCCCATCTCCCTACTGGCCAGTTCCTTCATGACTGAGGTGGTCATCGCTCTGCTCATGTGTCCCCTCCCACTGGACAGGTACCAGTAATGGGCCGGGGACAGGGCCTCAGTGTGAGGTGCCTCCACAACCTTGGGCTGAAAGAACTAAGTTTTCTCCCTCCTCAGCTTCAGTTGCCTCAATTGCCAAATAGGGAATGAGCTCTATCTCAGACATGTTGTCATAAGAAGCCCATCAGATCACTGGATTTGCATCTGGTGGAGTCTATAGGTGCCACCTAATTCAACCTCCTCATTTGACAAGAAAACTGAAGCTCAATTGGGATTAAACCACTTGTTCTGAGTCATGCAGGTATTGGGTGGCAGAGCTAGCAGCTAGAACCTGTCCTTCTGACTTTGAGGAGCTTAATTTAGTACCATATAGATGGGAGTTATTATGACCCACTATACTTATTATCCTTGAAAATAACTCACAGAATATTCATAACATTAGTGGTAAGGACTAGGTCAGGACCAGCTTTACCTTCCTGCCTTCCCCACTGAATCCCTGGTGATGGGAGTGACCAGCCAGGAATGGGATTGGGTTAGAACTAGAAAAGCCTGTATTTAAATGATCTCATTTCCAATTCTTTGGGAAGACCACTGAAACATACGCATTTTGGAATTTTAGAGTTTGAAGAGACTTGAGAGTTCACTTGATCTAACTCCCTGTCTTATGCATCCTCTCTCTGAGAAATGGTCACCCAACTGCTGCCTGAACACCTTCGGTGATGGGGAGCACCCTACCTGTCTCCCAAAGAAGCCCATTCCAATGACCTCCAATGATTGTCACTCCCCCTTTTGTCCCATTTCCTTCCCATCTCTCTGGAGTCCATTGGCAAGTTGGTAGGTTCACACCACCT
>NW_027555958.1:455482629-455760129 GCF_003287225.1 Phascolarctos cinereus
ATTAATTCCTTTTATATTAATGACCTTTTGTTGCTCTAGATGAATTTTGTTATTCTAATGATGTACAAAAATATTTATAAGCTCTGTTGAGCTTATGAATAAACTTTTGGTAATTTGATTGGTATAGCCCCAAATAAGTAAATACATTCAGATAGTATTATCATTTTTATTATGTTGGCTTGACCTACCCATGAGCAATTACTATTTCTTCAATTATTTAGATCTGTATTTGTATAAAGAGTGTTTTGTAATGGTGTTTACATGGTTTTTGTGTGTCTTAGCAGGTAGACTTCCAAGTATTTTATATTATCTGTAGCTATTTTAAGCGGAATTTCTCCTTCTATCTCTTCACATTGGGTTTTCTTGGAAATATACAGAAATGCTGATGATTTGTGGAGGTTTAGTTTATATCCTGAAATAACTCTGAAGTTGTTCATTGTTTCACTTAGTTTTTTAATTGATTCTCTAAGGTTCTCTAAGTAAATTGTCTTATCATCTACCAAAAAAAAAGCGATCATTTTGCTTCCTCTTGGTCTATGCTGTTTTCTTCAAGCCTATTTTCTTTCTTATTGCTAAAGATAACATTTCTAGGACTATATTGAATAGTAATAATGATCATGGACATCCTTGCTTTGTCCTGATCTTATTGCAAAGGCCTCTAGCTTATCTCTATTACAGATAATGTTGGTTCTTGGTTTGAGGTAGATACTGTTTATCATTTTAAGGAAAGGTCCACTTATTCCTATGCTTTCTACTGCTTTTTAAATAAAAATGGGTGCTGTATTTTGCTAGTTTTTTTCTGCATCCATAGATATAATTTCATTGTTTTTGTTATTAATATGGCCAATTATGTATATAGTTTTCCTAATATTGAACTGGTCCTGCATTCCTGATATAAATCTAACCTAGTTATGTGTATAATCTTTGTGATATGTTCCTGAAGGCTTCCTGCTAATATTTTATTTAAATATTTTCATCAATATTCATTAGGGATATGGGCTTGTAGTTTTCTTTCTATAGGTTGACTCTCCTTGATTTAAGTATCAAGATCATATTTGCGTCATAGAAGGACTTTGATAGAACCCCTTATTTTCCTATTTTTCTCAAACAATTTATGTAGTAATGGTAGGAGGAGGAGGAGGAGGAGGAAGAGGAGTTGGTGTTGTCATTCAGTTGTGTCTGACTTTTCATGACCTCATGGACCACAGCACACCAGGCTCTTCTATCCTCCGCTCTCTCTCAAAGTCTGTCCAAGCTCACTTTCATTGCTTCCATGGCACTGTCTATCCATTTCATCTTCTGCCATCCCCTTTTCCTTTTGCCTTCAATCTTTCCCAACATTAGGGTCTTTTCCAATGAGTCTCACCTTCTCATTATGTGCCCATAGTATTTAAGCCTCAGCTTCAGTATTTGACCTTCCAGTGAATAGCCTGAATTAATTTCTTTAAGTATTGACTGATATGATCTCCTTTCTCTCCAAGGGACTCCGCTAGCACCACAATTCAAAAGCAACAATTCTGTGGTGCTCAGCTTTCCTTATAGTCCAACTCTCACAATCATACATAGTTACTGAAAAACCATGGATGGTTTTGACTGTACAGACCTTTGTCCACAAGGTGATGTCTCTGCTTTTCGGTATGCTGTCCAGATTTGCCATAGCTTTCCTTCCGAGGAGCAAGCATCTTTTGATTTCATGACTGCAGTCGCCACCTGCAGTGATCTTTGAGCCCAAAAATGTAAAATCTGACGTTGCTTGCATTTCTTCTTCCTCTATTTGCCAGGAAGTGATGGGACCAGTTGCCAAGCTCTTAGTTTTTTAAATGTTAAGCTTTAAGCCTGCTTTTACACTCTCCTCTTTTACCTTCATCAAGAGACTTCTTAATTTCTCTTCCCTTTCTGACATCAGAATGATATCATCTGCATATATCAGATTGTTGATATTTCTCCAGTCAACCTTATTTTGTGTAGTATTGGAATTAATTCTTTAAATGTTTAGTAGAATTTGCTTAGAAATCCATCTGGTCCTGGGGTTTGTTTCTTTGTGAGTTCATTTATGACTTGTTCAATTTTTTTAACATTATATTTCCAATTTTTTCAATCAGCAAAAATCTGCTTTCTCACCCTCTCCCACCCCTCCCAACTTGAGAAAGAAAAACAAATTCCATTACAAAGAATATATAGTCAATCAAAACAAATTTCCACATCAGTCATGTTAAAAAAAATATATATTTGTCTCATTCTGCCCTCTGAGTTTCTTCCCCTCTCTACCAGGAGCTCAGTAGTCTTTTTTATCATTAGTCCTGCAGAATCTCAGTTGATCATTGCGTTGGTAAGAGTTCCTAATTCTTTCAAAATTGTCTGCATTGACCATATTGCTGCCATTGTATAAACTGTTCTGCTGGTTCTCAACATTTCAGTATACGTCAGTTCATACAGGTCTTCCCAGGTTTCTGTAAAACCATCCCCCCTCATCACTTCTTACGACTCACTAATATTCCGTCACATTTATATTTTGTAACTTGTTCATCCACTCTGCAGCTCACCGGCACCTCCTCTAGTTTCCCATTCTTTCTCCCCTCAAAAGAGCTCATATTTTTGTACATCATTAGTTAAATTGCTTTGCCTAGGCCTAATCTCTCTCTTATTCTCCCTCCCCTCCTTGTCTCCTTTCCCTATTGAATGAAACGTATTTCTCCACCCAACTGTGTGTGTTTGTGTATTCTTCCTTTCTTTACTTTGTCTGACTTGCCCAACATCTTTTGGCTCATTAATTGGATTGGTATCAACCAACCAATGTTGCTTACATACATATTCAGCCTAGCGGACTTAGTCTTTGGACAAAGAGAGCAGAAAATTCAGAACCTTGTGGCTTGCCTCTTCCTCTAGGCCCTCAGCTGAGAGAGACACTTCTGGGGCCCCTGGAGGCTGGGCTCATCCTTGCTGTCCTCAGAGGCTAGAGGGTCCCTCCCCAGAGGCCCACAGGGCCCCACACTTTGGCCTAGTAGAGAAAGGCTGAAGCCATTACAACTCTTGTTCAGTGACTTGGCCTCCCCCCAGGGAGGGACAGGGTATTCACAGTGGGCAGTTCATCGCTGGCTACAGAGCTGTGAAAAATAACCTTGGCCTCCATGTTCCTTCCCTCCTCCTCTCTCCTCTCCCCTACTCTAGGCAGCCAGTGGCCTGTGCGAGCTCCTCTCTGTCAACAGCTGCATGGGCCGAGTGAGGCGCATTTACCCCCAGCTGCTCCTGGCTCTCTTGGTCCAGGTCCATTACCACATCGGCCTGAACTTGCCTAGCAACAATTGTAGCTTCAAGGATGGCCGGAGCTCCATCTTTATCCCTGTCTGGTAATCTCTACTCCTGTTACCAACCAGCCCTGAGTTCCAACAAACCATCCATTAGATTTGGCAATACAATGGTAAACAGAAGCATAGTTAGTGAATCTACTCATTCTTCACTTCCTTCCTGTGAACATAAGCTTATAAAACATATATTCCTGAGGGTAAGGCCAAGTTATTTGTGGGGCGGGGGAGTGGAGGGCAAGAACTGATCATGAGATTTAGAATGGGAAAAGATTTTAGAGACCACATAAGACTATTTTACAGATAAGAAAGCTGTAGTCCAGAGAGAAGGGACTTACTCAACCTCCCACAGACAGTAAGTAGCAGAGCTGTATATAAAATCCTTTGCAAACATTAAGTTAATTGTTTAAATGTCAGCTCTTAATGATTATTCCCACTTACCTGGCTAGCTGCCTCTCACCTTTAGGTCAAACAAGTTAATGCCTTTTCTTAGCAGTGTGTATGGATGGTAGGTGGACTGGCTAATGCAAGTGAATTTCCTGGGATTTTCGGCCCCATGCATCTGGGCTAAAGCACCTGGAGGGAATTGGCAAGAGAAGCAGGGTTCCTCCAATGAGGGGTGGTTGGACTAGATGTCCACCAAGGTCCCTTCTAGCCCTGAAATTTGATGGGCTTTTAATCTAGGTCAGCAGCTGCATGTGATTAATTTGTTTCTGGGAGCTTCAACTAAAGTAATTCACATTTTCATAAGCACGTGTCAAATTTACAAAACCTTTTTTCCACGACAGCTCTGGTAAGCATGCAATACAATGTAGCATCCCATTAGTACTCTCGCTGGATAGGTCCTTGAGGGGACGACTGCTCACTCGGAGTCTAGGGGTAGCCCTAACAGCATAGCTCATGAGCCCCCACTGGTGGACTTCTCATCTTACAGACGAGGAAATATCCTCAGAAAAGGGAAGTGGCCAGCTTTAGGTCACACAGCTAGTAATGAGTGGTCAGGATTCAAAATTAAGTCTCTGGAGTCTAAAGCCAAATGGGAAAACTATAAGGTATCTTAGGAGTTACTAAATCCAACCCTGAGACTTAGAGAGGTGAAATGCTTTGCCCAGGGTCACGCATCTAGTAAACATCAGAAATGAAATTTGAACTCGGGTCTTCCTGATTTCAAAGCCAGCGCTCTACCACCCAACGTTTCATCCCAGGTGATGCAGGAGCCAGAGAACTGGGTAGCTGGGAGAGAGAGCAGGTTAGCCTAAAAGACACAGCTTTGCCATTAGCCCCAAGACTTTAGGGCACAGCCTCTACGAAAGGACAGATCACAATGCTTATCCCATAAATATAGATGGTCAGACAAAAGGATGTCAGAAGGTAGATAAAGGAAGGTCTTAAAAGGGTGGTAAATTTTGCTTCTGTTTATTCTTGAGTTTCCAAGGCTAATTTTTTTTTTCAAAACCTTGTTTTTAATGCACTAACACCCCCTAATGGAGACTTACAGTACCTAACACAGCATATGTAATAGGTTGCAGGTAAATTAAGGGACCTGCACTCCTGGGGCGAGGGGTCCCCTCCACTGACATTCTGGGGCCCGGGGCCACAGGCAAGGTGACCGGGATGGGGGTAAGGATGTTTGGGGGAATAGACAGCCCTAACTTCTCAGGGTAGGGTAAGGATAGGTTTGATGCTAGCTCTCTGCTGTCCTACCAGCTGGGTGGTGAAGGTGGTCAAGACTCTTCTGTTGAAGATGGGTTGCTCTTACGAAGCCGCCCTGCTGGAGAGCCAAGGCGGCTGGGAGCTCATGGGTCTGGCTGAGCATCACCACCGGGGCGTATCTCTGCTGGCCAGGTAAGCCCCCAGCTGATGCCACTCCTGTGGATCTGGGAACCGAAGGGCTGGGAAGGAGAGGCCAGGCTCTGGACTAAAGTCTACTGTACCTATAGCATTCTCCAACATACGAAGCACTCTCTTCACAAGAGTCCTTGTATTTTCACAAGTATTTTTATCCTTTGTTTGCAAAAGAGGAAACTGAATCTCAGTGAGGTGAAGTGGCCTGTTCAGGGTTATCTATCTGAGATCTGTTGACTCCTAGACCAGAGCCCTTCCCAATACTCCACACTGTCCGAACTCCAGGTCATAACCCAGGAGCCGTTGACCTTGGTGCGGCTGGCCACGCCAGGACATCAGGGGACTGAGGATTATACCCTTGGAGACTCAGTTGAAAGAATTAAGGGGTATTTAGCCTGGAGAAGAGGAGACTGGGGGAGAGTGAAATCTGTCTTTAGTATCTGAATATAAGTCCTATGAGCGCATTGTTTGCTTTATCTTTTGTTCTCTGTTGCTTACCTCAGTCCCTGGCAGCAGAGTAGAAGGCTGATAAATTCTGGTTGATTGATTGACTCAAATATTTGGAGGATTTTCATAAGGAAACAGGATTAGATTTCTTCTGCTTGGCCCCCATTGCTAGAAGCAGGGGGTGACTTTCAAAGAAGCAACTTTGCGGTGGATGGAAAGAGGAAATCTTTGTTAATAATAAGAGCTATCCCAAGGGGGTGTGGGGTACCTGGGCCTGCAGATGTTCCACAAGGCAGAAGTCATGGTATTGTGCACCCTGAGTGCCAAGGACCATGCCTTTTTGGCTGTGGGCATTAAGAGGCACTCCCTAAAAGACGTGGTTCAGTGGGTAGCGCCCCAGACTGGGAGGTAGGGTGTGTGTTTGAGTGTAGACCGTGCCCTCAAGTCAGAATCATAGAATCTCCCTCGAAGGGCTCAAAGACGATGAACAGGAATGTCCCACAATCGCTCTACCCTTCCCTTAGAGACTTCCACGGATGGGGAGCTCACTAGGGTTCTGGAGGCAGCTCACTCCACTTTTGGACAGTTCTCATTATCTGCAAGTCTCATCCTGACGTCCATCGAAAGCAACTTATTGTTTCGTTCTTTGAATCAATATTCTATGTGCATAACTCAGTCCCTGGCACACAGTGGGATTTTAATAAATGCTTCTTGCTTGGTTGACTCAGCCTGCCTTCCTAACCTCCCCTCCATTTATCCCCGCTCCGCCTTGCCTTCTGGGGCCGAGCAGAATAAGGCTGGTCCCTTTTGTACCAGACAGCCCTTTAGATCCTAGAATAGACCAGCCCGGTCCTTCCCCAGCCTCCCCTCCTTTTCTTTTTTCCAGGCTGAAGGATGATTAGCCTTGTTGAGGTGGGTGCCTGAGGGCAGAATCAGGAACAATTAGGGTGGGGAGGTAGATTTCAGCTCCAACACAAAGAAAACTTCTTAACAATTAAAGCTCCACGTGGGAGGTGGCGCCCTTGGGAGAGTACCCAAGCTGAAGTCCGAAGCCTTCTGTCAGGGACATTAATGTAGAATCATGGGTTTATATGCAGAAGGGATCTTGGAGATCATCTGGTGAACCTGCTCACTTTACAGATGAGCCCTGTACAGGTCACAGAAGTAGTAAATGGCCAAGGCAGGATCTGAACCCAGGACCTCTGATCCTTTTCCCAATCTGGTAGCAGAAGAAAGGGAGCACAGGACGATTCCTCCATGTAACCTCTCTGAGATTCTTAGTGACAGGAATGAGAGAATCGCATCTAAGAGCACATGATGAAGGGCTGGCAGGAATTTAGAGAATCAGAAACCAAGGAAGGCTTCCCGGAGGAGATGGCGTTTGAGTTGATCCTTGGTTGATTTGGCAAAAGATGCAGGATGGACAACCACGGGGTTATAAGGTCATGGAATCATCCGATTTAGAGATGGAGGGGATTGTAGAGACCCTAAACTCAGCCCTCCATTTTATAGTTGGGGAAATCCCCTTTTAATGATGAGGGGCTTGGCCTGGCTGAGGCAGCTCCCCTGCTCTGTGTCCTCCATTGTAACCCCCAGGGCCATGGTGCATTATTCCTGCCAAGAACTCTGTCGAGTGCTTTATCTGCTGGTTCCACTCCTGGAAAGAGGGGATGAGAAACACAAGATCACCGCCACTGCCTTCTTTGTGGAGGTAAACACTGGCCTTGGCCATGAGAGGGTCAAAAGGTATTTAGTCAGCATCTACTATGTACCAGGCACTGAGTTCAGTGCTAGAGATACAAAGAAAGGCAAAAGACAGACCCTGCCCTAAAGGAGCTCACAGTCTAATGGCTCCAACAGGACTGAAAACATGGGCACTCATAGCACCATGGGGAAGGCTGAATGCTGAGGAATAACACTAATATGATGATGTATTTGCATAATGCCTTAAATAGAGTTATACAGGGATAGGGACAGAAGCTCTGATTTCAATGGGATAGGGAATTATCCAGTGAGGAACTCCCCTTCCCAATTGCAGCTCAACCCCTTTTCTGCATCATTGAGTCTTAGAGAACTTCCCAGTGTCCTAAAAGATTAAGTGACTTGTCCAGGGTCATGAAGCCAGGGCAGACTTGAACCCAGGTCTTCCCAGCTGACTAGAGATCTATTATTCCACATTATCTCCGGGGTGTGTGGGTGTGTATGTGTGTGTGAAATACAGTTTGTTGTAGTTACAGTCACATATATGAGTTTTATGTGTGCTATGCTACCTCATATACGCATATGTGCCACATGGAGTTTATATAGTTATTAATGTAATTCTTGATCTATATATAGCCATATATATTTTATACATAAAATAGGGGCCCAGCCAATGGAGCTATATCCCCAGAGTGTACCCATTAGCCAGGACTCTAATATATGTATATCTATTTCTATATCAATCTATCATCTCTCTATCCATCCATCCATCTACTTCTATCTCTTTGTAAGTATCTATCCACCTCATCTACCTATCTATCCATCCATCCATCATTGACACATCCCTCTATCTACCTATAGCTATCCATCTATCATCTACCTGTCCATACATACATTCCTCCATCTGTCTATCCATATATTCCTCTATTTCTCTCTTCCTCCTCCCTCATCCATCCATCCATCCATCTATCTATCCATCCAACTATTTATCTACGTATACTTCTATTTCTCTCCCCCTCCCTCCCTCATCATCCATTCACCCACCCATCTACCTACCTACCTATGTATACATACATCTACGTAAGAGTTAGCGTGGCTTGGTAGATAGAGAGTCAGCCTTGAAGCAAAGAAGACTTGGGTTCAAATTCTGCCACTGATACCTACTGGCTTTGTGATTAGCCAAGTGGCAAATTAGTTAACCTCCTATGGGAGCAGGCAACACCATATAAGACTACAAGTCATAAAGGAGGTGTGACTGACATTAGCAGAGGGAAGTTTCGTTACCTGGGAGTACCCTACATGTGTGGATGAGAAAATTTCTACCCCCTCATACTTCTTAGACCCCTTTATTTGACACCTGCCAAATCATGTCTTTGCTACTTAGAAAACGTGTGATTTTTTTGGCCTGGAGATACTCTCCATTGACACAGATGTCTTGTCACTTGTCACATAATGTTGGGTAATATCCTAATCTGTATCTGTATCTTTTCCTCCTATTAGACTACATCTTATCTAAACTTTGTATTAAGTACACAGTAGGTACTTAATAAATGTTTGAATGAATGACGAAACTGAGACTCAGAGAAGTCATAGGACTTAATAATTGAGTTTCTATGGTGCTTTGAGGCTTATAAAGTGCTTAAGTGATTATAAAAGGACCATGCAGATCATCCAGTCCATTTTATAGAGGAAACAGAGACCCAGAAAACGGAGGTGACTTGCCCCAAATCCTTCGTCCTTCCTTTCCTCTCTCTCCTTCCTTCCCTACTTTCTTTTCTTCCTTGCTCCCTTTCTTCTATCCTTTCCTTATTCCTTCCTTTCCTCCATTTTAAAATGAGGGGAAAGAGAGGGAATAAACATTTATTAAGTACCTAGTATATGCCAGGCAATATGCTGGGCACTTTACAAATATCTCATTTTATCTTCATGACAACAAGAGGTAGGTGATATTATTATCCCCATTTTATGATTTGGGGAAACTGAGGCAGACAGCTGTTAAGTCACTCACTCAAGGTTGCACAGCTAGTAAGGATCCGAGACCAGATTTGAACTCAGGTTCTCCTGACTCTAGACCCAGCACTTTATCCATTTCACCACCTAGCTGCCTGATATTCCATTGGTGAGGTGTAAATTCTATTTCTAAATTGCTGTGTGATCTTGATCAAGTGTCTTCCCTAGCAGGACCTCATTTTCCTTCTTTCAAAAATGGGAGAACAATTCTTGTCATGATCCCTCCACAAGGGAGAGAGACAGGAGAGAGAGAGAGAGAGAGAGAGAGAGAGAGAGAGAGAGAGAGAGAGGAGAGAGAGAGAGAGAGAGAGAGAGAGGGGAGAGAAATACAGAGACACAGAGAGAGAGAGAGAGAGAGAGAGAGAGAGAGAGAGAGAAGAGAGAGGGAGGGAGAGAGAGGAGAGAGAGGGAGGGAGAGGAGAGAGAGAGGAGGGAGGGAGAGAGAGAGAGAGAGAGAGAGAGAGAGAGAGAGAGAGAGAGGGAGGGAGGGAGGGAGAGAAGAGAGGAGAGAGAGAGGGAGGGAGAGAGAGAGAGGAGAGAGAGAGAGAGAGGAGAGAGAGAGAGAGAGAGAGAGGGAGAGAGAGAGAGAGAGAGAGGAGAGGGAGAGAGAGAGAGAGAGAGGGAGAGAGAGAGAGAGAGAGAGAGAGAGAGAGAGAGAGAGAGAGGGAGGGAGAGAGAGAGAGAGGGAGGGAGGGAGAGAGAGAGAGAGAGAGGGAGGGAGAGAGAGGGGAGACACCTGTTGTAGCCATTTTCTCCGGGAGTTTAGCCAGAAAGGTGGAAGAGATGAGGAATGATAGTGAGCTGGGATGGAAGGCTCTAGTGAGGGTGAAAATGAGAAATGTTTGGGAAAGTAATTTGATCAACATTGATTAACTGAAGTGTTTTAAACTGGTTCTCTGTATGAACAGCAGAATTAAGCCCTGGAATAAATAAGTATTTAAATCATTTATTCAGAAACCTCACCTCTGAGGAACACAGCTGGAAATGAGAAAATAGGTGAAGACAGCCCTCAGGTAGCTGATATAACCAAGATCCATGTTTATTAGAAGGGAAGGGACCTCAGAAAACCCTATTAGCTCTGTATTTTAGCTCTGTACTTACTATTAGCCCTGTACCTACTCGCTCAACCCATACGTATGTAATAATATAGATGTAATAATAATAATATCAGGTCCCCAGAGTGTGGCTGGTTATGTCAGGGCTACCCTGAGGGGCAGTGGTTCCTTCTGTTGCCATTGGCTTGGATCCCCAATATTGGGGACCAGTTATACTTAGCACTTTTTCCACATCATTGATTAGCCCCATGATTAACACCTCGGTATCAATTTAACCAATTAACATTAATTCACTTTTAGAAAGGGATATTTACTGGAAAGGTACAGAAGTAGAGCACATTCTGCCTGCCCCCTAATAGGGGGTCCTAAGGGAGAGAGGGCTCAAACTCAGCTGGTTGTTACAAACCATCCACCCTTACCAAGGTCACTTTCCTAAGTGGCATGGCCACTGGACAAATGGGTCCCTTGCTGCAGGACATGGTGTCTCTGGTAGTTACACTGCTGGGCTGGACTTCAGCACTGTGCTGCTTAGCCCAGAGCCAGGCACATAGTAGGCACTGCGTTAATAAATAATGGATGTTTATTGACTGACTATTGACTGCTTCTGGAGAACTCTGACTTAGATCTTTCAAGGTCTCACAAAGCCTTCCACGAAAGGGGGAAAAAAAGACCCAAATGGGAAGTGGTCCCATTCTAGACACAGGCTTGTGCTCAGGGCCATGGGCTTACAGCTCATTAGGAGGGAAAGCACTCTAGAAATATAAGGCGGAACAGGAAGGGCCCTGCACTTCGAGTCAATGATCCTGGGTGAAAGACTCCATTCCACACTGACTAGTGGTTGAACCTGGATGAATCACTTTACTATTCTGAGCCTCAGTCCGTAAATGACAATAAAAGACTTGCACTTCCTATCTCACAGGGATGTTGTGAGGAAATCACTTTGTAAACCTTAAAGTACCATATTTTTCATCCTCCTCCTCATCATCAGGCAGTATTTTGGTGACGCTGGTGATGCTAATGAATGCTCAGAGGGGCTTCCTGTTCCTTCCACTTCCCCTCCTCCTCCCCTTACCCCTCTTTACCTCTCTCCCCCCTCTCCTTCCCCTTCCCTTTCCACCTCTTCCTCTCCCTTTCCTTCCATGTTTTCCTCTCCCTCCCCTTCCCTCTGTTTCCACCTCTCCCTCTGACCCTCTCCCTCTTCCTTCTCTTTCCTCTCCTTCCTCCTCCCTCTCCTCCTCCTCCCTCTCCCTCCCCCTCCCTTTCCTTCCCCTTCCCTCTGTATCCATCTCTCCCTCCCCCTTCCCTCTTCCCTCTCCTTCTACCTCTTCCTCTTCCTCTCCTTTTTCCTCCCCTCTCCCTCCCAGCCACCAGCCCCAGAGGAAATGTCCAATTATCTCCTTAGCTCCTTCGCATGGAGCAGGTGAAGAGGATTCCAGAGGAGTACTCCCTGGGCCGAATGTCCCAGGGCTTGACCAACGAAGACCCCATCATGAAGGTGCTCTGTATCAGGGGCTTGGTCCTTCTGGCCCACAGGTCAGAAAAGGTGAGAGAGCTAAGGGAGGAGGTGAGGAGGTGGTGACTGGCAGGATTCAGAGGGCGCAGGGGAGAGGTTCCCTGGGCAGGGGGATTCCTGAGTTATTTTTGCTGCCGAATCCACCCCCTCTCCTTCCAATGACCTCGGGCCCAGTACCTTTCCCTGTTCAGAACTTCAATGTCTCCATCTGTAAAATGGGTAGCCCATCTCCCCCAGGAACCAATACCCCTAATGACCCCTGACCTATTCAGAATACAAAGCGCTAGCCTACACTCCAGGCAAAGATCTCTCTCTCTCTCTTTCAGGTGAGAAAACTGAAGACTAAAGAGATTAAGTCTTCATTAGCAACGTCAACGTCCTCGACACAAAACACAGACCAATTTTGTGTGAGACTTCGGGCTTGGTTTGGGGGACGCAGAAGAGCGTCAGGCATGGTCCCTGCCCTCGGGGAGCTCCCAGTCTGTCGGGGAGTCGGCACGGAGAGCAGGCCAGCACAAGTCTATCCGTGCTAAGGACTGGGCAAGCCTTACGGAGTGTATATGTCGCCGGAATTAAGGAGGGCGCGGGGCAGCATGGCTCAGGGTGGTCGGGGAAGGCTTCCTGGGAGGCAGCCTTACAGCCATCTAGGCTGACCCCCTTTCATTTTGCAAATGAGGGAACTGACGGCCAGAGAGAAGGAGTGGCTTTCCAAAGTCACCCAGCTAGAAAAGGGTAGGAATGAGTTACGTGCGGAGGGAGAAAGGGGCATTTCAGAAAGGAACAGTAAACCTAGGATTCCAACCTGGGTCCTTTGGCTCCCAGGCAAGGGCTCGCTCCTCTCCCTTTCTCACCACAGCGTGCCAAAATCCAGGCTCTTCTGCCCTCCATGATGAAGGGCCTGCAGTGGGTGGATGGCTTGCTGGCAGTGGAGGCCGTCAGCAACCTCAAGACCATCCTGAAGTCTCAGAACAAGAAGTCCAATGACGTCACCATTTACCTGGAAATCCTGCAGGTTCTCCAGCCTCACTTCAATGACGTAAGGGCAAAGAGGGGAAGGGAAAGGTGGGTGGATCGGGGGGCGTGACCACGACTCTGGCTCCGGAGGCCACCGAGAGCTTTCGGGTTGGGGCGAGCCGTGTTCTAGTTGGGGGCCTCAGTTTCCTCCTTTGTAAAAATGGGACTTGGTAATACCGAAAATCCTTTTGAGCTTTGACATTCTCTATTCTGAGGCTGCCCTTCGCCCCACCCCACACACATACACCCCGATCCAATCACTCCGTGACCCGGTGGTTCCTTCTTCAGAACAGGGAGGAGGTGCGTTTGACGGCCATCACCCTCTTTGGTAAGGTGGTCCGGCTGCTGCGGAGCCCCTGCAAGCCCCTCACAGAGCAGCAGTTGGTGAACTGCCTGGTACCTCTGATCCTGCAGCTTCAGGAGGGGAACCCTGTCGTGGGCAAGGTGAGTCTGACCGTCTGTAACCCTGCAAAGGTAAATGGTGAGAGGAGTGGGGAGATGAGGGTGTTCCTTATTTTAAGCAAGCCTCCAATGAAGGTGTGTCTCATTTAATACAAGCCTGCTCTAAGACAGAAAATCTCTAGGTTGGAAGGGACTTTCTTCTAGTCCTGCCCCCATGCATCACCAAGTGGCCCTCCAACTTCCTACTGAAGGAAGATCTATCTGTGAAAGGGTGCTACTGGGCAGGGAAAATTACCCTCCTATTCTTGTGACTCTGGGTCTGGTCTCAGCTTGGGTTCAGCAGGGGCATGGCGTCTTGGACCTGGCTCTGAGTCTTGGCTTTGCCGCTCACTAGTTGAATCTCTTTGGAGAAGCCACCTCCTTTCTCTTAGCCTCATTTATAAAATGAAAGATAAAGGTACATAGGCACTTCCTTCCTCCCTCATGGGGTTGCTTTAGTAAAGTGCTCTATAAAAACATGATCCCACCCCCTTCCAATCCACCTGCAGAAATGTAAGAAGACCTTGTCCTATTGCTGCTACCACATGGCTTGGGTCCTGCCAAAAATGACGTACAGCAAAAAGCCATGGGACATCGGTCAGCAGACCATGGCCAAGATCTGCAAGTACTTGGTGAGTGCTACCCTGGGGAAGAAAGACACCGCAGCCCAGTGAGCACTTATCAATCACCTCGCATGTGGCCAAGTTCTATGTTGGGTGCTGGAATACAAGGCTAAAGTCCCTGCTTTCAAGGAGTTTCCATTCTATTTGGCAGAAACAATTTAGACTCAGAAAATTAAATAATATGTACAAAATTATACAAAGTACTTTCAACAGGGTTATTAATGTGTGTTATTAATCAGGGGCAGGGATCAGGCATCTGCACTGTGCCTTGTAGGAAGGCAAGGATTATATGAGACAGAGGAGAGTGGGAAATGCATTCCCCTAGACATGGGAGAGCATCTGTACAAAGACGTGGAGGTGGGAAATGGGACTTCAGGCTCAGAGAGCACATCACTCCTCTTTTGAGTCTCAATTGCCTCATCTATAAATGAGGAGGCTGACAATATGATCTCGAAGGTCCGTCCCATTTCTAGATCTGCAAGAATCTTAAGTAGTCTAGTGTAATTGGAAGACAGAGTGTGTACAATAATAGGAAATAAAGCCAGAAAGGGACAGACATGCATTTACAGAATGAAATCCTCAATGACACCCTGCCTGTCCAAGTTCCCTCTTTGTTAGGTGTTGTGGCTGGACCATACTGTGTACCATCAGCCTCCCCATTGCCCTCCAGGAAAGGGGAGAAAAACAGAGTAAGAATTTTTCAAGCGTCTACCATGTGTCAAGCACTGTACTAAATGCTTTACAGATGTTATCTCATTGGAGCCTTTGGGGGGTCCTCCCTTTTAATTCTTCTGAGACCATCATATTCCATAACATGTAGTCATGTGACAACTCCAGTAAAATATTGATATATACAAATATAGGGTGTCCCAAAAGTCTTAATGCAGTTTACACCTGTGAAAGCTTCAAATGGCACAGTATATGCAAATGCCTAAAGTCACACACAATATTCTGTGGTCAGAACATTAGAGAACAGCAAATATTGTGTTAAGTGAAGGCAGAGAGGGAAAGAGTCACTGCCCACTGGCAGGTGTCAAAAAGGCCCTAGTTAAGCTTTCTCATTTTCTAGAACAGGGAACTGAGGCCCTGTCAAGAAAAGAGACTGAAAATGCTACAATCTTAGAATTGCCTAGAAGAGACCTTGGAAAGTATTTAAATGCAACTGCCAAGTTTATTTTTAAAATCTTACTTGAATTAAGTAATTAAATCTCATATATATGTGTATATATGTATACATATATGTATATACACATCTGCAATTATGTGAGATAATTTCCTTTAACCTTCTTCTCCCTCCTCCTGTAGTATATTCCTCTTTCCATGTCTATCCATTCTTCTTTTAAGATCACTAAGCCCTAACAGAACCACTCCCAGGCCTACTGTTTAATTAAACTCCTTCTGTGATGCCCTGATGATGATGGGGTTCAAAGGGACACATGTATAATCTCCCCATATTTGAATGTAAACAGTTTATCCTTATTTAGTCCCTTATGATTATTCATTTATTTTTACCTTTTTATGTTTCCCTTTGACTTTTATGTTGGAGTTCAAAGTTTCTATACAACTCTGGTATTTTTGTCAGGAATGCTTGTAAGATCTCTATTTCATTAAAGGTTCATTTTTTTCCTTTGTGTGAGATCTCAGTTTTGCTAGGTGAGTTATTCTTGGCCTGTAAGCTTACATCCTTTGCCTTTTGGAATATCATAGTCCAAGCTCTCCACTCCTTCATTGAGATGGCTGCTAAATTGTGTGTGATCCTGACTGTGGCTCCTCAGTACTTGAATTCTTTCTTTCTGACTGCTTGCAATCTTTTTTGTTGGACCTGAGAACTATGGATTTTGGCTATGATGTTCCTGGGAGTTTTCATTTGGGAGTTTCTTTCAGGAGGTGACAGATGGATTCTTTCTATTTCTACTTTGATCTCTGGTTCTAAGAGATCTGGGCAGTTTTCTTTTGTGATTTCTTGAAATATGTGTAGGCTCTTTTTTTGGTTATGGCTTTCGGGTAGTTTAATGATTCTTGCATTTTTTCTCTTTGATCTGTTTCCAAGTCACTTGCTTTTGCAATGAAATACTTTATATTTCCTTCCTTTTTCTCTCTTATGACTTTATTTTAATATTTTCTATTGTCTCATGGAGTCATTGATTTCTATTTGGTCCATTTTGATATTCAGGAAGTTTGTTCCTTGGACGTTTTGTGCCTATTGTGACAAACTTAATTTCCTTTCCAGTTCTTTTTCCCATAGTTCTCATTTCTTTTCTAAATTTTCCCCTAGTGCTCTCAATTAGTTTATAAATTTTAAAAAATCTCTTTTTAAAATTATTGCTTCATCTCCTCAGTAATTCTTTTCTATTTGGACACAAGCCCAAGCTGTGTTTTAATTTGAGGCTTTGCTCATAAATGCTCTGGAGTCATTCTCTTCCTCCAAGTTTGCATATTGAATATATCTATTACCATAATAGTTTTTTATGGTGGGATTATTTATTTGCTTGCTTATTCTCCCAGCCTACTTTATGACTTTAGATTTTATTTTGGGGCAAATCCCTGTGTCTAGGCTGGTCCTGCTGCTACTTTTCTTGTGGTATTGAGTCTTACGTTGTTCCAGCATGTCAAAGACAGCTCAGCTGGGGAGACCTGTAAGCTTTCAGCACTTCCAGAATGGCTGATCTAGGGTAAAGTGTGATCACTGTCTCCCTTGGTCCAAAGTCTACAAGTTCTTGAGTTTGGGTCAGAGTAACAATAGATGCTGCTGGACTCTGCCTCTAACAGTCAGCTGGAAAATTCTATTGGTTCAATGACAGGTCTAAATCCAAATATACTGTATTTGCTTTTAGCTAAGGAGAATTAGATGAAAACTGTGATTCCTCCCAGTTGTAGTATTCTACGCTCTAAGATTCATTTTACTGCTAACATTCTCTCTTCCAAGGTTCTCCCAGCTCTGATGTTCTCTGTTCTGATGCATAAGAGAATGGAGAACACTGGATTTGGAGTCAGGAAAACTCGAGTTCAAATATGACCTCAGGGGGCAGCTAGGTGGCGCAGTGGATAGAGCACCAGCCCTGGATTCAGGAGGATCTGAGTTCGAATATGACCTCAGACACATAACACTTACTAGCTGTGTGACCTTGGGCAAGTCACTTGACCCCATTGCCTAGCAAAAACAAAAACAAATCTGACCTCAGACACTTAACAGCTATGTGACCCTGACCAAGTCACTTAATCTCTGCCGTAAAATAGTGATTAATAATAGCACCTCCTTCAGTAGATATCTTAAGGCTCTAATGAGATAATATGTAGAGCACTTTGCAAACCTTAATGTGCTGTGTAAATGCTACTATTATATCAGCTGAGGACGCCCCCAGCTCAGACACCCCAAATTTTAGCATTCTTTGTTGCAAGGCTCTATGTCTGTTGACTAGATGCCCCACTGCCCTGGCACTAGAGTCCCAGAGAGTTCTCTTCCATCAGTTCATTTCTGAGCAAGCTTTGTTTCTGGTCCTTCCCATAATAGCAACTCACAATCTGTCACTATGTGATGTGAAACTTAGGATGACTGGAGGAAGATGTGATCTCAAACCTCCCCAAGGCAGGTACCAAGACTCACCACTCTAGTGGAACCTTGGAACTTCCCTCCAAAGATTCTGATTGTGTCCCCATCCTCTCCTACGCATCCCTTGAAACTCTCATGTCTTCCCACAAATTCACCTCTAAGGTTCCACCCACAATGACCTGGGCTTTTGAGTTGCATGGATTCCAGTGGAGCACAGGGGCTGGCAATCCACATTTCTATTGCATTTTAAAGTTTTTAAAAATGTATTCATTATCTCATTTAAACCATAATCTTTGTCTCCACAACCTTGTGAGATCTATAGTTTGGGTGTTATTACTCCATTGTCTAGATGAGGAAATGGAGGGTCAGAGAGGAGAAAGGGACATGCTCAAAGGGTATAGTCCCAAGATATAGGTGAGCCAAGATTCAGACTCCGGTATTCTGTGATCTGTCTCACTACACTGAGATGCTTGTCCCTATTTTGCAGAGCAGAAGACTGAGGCTTGGCTAAGTAATAGAGACTCCTTGGCCTCTATTGCTATGATTTTTATTGGACATCAGAGAGGATAACCTAGACTTAGCTCTCTTCCAGATGTTAGGGTAGGGGATAATAACTTTAAAAAATCTGGCTTGGGGGTGGGGAACACAGAGAATTCAACAAGGTCATTTCTCAGTTGACAGATGGTATACTGGGGGGGGCGGGTTTGGCCTAGGTGAATGCCCACCGAGACAGTGCCTTAGTGTTCCTGACCCAGAGCCTGGAATATACCAAAAGCCCTCGGGCTGCCCTCCGGAGGAGTGCAGTCACATTTATAGGTAAACTCTAACCCTGCGTTGGTATCTCTGGTGGTGGGGCTGGAGGTGGGTTCACTTTGGATTGAATGGGGCCCATTGTAAGACAAGCTTCAAGAAGGAGGCCAAGGGTGAGAACCCAACGTTAGATCACTGTTTGTATTACTTCCCATTCTGTCCTGTAACCTATAATTTGTCTGCAGATGGACATATTCCTTCCCCTCTCTTAGCTGCCCCAGAGGCCACTGGGAAACATCTCACCTCAGACACTCATTGCCTTGTGACCTAGGGCAGGTCAATCAATCTCCCTGGGTCTCAGTTTCCTCATCTGTAAAATGAGGGTTTCAATCAATGGCCTCTGAGGTCCCTTGCAACTGGAGATCGATAATCCCTGGAAGGGTGAGAGTAATTATTTACATCCTTTCTACCACAGACTTGGGGGCCAGATAAGAACAACAGAAGCAATCCCAGTGTAGTATATTTAATAGAGAGCTGACCTGGGAGTCAGGAGAGCCTGCGTCAAGTACAACCTCTGACCCATCCTGGCTATGTGACCCTGGATGAGTCACTTCCATTCTCAGCCTCGGGGAAGTTCTTTAAGACTCTCCATTGCAGACCTGTGAAGGTGGAGACCCCCTCACACCAGGGAAATCCCAGAGCCAGCTCTCTATCCCCACACACTGGTAGTGCTTAAAGGTTTTCAAAGAGCTTTCATTTTACATTTCTCTTCTCAATGATCCCTGCACTGCCCCAGTGGGATAAGCAGAGCAACTAGTTACTAGCCCATTTTACAGTAGAAGAAATGGAAGCCCATAGAGGTAATGGGTTTCGCTCAAATTCATACAGCCATTGATGATGTTGGGACTCATCTGGCTCTCCTGAAACCCAGGCTGGGGCTTCCTTTTCCTTAGCTAGGCCTTGTCTCTCGGAGGATTGGCACGAGAGCAGATCTTGTCTTGTTTTTGCTGTTACAAGGGAAAGGGAATCTGCAGGACCCCAAGGATTCCCTCCCTTTGCACACGTTCTGACATTTCCATGGTTGGGAGGTTGGGGTGAAGTGGGTGAGGTTGAGCTGTGCTTATTTAAAGGCTGAGTTGTGGGCTGTGGTCTGGGGGCTTGGCTGGGGGTGACAGCAGCTGAGCCTCCCTTTGGGATTGTGTTTGAAGGGTCCCTGGTACCCTGCATGGAGGGCATGCTGACCGAAGAGAACCTAAATGAAGTGAAGGCAGGTGAGTTAAATGTTTCTCCTCTGTCTGTCTCCTCTCTCTCTTCTCTCTCTCTCTCTCTTCTCTCTCTCTCTCTCTCTCTCTCTCTCTCTCTCTCTCTCTCTCTCTCTCTCTCTCTCTCTCTCTCTCTCTCTCTCTCTTTCTCTCTCTCTCCCTCTCACAAAGTGAGGGTGAGTTTCCAGAGTTGCCACCTGGTTGTCACAAGATGAAAGCAAAACCTTCAGAGACGCCTCTTCCCTCTCAATGACCACCACTTTTCTCCTGAGAGTTTCCTTTCCTCCCTCTTCAGTCTCTCTCATCCTCATCGCTGAAGGAACTAAGGATGTTTAGATTAGAGACAAGAAAACTCGTGGAGGACATGATCTGTTTTCAAGAACTGGGTGGTGCTCGTGTGGGAGAGGGCTTGGATCTGGTCCCTTTGTTAGGAACAACGGGGACCCCTGGTAAGGAGGCAGATTTCGGTCAGGTGTTAGGAAAACGCTTCCAAACAAGAACTGTCCAGCAGTGGAATGGGGCACCTCAGGAGGTGGGGTGTTCTTTCTCATTAGAGGTCTGCAAAAGAAGGCTGTGGCTGCTCGTTGCGTGTGAAGCGGTGGGGATTCTTTTCAAATTTGGCTTGGCCTAGATGGTGTCTGAAGTCCCATCCAACTCAAAAATGCTGTGATGTCCATGCATACCTCAGCATGGACACTCATTATACCCCCTACTCACTCTTCCTTTTAATGGGGAGGTGTGCCATGCATACTGACAAGTAATATGTGATCATTTGAAAAGACAGTACTAAGGAATGGAATATAAAACACATTCAGGCGAGTAGCACGAGACAAAAAGAAACTAATGGGTCGGGGGTCAAGGCTTTAAATGCCAGGCCAGAGAGGGACCTTGAACTGAATAGGGAGCCACTGCCGACCCGTGAGCCAGAAAGTGTGGGAAGGAAGCCAGCAGAAGCTCCCTCCGGGGCCACTCTGGGCGCAGCTGACTTGGGAAATCCCCTGTTTTGCTCTCTCCTCCTCTCCCCTGGCTCCCATCTTCCCCATCCTCACAGCCCTGGAGGCCCTGAGGCACGACCCAGAAGCATCAGTGTGCATCTTTGCAGCCCAAGCCCAGGATCACATTTTAGCCAGTTGCTGGCGGAGCTCCTGGCCCCTTCCCCGGGGAGACGCTTGGGTCTGCGACCCGGCCACCAACCACCGATGGAACTCCAGCAAAGAGAACCTCCCTCTCAGCCATCGCCGAAAGTCGTCGATCTTGGACTCACTGAGGGCCTGGAAGAAGAGTTTAAAGTAGCCCTCGGCAGCTGCCCAGCCTGCCTGCTGGCACTATAAATGCTAGATTGGGTAGCTGGTGTCTGCGTGTTCTTGCGAAAGGAGGGAGGAGGCCCTCATTCTCGGGCTCGCGGTGCGATAGACTCACATTCTGTTGGGGGACGAAATGTGCACACATGAAGAGCAAGTCTAAAACTACGCGAAGTATAAAGTAATTTGGGGAGGAGGGGTCACTACCAACTTGGGAGGGGGGTTGCATCAGGAAAGGCATCAGGCTTCGAAGTAAATTGGTGCAGAAAAGTGGGGACAGTCTTGGAGTGCATTGGCGGTGAGGCACACATCGGGATCGTGTGCTCAAAGCAAACCCTACTCAACACGGTCCTTAAGTACTCCGTGCCTCAGTTTCCCCTTCTGTAAGATGAGACTAACTGGCCTCGGAGGTTCACAGAATTCGAGTGCTGAAAGGGACCTTAGAAGCCATCTAATCCTCATTTTACAGAAGGGGAAACTGAGGCCCAGGGAAGTGAAGTGACTGGCCCAAGGTCACAGGGGTAATAAGTGTCGGAGGTCGGACCTGAATCCAAGTCCGAGCCAGGGCTCTCTGCACTTTCCACTCCCTAAGTCTACACTCGCCGTCTTCGCCGTCCTCCCCTCTGCCTCTCCCGCCAAGCCCCGCCAGGCTCTCTGTGGGCGGAACTCGAGGGCGGGGCCCGCGGGGCCCTTCGGCGCCGGAAGTGGGGACGGAAGTCGAGACGGACCGACCGAGTGAGGGCGGAAGTCGGGGAGGCCGGCGCGGCCTAGGAGCAGGATCGCTGATGGAGGCGGAGGAGCAGCAGCGGCCGCCGGCCGAGGGGCCGGGGCCGGGGCCAGGGCCGAGGAAGGAGGAGGAGGAGGACGCCATGGACGCCTTCCTGGACAAGTTCCGCAGCCAGCAGTATCGGGGCCGCCTGCACGAGGACACGTGGGAGCAGGTGCGGCCGCGGGCGGCGGGGCCTCAGTTTACCCCTCCGTCCCATGGGTCGTGCCCATTGGACAGATAGGGAAGCCGAGGCAGGCAGAGGGAGGGAATCCCCGATAGAAACAGCCGCGGCCGCTGTGGCTGTCGCACGGGACGGTTTGCGAGGCGCCCCCCCCATCCAGGAGGGAGGAGGGCCTGTTACCCCCTCCCCCATTTTACAGATGAAGAAACTGAGGCCGATGGAGCTTCCGTGACCGGGGTCCGGGGCAGGATTCGAACCCCGGACTTCCGACTCCCAGGTGTAGGACTCCTGGACCACCAGGGACCCCCCAACAAATCAATGGCAGGGCCAGGGTGTGGTTCCCGCCCTGCTCTACCCTGCCCTTGCCCAGAGCCTGCCTCCTAACGCGAACAAAGTGCTCTGCACACAGTAGGCGCCTGAAATTGGCTCGTCCTTCTCCCCTCTAGGGGCAGCTGGGTCTGGGGGCGAGGAGACCCGAGTTCAAACCTACTAGCTGGGTGACCTTGGGTGAGTCATTCGCCTCTGCCTCGGTTTCCCCATCTGTAAAATGGAGATGATAATACCACCTATGTCACAAGGTTGTTATGAAGATCAAAGAGATAACATTTGTAAAGCACTTAGCACAGTGCCTGGCACATAGCGGGCCCTCTATAAAAGTTATTGTCATTAGCTGTTATTTCTGCTTGCCTCCTTGCTTGGTGGTCTCTCTGGGTCACAGAGTGATGCCTCCCCCTGATCCTGACCCAAGGCAGTGTCAGCCAGGACTCCTTCACAATCAGAGCCAGCCCAAGCCCCTCCTACGCTGCCGTGGGAGGTGGGGGTTTGGAGGACAAAGGCTAGACCCTCTCCTGGCACATTGTGGGAAGGAGGCTTGTGGACTGCATGGCCTCTGAGCCCTGACCAAGCTCTCTCTGAAAGGTGTGGGGGTTTCAGTCCTTGGAACACAAGGTAAAGTATAGGCAAATATTTAACAACTGGCTTTCAAAAATGTAATGATGTGACACATTTCAAAGTTTAATCTGCATCATTAAGATTTTCCCTACCCCTTTCTTAAGTCTAGACAATTAATAAAACAACAAATGAAGCCTTGATTTGTAATGATTGCTACATACCCAGGTATGCACGCTCACACTGAAAATTTAACAGTTGGCTCATTCTGAGCTGGCTCCAGCCGACCCCTGGGTGTGGGAAACATTGAGTCTTGGCCTCTTGCTTGGGGCCTGGGGAAATGATTTGTAGATTTCTAATTTTAAAAGTCAAAGTCAGACAGAAGTTTTGATGGTCCTCTTTGCGACCGGCCAGGCTTCAGTCGGGAATGGAGGAGGGTTCTGTTTACACTTTTCACAGCCTCAAGGAGCAAGGAGGGCCTCCCAGGACATCTGTCCAAAGAGCACAAGTCTGCCAGGAGCCCCTGTGGTTCCCCTCACTAGTGCTGCCCCCCCTCTTTTTGAACTCCCCCTTGTTGTCTGTGCCCTTATGTCCCCCTCGAAGATCTCGGACTATCCGTGTGCGCCCAGCACAGGACCTAGCACTTCGCTAGTGCTCGTGATTGGCCATCCGCATGGAGGAAGCCCCTTAGTGTTTTTCTTGGTTGAGACAAAGCTCTGAGATGAGGACTTTGCATTTTAAAACTGACTTCTGTGTATTTCTTCCCTTCATTGATTTCTTCCAGGAGTTGGAGAAGATCCCGATGTTCATGAAGGAAGCCCCATCGGAAATCAATCCCCAAGAAAATCCCGAGTTGGCTTGTCTGCAGTCCCTCATTTTCGATGACGAGAGACCCCCAGAAGGTGCAGGAAATGTGGCGGCTGGAGTGGGGGGCCCTAGGCAGGTCACCACACAAGTGCTGTGAGGCACGGCCTGTTCTTCTGATGGGTTGGAAATCTGAACGATAGGGCTGATGCCAGCTACGTCGCTGGGCTGCTGGGAGGCACTCCCCTCGCTGTGGAGGACCTCACGTCTCAGCTCTGCCAGTCCATAGCTCCATGCCTCAGTTTCCTCGGTTGTCCAGTGGGTGATTGAGGAAGCTCCCTTCCAGCTCGAAATCTGTGATTCTGTAATATAGGTGAAAGTGCTTTATGATCAGAAAGTGCTGTGAGAAAATAAGGAATCACAAGTATCACGTGTCGTGCTCAGGAAATTGTGGCTCGGCAGGAGGGGGGGCTGGGAGCGACCTTGTTCTTTGTCTTCTCAAGCATCCTGTAGGAGCTTAATTAATGTTTGCGGACTGATTGGGGTGTCTGGAATTTGTTTAAAAACTGAGACCGCTGTCGGGTTTTGTCTTTGGCACATAGTAGGTGCTTCATAAATGAAGGTGCCGAGGTGGTGTCTGGTCCCTGCAAGGCCCCCGGGGAAGCCTTTTGGGGAGGGAGGAGGGATACAAACCCTTGTCGTCCTTCCACAGAGCAGGCCAAGACCTACAAGGATGAAGGCAACGATTACTTCAAGGACAGAGACTACAAGAAAGCAGTGGCTTCGTACACCGAAGGGCTCAGGAAGAAGTGCTCGGACCCCGATCTCAACGCCATGCTTCTGACCAACCGTGCAGCGGCACAATATCACCTGGGTGAGCCAGCCGCTCAGACCTTCCTGTCTGGAGGCCAGGGCAGGGCAGGATCGGGCCCGAGGCTCCTCCATGTGCAGTGCATGTGTGTCTGTGTGTCTGTGTGTGTCTGTGCGCGCGCTGTGACCATGCTGGGGGGATTGCAGGGGGTGGGGAGCATCTGTGAGCCCGCAGGGGTCTCCGGGCTGCCGGGCCCAGAAGGGCCAGGATCTCCTTCCCATTGCACACTGAGCGACATTGATCCATCCGTTGTACACTACGCGGGGCCCTAGGGCCCCTCAGCTAAAGCTGGAAAGACTGTCTGGTTTTATGAATAGGAAATCTGATGCCCAGGGAGGCAGTTTGCCCGAGGTGCCCAAGGCGATAGCGTTGGCCCTTCCAGGGGAGATTCACCGGGGCTCCACAGATCTGTGTCTCCCCTCAGACACAGACTGTCTGGGCAAGGTGCCTCAGTTTCCCCACCTGTAACCCGGAGCTCAAGGCAGGCCGTCCCTCTCAGGGTTGTTGTGAGGGTGGCTGAGACCATCTACATGAGGCATCTTCTGACCCTTTACAGCCGCCAGGCACGTGAGCTGTTGGTGCTCCGTCCCAGGTGACCGGCCGCTTTGGCCGCCTCCGGGGCCCCAGCCCTGTCCTTGGCTTGATTTGCTTTAGAAATTCAAGCAGAATGGACTTGTGATTGACGGGTGGCTGCTCTCCTCCTCTGTTAGGCAACCTGCGCTCTGCTCTGAATGACGCTGCGGCGGCCAGGAAGCTTAGGCCGAGCCACCTCAAAGCCATCATCAGAGGTAAGCTGCAGAAGGAGACCCCTGCCACATGGGCACATGCACACATGCACGTGCATGCGGGTATACGCACATGCATGCACACACATGCATGCACATACACGTGCACACACACGTGCATGCAGGCACACGCACACACATGCACTGCATGCAGGTATATGCACACACGTGCATGCATACACATACACACATGCACGTACATACAGGCACACACACACACACACACACACACACACACACACACACACACACACACGCGCGCGCGCACATACACGTGCACACACACAAAGGGAGCCGGGGCCTTGAAGGGTGGCCTTGGTTTTGTATGGCTCATGGTCATTGAGAGGCTCATAGAACTATAGCTGAAAGGGGGCTCGGGGCCCTCGAGTCCAACTCCTCATTGTACAGGGGTGATTTACCCAAGGTCACGCTGCTGGTAAGAATCAGAGGTGGGATTAGAACCCAGGTGCTTGGGCTCCAGTTGAGGCCCACCATGTTCTCTTGGGTGCCCTGTAGGGACATGGAGAGGACCGGGGGCATTAGAAGCTCTTCTCGCCAAGCCCGGGCCTGGACGGTTGGACCAGAAGGGCTTAGAATCCTGAGGCTGTGTTGTGCCCATGGCAGGAGGGAGCTCCTGGGTCACAGGGATCCCAGAGTCCTATCTACTCAGGCCTTTTGTGGAGGGCCAGTCTACACTGGTGCGGTGACTAGTGAGAGCTCAGGGGAGAGAAAGGGAGGGAGGGAGAATGAGGGAAACAGAGAAGGAGAGAGGAGACAGACGGAGAAAGTAGGGAGAGAAAGAAACAGAGAAAGACGAGAGTGGTGGGGAAGAGGAGGAGAGAGAGAGAGAGGACGAGGGGAGGAGGCCAGCGGGGGTGTACAAGAGACGTTGCTCCAGAGCCCAAAGACGCGGGTTCAGGTCCTGCCTCTGAAGCATTGGCATCGTGGCCATGGGTGAGTACTTAATCTCTGCATCTGTATCGTGTTTAAAGGCTTGCAAAACAACATTACAGTAACCCTGGAAAGGAGGTGCTGGGGTTATCTCCATTTGATGGATGAGGAAACTGAGGCAGACAGGTGACATGACTTGCCCAGGATCACCAAGCTAGTAAACGCCTGAGGCAGGATTCAAACTTGGGGCTTCCTGCCTCCAGGCCCAGGGCACCTTCCCCAAATTTCCCTGCACTCTAGGGTCCCTCCCAGCTCTGAATATTGAGACAGTGAGTTCATTCTGCCAGGGAGCCCCATGGGTGAGACGGCTGAGGCAGTGAGGGAACCTGAGTTCAAATCTGGCACCATCACCTGCTCCCTTAGGCAAGTCACTTAACCTCTTTGAGCCTCAGTTTCCCCTCCTGTAAAATGGGCAGGGGGTGGGCTTCATAGCCTCTGAGATTCCTGCTAGCTCCAGATCTCTGATCCTGTAAAAGGCAAAACACTCATTTTAAAAAAGATTCCCCAAAGTGCAAACTAACTCTTTTTATCTTAGGATTTCATGCTGAAATGGAAAACACTTCTTTGAAACGTAATTATGGCTGCACGAGCAGCTGTACGTTCCTTTGTTATTTTGCATCAACCGATCAAAAGGCAGAAGTTTTAATTGAAAGACAAGGGATCCCACCTTTGAGGGCAGATTGGGCCTTCCCAGGCTCATGTGGCCTCCCCCTTTTGTCAGCTGAAGACCGGTCTGCGTCTGTGCAGTGATGTTTTTACTCAAATTGCACCTTTTCTTTGAGAGGCTTAAAGATTCTTTGAAGGTTATAATTTATTCATCAGATGTTAATTTCTCCGCCACCCCCGAGGTTGGCTGCAGGCACTGGGGGGACTCCCCAGGTCTCCAGCTCATCTCTGTTTCCTGAACAGACAAGGATTAGGGAGGTCTGAGGGTAGGAGACGCTGGAGAGGGAGGCCCACAGCAGAGCAAAACCACAGGTTTCTGGTGGTGGTTTTCTGGTTATAGAAGCAGGGCGGGCATCATGAGCTGGTGGCTAGAAAGCGGGGTCAGGAAAGCCTTAGATGCCCTTGGTGGAGGCCTGGCATTCTGAGGGGCAGCTGCTGGGCCTCAGCTACCCGGACAGAGATAAATTACGGAGAAGTCTCCGTCTGTTGCCCGAGTGGTATGCAGGAAGCATGTTGTCATAATCGTGAGAAGGACAGCCAGCCTCCAAAGGATAGTGCTTTCTTCAGCCTTTCAACAGCCCCATTTCACAGATGAGAAAGCCGAAGCCCAGGGGGTTAAGTGACTTGGCCTTTGCCAAACAGCTCATGAGTGTCAGAGGTAGGATTTTAGCCTGGTGTATCCCAACTCTCCCCAGGTCTCTCCCTGACCCCTTCCTGCCTTCAGCAAATGCGTGTAAAGTCAGCAAACATGTCTTAAGCTCTGAGATGGATGGATGAATGAATGAATAAATACATTGGTAGATACCCAAATGAATAAATAAAAGCACATTTGTCAAAGCTTTCTGCAGGCTCAGCATCATGTGTGGCTTGGGGGTAGTGATGCAGATAGCTGGATGGTCCTGTCCTCACTGGCTGTCCCCTCCAGAAGCCCCCTGACCTGGGGGTGGGCCCCGGCGTCCCGGGGAGGGGGGCCGAGGCCTGCCTCTCCATAGCCTTCACTCTCTTCCCTTTCAGTCTTTGACAAACAGTCCCATTCACACGCGTTTCTACGCTCCTGTGATGCTCTGGAGACACAGGGTGTTGGGTGCTGGCAGACGGTGCTTGACAAATCCATTGTGCTGAGCTCTTCTTTCTCTTTTTCTACAGTAGCTAATGATAATTACCAACATTTATCCAGAGCAAACACATATACCTCTAACCCTATGAAGTAGGGGCTGTTATTATCCCCATTTTACAGATGAGGGCACTGCGGCAGGTGGAGGTGAATGAGGAAGTGTCTGAGTCAGGATTCGAGTTCAGGGCTTCCTGGTGGCAGACCTGGAGCTCTCTCCCCCGCACCACCCTGCTGCCTCAGAATTAATGTCAGAAATGGGGTAGAAGCATTTTAGACAGTGGGGACACAGGGGTGAAATCACGTGGGCCCCAGCCTCTGGGAGGTTCTTGTGGGTTCTTGTGGTTCAACTCCCCTCCCCCGTATGGACCCCACAGTCTAGCCCGTGGGGGGGCCACAGCCCTGTCCTCCGGACTCCTGGTCTGGGCTCTTTCCTCCTCGGTTGTGGATTCTCATTGTTCCAAAGGGACAAGCTCTTTCTGAGTCCTTCAGTTCTAAAGGGTTCTAAAGTCCCTGGGTCCCCACAGGTGCAATCTGTCATCTGGAACTGAGAAACTTCTCGGAGGCAGTGAGCTGGTGTGACGAGGGCCTGAGGCTGGACTCCAAGGAGAGGAAGCTTCTGGAAATAAGGGTCAAGGCGGACAAGCTGAAGGTTGGTAGCCACGTGGACAGGGTGACCACAGCCTGAGGGCACGGCTGGCCTCTGTGACCCAGGGCAGGCCCTCCACCCACCCGCCCTAGGCAGCCTTAGCAGACAGCAGAGATGGTGCTGATCTGCCAGAAAAGAGAAACCATTCAATAAAAACCGATCCTAGGATCCCAGGTCAAGAATGATAAAGGGCGGTAGGGTCCCCCCCTCATTTTAGAGCTGCCCATCCCAGCCCCCTCTAACACTGCTGCCTTCCCTCTGTTAATTATCTCCGTTACCTCCACTATGCTGTCTATACCATAAAGTACATTTACAAAATGCTCAGTTTGCTCATCTGTAAAATGGGGATAAGAATAGCACTGATCTCCCAGAGTCCTTTGAGGTGCAAATGATAGAGTCATTACAAAGTGCTCTAGCCCAGTGCCTGGCCCAGAGTACGGGGTGTGTAAATGTTATTTATTGTTATCACGACATCATTGTTACTAATCACCCTCATAATAATAGCTCTGAGCTCCCAGAGGGGTGAGAATCAAATAAGGCAGCATCTGAAAGCGCTTTGCAAACCTTCAGGCGCTTCATGAACATCAGCTGTTACTGGTATTACTTCAGCTCCAAGCCTGTCAGTCCGTGAACTCTTCAGACACTTTGGAAAACATTCACAGAAGAGGTGACATGTTGAACAACAACAAAGGAAAAGTCAAACCCTCATCACAGATCTTCCTGCCGCGTTTTGGCCCAGGTGGAGCCGATTTTACTTCCTTGTTCAGAGACACTGTCTGTTAGATGAGATGGGGGTCAAAGGGAAGCACCTGCTATGTGCCAGGCACTGCGCTCGAGCGCTTTTTACAGATAGCGGGGCACAAAGGTAGACGCCTGTGTGGGAATCCTCATAGCAGTGGAGCCTCGAAAAGGGGATGGGACCGGAAACCATGAGGTTGTGGGAGTGTGCTGCAGACCGCCCTGCAGGTGGAGGATACAGATGATGCCGTGGCGACGGAGGCTCGGGGGCCTTCTCCTCCATCCCCCAGAAGCGGAGCTTCCGATGAAGGTGTTCTGCCCCATTCTAGCAGCTGATCATTCCTAAGGGTCCTCCTGAGAGATGGGGAGGGCTGGAGACTGACCTGTGTGTGGTTTAACTTTCAGCGAGCCACGGAGCGCGATCTCAGGAAGGCAAAGGTGAAAGAGAGGAAGGACAAGGCCCAGAAGGGGGTGCTGCTCCGCGCTGTCCAGGTGGGTGCTTGAGCCGGAACACCCGGGTTAGGGAGAACCGAGATCCTCGTCCTGTCTGTGCTTCAGGGAGCGCCCGGCTCCTGTTATCGCCTCGTGGGGGGATGGGGAGGTGGGAGGGAGAAGGCTTCCAGCAGGAGCTCTGAACGCATTTTTAGTATGTGTTGGTCACAGCCCGTGGTTGGCTTCCTTTGTAACCCGAGGCATCTTATTCCATGCCTTTAAAAGCTCTCAAAAGGAGCCCCAGGCTTCTCTGGCTGCCCCAGGGGGTCAGAAGACAAGGAGTCAGAGTGTAGAGGCCGGAGGGTCCCAGCTGCGAGTGCAGATGTTGCCTCTGACACACGGCAGCTCCATGCGTGGGGGAGGGTTCCGGGCTACTGCGAAGGCAGTACGGATGAGTGGTTGGTCTACACTGGGACAGGCCGCTTCTTCACCGGGAGCTCCCTGAGCTGATGAAATCACAAACCTCCAAGAATTTAAAAAAACAAAACACTGCGGCTGGTGGCGGTTTTTTGGTTCTTGGTAAAGTTAACCTTCGGGCCACTAGGGGGCTGGGCCTGGAGTCAGGAAGACTCGTCCTGAGTTCAAATCTGGCCCCAGACACTTAGTAGCTGTGTGACCCTGAGCAAGTCACTTCACCGTTTGCCTCAGTTTCCTCATGTGTAAAATGGGGATGATAATAATAGCACCCACCTCCCAGGGTTATTGGGAAGATCAAACAAGATGATGGTCTTAAAATGCTTTGCAAACCTTAGTGTTCACACACCCATCTCTGCAGGCTATCCACGCTCCCTGCTAAACCAGCACAAGGCAGTTTTGGGGGGAAAGGCCAGGGCTGCTGGGGCAGCCAGAGGAGGCTTTGTGTGGAAGGGGATGTCTGGCCGGCACCCTGAGAGGTGGGAGCGGGGCTGGGCCAGGCCTGGGTACATGGGAAGGTGACTTTAGGGTTTGGTTTGAAAACCAGGCAAGAAACATCCAGGTGGTGTCCCCAGCCGCCGAGGAGGACGAGGAGGAGCAAACGTCACCCCATGGGGGCCTGGGCTCCGAGAATGCCGTCGGCGCCAGGGTGTCCCTGGATGACCACGGCCGGCTGAGCTGGCCCACGCTGCTCCTCTACCCCGAGTACGGCCAGATGGACTTTATCTCGGCTTTTCAGGAAGACTCCAGGTAACTTCTGCTCCTTGGGCAGCCCGGCCTGGAAAAGTTGGGGTTCAGACTTTAGAATGTTGACTGACTTCTCTGCCCTTGGAGGCACTGGGGAGGCCCGGGGCCTCAGCATCCAGAGGCCTGTCTTCCTCTCAGCCCCCTCCCCCTCCCCCATGAGAGCCCTCCCCCACAAGAGGCAGGTCAGTGAACCAGGCTGACCCAGAGCTCTCTTGGGACTTACAGATTCATCGACCACTTAATGGTGATGTTTGAGGAGCTGCCTCCCTGGGACCTAGAACGGAAGTATCGCCCGCATCGTCTGGAGGTGAGAGCTTCATGGAGCCCTCGTGCAGGCCCGTGGGCCACCCACGCTTTGTTCTCCAGGGGAGGGAAGCTCCCGGCGGGCAGGGACTTTTCCACTCTGTCTCCCCAAACCCTAATGCAGCACCCGGCACCCAGTAGGGGCCTCATTGGGGGTGGCAGGCATTGCATCCCCAGTGGTTCCGTTCTCCCTTCCTTTGCCCCCTTCCCCAGCTCTACTTTGAAGATGAAGACCGGGAGGAGGTGCACCAGGTGAGGCCAGAGAGCACCTTGCTGGAGGCGCTGCAGCATCCCAGGTGAACACCTTGGGGTGGGAAGGCCCTGCCAAGGAGACCCCCGGGGGCAGTGTGGGCAGACAGGAGCCCCTGACCCTGCCCGGAAAGGAGTGGGGAGACACAGGCCTGGTGGCAGGGGAGGTTTGTGATTCTCCCAGAAAATGATCACGTTCACCAGGGAGAAGAGAGTGAGCCCGTCCTCGGCCGGCCCCTGCTCAGTCCTAGCCTCTAGTGCAGGGAGACCCCAGGGCATCTGTCAGATACGCCACAGGAGTCACGATGTCACAGCCCAGCAGTGCCTGAGCATCCTGTCAGTTGGCAAGCATTATTAAGTGCCTTCTGTGTGTCTGGCCCTGCTAAGCCCTGCCCCCCCAGGGAGCTTTATCCAAGTCCTCCCAGCACGGTGGAGCCTGCCTCAGTTTCTCCAGGTGCCTGCAGGGCACCAGGGGAGTGCACCGGCCGCCCCATCCTCTCTCAGTCTTGAGACATATCAGCCCAGGCCTGTTTTTGATCAGACATTTCTCTGTCACCGTCCTTGTCACTGTATTCCTCATCTGGCTGGGCCTCGGCCTGCTCGCGCCCCCTGCACTTTCCTTGGTACGATGAGGGGGCGAGGCCTGTCCAGATCTTTGAGCCTCTGCCCCTGAGTCCCCAGGCTGAAAATCCAGTGCTGCCCCCTCCCCGTGTCCCAGCTGGTGGGTGGGGGTCTGTCCCTGGGTGTGAGCTCAGAGTGCTGCTGGCAGAGAGCCCAGGGGGCTTTGCCAGCCCGGAGGCAGCTTCCCTGGGTGCCCTGGGGCCCCGCAGCCCTGACTGAAGGGCCCCTGGACACATGATGGGGAGGCTGCTGTCCTGGCCTCAGTGATCGGAGGTGTCCCCATCCTGCTAATGAGTCGGTTGGTGCCGGATTGGAGCTTCCCCCTTTGATGGACTCATTCATTTACAGGCATTTATTTTTTATTTATTTATTTTTAACTAATTTATTTTGATTTATCAACAATCACTTCCATATGCTTACAGGCGTTTATTAACCCCAAACTGTAAAGAAACCATGCCTGTCCTCAGCTTCCCTTCCAGTGAGGGGAAGCAGAGCACCCAGAATGTTCTGGAGGGAAGGGTGGCATTCGGGGCCTCAGGGAACCAGAGACCACCCCCTCCCTGGCTGGGTGACCCTGGGCAAGCCCCTGAGCCTCAGTTTTCTCACCTGCAGAATGGGGGCTCACAGGTGTCCATGGGCTCTAGAGTAATGCTCCCAGGGTCTGCAACATGAAGTTGGACCAGAGGCTTCCATGAGCCCTTAGGACTTCAAACCTAGGAATCTCTTTCCCATTGTGCCTCAGGGGTCCAGGACCCCTTCCTTTCCCCTTTGTAACCCTACCACCAGGACAAAATGAAGACCCCTCCAGAATCTCATTGGTGACAGGTGTCCGGAGGCCATCCAATCTAACCCAGGCCTGAACAGGGAGCCCTTGGGGGCCACCTCTGTGGTAGCTAAGGCCACGATGGGCCAGCTCAGTGCTGGGTCAGAAGAAATCCAGGCAGCACATGCAGGCCGAGCGGTGGAGGAAACCAATTCCATGTTACTGCCCCCAGTGCAAGTGGGCTTTCTCAAAGGCCTGGTGCTCTCGGGCTGGCAGGGCCCCACTCTCCCCCACTCCCATGCAGGAGGTTAGAAAGGCCGGGATGCTAGGCCTGCCCGCTGGGCAGACAGAGCTGAGGGCTGGTCGTTTACAGGCCACAGCGCTGAGCAGCAGAAGCAGCCCGGGCCTGGGAGCTGGCAGGTCAGGTTTTGCTGACCAGGGGCCCTCCTGATCATTGGTGTAGTGCTGGGAAAGTCCCTGAAGACGGCCTGGTCCGGGCCTTTCATTCTGCAGATGAGGAACCTGAAACCGTCCAGGTCACTTAGTCCCTAACCCCAGGCAGAGTCAGGATTTGAATCCATACCCTCTGACTCCAAAGCAGGGTTCTGTTTATAATGCACTGCCTACCTGATGGAATTCCTATGAGGAACTGGGGGTGGGGGGCAAAGGGGGAGAACCCCAGGAAGAAGGCCACTGTACTTGACCTTGGCAATGTGAGGTTCAAGGTGAAAGATGTTCTCCTAGAAGCTGAGGAGCCCCCAGTGTGTCAGGCGCTGTTCTAGGTGCTGGGGACAGAGACAAAAATGAGCCGTTCCCATGGTCTAGAGCTTCTATTCTGAGCAGGCTCTGATCACAGAGGAGGGGGCACAGATCAAAGGCTGTCAGCATGGCTCTGAGAATCGGGAGGCATTCCCATGCCTCTGCAGAGGTGGGGGACTAGGGGTGGGGAGCAGTGGCTTCTGTCTTCCCAAGAGGGCCCTGGGGAAATGAGGGAAATGTAGGTGATGGAACCAGTGAAACTGGTAATGAAATCGGGCAGAGTGAAGGATGGGGAGATGTTGCCGTCCGCAGGCTCTGCCAGGGCCGCCTGTGCCATCGGTGCCTTTGGGGGGGCCAGGTCACCCCCACACCCCCGGGGACACCTGAGGGCGTGCTCACTACCCTCAAGGGTCTCCCCATTGAAGGGAGGGGCCGGGCAGACTTTAAAAAACAACCAGGAAAGGCCCTCCCATTAGAGAAATGGGCCAGGATTTGTGAACCTGTGGAATCCCTCCCTTTGCCATTCACCTCAAAGGGTTTGGGGAAAGAAGCCCTGACGAGACTGGGGGCTTAAGAGGCTTCCTTTGTGTCCTCACAGGTACTTTGTCAAAGCATGGACACCGGTCTTTCTGATCTTGGTAAAACAGTCTCCTTTTTGCAAGAATTTCTTCCGGGGCAGAAAGGTACATCGGCTAAAGTGACGGCAGCCCCCCACGATCAAGCCTTGCCCGGCATCGCTCCTGGAGGGCCTGCTGAAAGCTGGCAGGAGAGACGGGGCTAGGGGCGTCTCGCTGCCGGCGCTGCCTCTGGCCGGCCGGCGCTCATCCCCCAGGCTGCTGTCCAAATTCCTCTCCCCTTTGGAGAGACTCTTGGCAGAACACCACTTTAATACAGCGTAATCATGTTTTAAAAATAATTTTATTACCAACTTAATGACCATCTCCATGAAAACAAAACAATAAAATCCTATTTGAAGCCAGAAACCTGAACTACTTCAGTTTGCTAAAAGTAACAAGAATGCTCATAAAGGAACAGAATCATAGCAATAAAATCCCAATGGCACTATGTCCCCTCCTCTTTTCCGTGAACCCTCTCTGGGAGCAGAGGGTCCAGTGTGCACTGACCAGGAGCCCTGACCTCAGGCGGCTTTCCTCCCAACTCTGATCCGCCTTTGCTGCCGGGGGGAAGCAAGCCTTGCTCTTTCCACACTCACACTGACGCTTTAAGGCACTTAAACAGACTTCTGCTGCTGCCTTGTTTGTACACTGACTGGATTTCCCCCAGTATCTCCCCTTCCTCCTTTCAGGGAGCTAGCCTGTGTAACAGCGCAAGGGCCGTTACACCCATTTTACAGAAGAGCAGACAGGCTTTGAGGGCTGTGACTTACGGCAGAGGGCTTGAGCTATTCCCCACCAAGCCTTGGGCCAATCAGCCTGCCTGGACCTCAGTTTCCTCTGAACATCAAGGGGATTATCTCATCTGATCTTCACAGCAACCCTGGGAGAGAGGTCCTGTTACTGCCCCCATTTTACAGATGAGGAAACAGGAAAACAAGGGTTGAAGGACTTGCCAAGGGTCACATAGCTAGTAACTGAGAACAGAGCTTAATTTAGGCGTTCGTAACTACAAGTCTGCTGCTCTCTCCACTGTAACACC
This sequence comes from Phascolarctos cinereus, assembly GCF_003287225.1. Taxonomy (NCBI): domain Eukaryota; kingdom Metazoa; phylum Chordata; class Mammalia; order Diprotodontia; family Phascolarctidae; genus Phascolarctos; species Phascolarctos cinereus. The sequence continues at coordinate 455,517,861 of NW_027555958.1, forward strand.
TAGCTGGCCCAGGGAGCATGGAAGAGGGATGGAAACCTTAGAGCAGAGGATGTCAGGCTTGGCTCAGGCTTTAGAACAAGGGATGTCAGAGCTGGGAAGGCCTGAGAACAGGGAATCTCAGAGCTGGGAGGGGCTTCAGAACAGGGACTGTCAGGGCTGGGAATGAGCTTAGAACAGGGAATATCAGAGTTGGGAGGGGCCTTAGAACAGGGAAGGTCAGAGCTGGGAGGGGCTTCAGGACAGGGAATGTCTGGGCTGGAAGCAAGCTTAGAAAAGGGAATGTCAGAGCTGGAAGGACCTTAGGAACAGGGGATGTCGGAGCTGGGAGGGGCCTGAGAACAGGGAATGTCAGAGCTGGGAGAGGCCTCAGAACAGGGACTGTCAGAGCTGGGAGGGGCCCTAGAACAGGGAATGTCAGAGCTGGGACTCACAGCCCAAGGGATGCCCTCGGCCCCAGTGGAGGCACAAGGAGCCAGCAGGCATTTGCAACAGGAATGCTTACAAGTCACTCACACTGGCTGGTTAAGGCATGAAGCTGGCAGGAGGTGGTGCAGGTTGGGAGAAGGCAGGCTACGCTTCTTAAAACAGCCAGAGGGGCACTGGGACACAAGTCACACATTGGCTGTGGGGCTGGATGGGGAAGGGGCCAACGATGTATCTGTAAAGTGCTTTGCACAATGCCTAGCACATAGTAGGTGCTTAATAAGTGCTCTTTCCTTCCCTCAATAAGCTGAGCAGGTCCCAAGGCAAGAAGGCTGAAGAATGCTGTCTGTGCAGCCAGGAAAGGAAGGTGGGAGTCTGAGACCACCAATTACTCCCAGCCCTTCGAGGTGCACGTAGCACCCTATCTAAAAATAAAATCTAAAAAGCTGCCTTCTGAACTTGTTAGCTCCCAATTATTTGGACGGGGTAGCAACCCTAGGCAAGGTCTGACGGCTCCCCCCCACCTCCCGCGGACTGAGCTGTACTGGAGGGGAGGGGACACTATGACCCCTTTGTTTTTACAGGTAAGAACAGGCCCAGAGGGAGGCAACCCCAACAGAGCCGAGTCTGACATTAAAGTTGGCCACAGAGTCCGACCCCCTCCTTTTACAGATGAGGAAACTGAGGCAAGCATCGGGCAAGGCTCAGAAGCGTCTGGATGGGGATTTGGCCCAGGTCTTCCTGATTCCGAGTCCAGTGGAGTCAACCCTGTGATGTCATCCTGTCTTTAAGGGCCGCACATAGTGCAATCATCACTGGGGGTAACAGCAAGACTTCTGGTGGCGTGCCTTCCGGAGGAAAACTTCCACGAACTAGAGAGCTCTGTTACCAGGACGAGGACTGCCCATCATCATCCTTGAGTATTCACTGTGTACGCATCCACTCATCCACCCATCCATTTATCCATCCGTCTACTCATCTATCCATCCTTCAACTATCCATCCATCCATCCACTCATCCATTTATCCAGCCACCCATTCATCTCCCTATCCCTTCATTCAGTCTTTCAAGCAGTCATTCTTCCATTCATTTATGCACTGATCTGTGGGTCTGGGAAGAAAATAGACAGGGCACAAGGTCCTGCCCACTTCAGCTCCAAAGGTCCCTTTCACGTCACCAGAAGCTGACCTCAGCCTCAAAGAGAAGGCCCTGGATGGCCATAGTGAGATGACAGGGTCGTAGACACAGAGCTGAAAGGGACCAAATTCCTCATTTTACAGATGAGCAAACTTCATTCATTCAACTCACTCACTCATTCATTCACTCCCTCATTCACTTGTTCATTCATCCATTCACTCATTCATTCATTTACTCACTCATTCACTCACTCATTCACTCATTCATTCATTCACTCATTCATTCACTCCCTCCCTCATTCATTCACTCCCTCATCCATTTACTCACTCATTCATTCACTCATTCATTCATTCACTCACTTGTTCACTCATTCATTCATTCACTCACTCATTTATTCATTCATTTTTGTTCACTCATTCATTCACTTGCTCATTCACTCACTCATTTATTCATTCATTTATTCATTTATTTACTCATTCACTCACTTCACTCATTCATTCATTCACTCATTCATTTACTCATTCATTCATTCACTCCCTCATTCATTCACTCCCTCACTCCCTCCCTCACCCATTAGTTGCCCAGGGACACAGGGCTAGGACGTGAGGGAGGATCTGGGTCCCTTCCTCCTTGTCCCCAAGCCCCCACACGACCCACGGCACCAGCTGGCTCAGGCCCCTCCCCCCACAGGCCAGCCTCGGTCACAAGGTGGAGAGGTGAGTGGCCATGTGGCAGAGGCTGAAGCCGTTACACATCAGGCAGCCCAGGTTGCAGAGGGAGGAGAGGAGCCAATAGCGGTTGAGCTGGCCGGACAGCTGCCTGTACTTGGCGTTGGACTCGCGCAGCCGCGTGTAGGACTTGCGGGAGAAGAAGCCGATGTCCTGGCCCAGCCCGTAGCTCTGCTCCAGGAGATGCATGTCGGCCATGATGTCTGAGGTCATCTGGCCGAACCACTGGGCATTCAGCGCGGACACGATGACGCACACAAAGAACACGACGAGCTGGGGGGAGGATGACCCAGTAAGGGCGGAGGCGCCAGCACGCAGCCTTCCAGCCCGCTGCCTCTGGCCTCGGCTTTCCATCTCGGTGAGGTTTACCGAGGGCTGCCTGAGAGACCCTGGGGGGGGGCCCACCCGGGCCGGCACAGCTCGGGGGGGGGAGGCGGCGGGTCCCTACCTGTGTGGTCTCTTCATCACTGAGCAGCTCCCTGGGGTGGCACATGGCAAAGATGGTCAGGTTGAAGAAGGAGCAGGCGGAGCCGATGTGGAAATAATAGGGGAAAAGACGGCTCTGGATGAAGCCCAGGGTGTGGCGGGTGAGGTTCCCACCCATCACAAAGCCTGCAGAGAGGGGACAGGGATGAGCCGAGAGCCTGGCAAATGGAAATCCGGTTAGGAGAAAAGTCCAGCACGTGGGCTCAAAAAAATCAACCTAGAGTGTGTGGGGCAGGTGATGAACAGAAGTCATTCATTCACTCACATGCTATGCCAAGCCCTAGGAAAACAAATCTAACAGGTAAGTCAGTAAGCCTGCCCTCAGGAGCTTAAATTCCAACAAGGAAAGACAAAACCTAGCCTAGAATACTCTGGCTCCCCATCCCAATACTTCGCATTTTTTAGAAATGTTTATTTTTTCAATTAACAAGGAATTATTTTCTCTCCCTCAGGTTAAAACACAACAGAGCAAAACCTTGGAACAAAGACGCATATTCAGACAGATTCCTTGGCAATATCCACACTTTTGGGGTTTTCAAGGCTCAGCTGTGCATCCTGTGTGACTTTTGTCTGGGGTCTCCCAGAATCCTCCACAGGGGAACCACCCAAGGACGAGAGGGCTCTTTATCCTTTGTGGGTACTGCGGGGGCCCTTGGGCCACCCATCCGTTACCCATCCATCATCTGTGGTTCTCCCTGACTCTGACCCATTTTCCTTTTTCTCCAAAGTAACTCTTAGTATATTTCTAGAGCACAGGCCATCCACGGAATCATGCCCGCCCATGCCCACCCTGTGTCTCTCAGGGATCCTGTGGGTCAGAAGCTAAGAAACTGTCCTATTCTAAGCCAGTCTAGGGTCTCTGTGCTGGGAAACAGCTGGGATCCCTCCCTCCCACTCACTCACCGTCCTCCCTGAAGAGTCCACCCCAGACCTGGGTACAGATGGACTAACTCAATGACAGGCCGTCCCACTGCATGCCACAGTCTGAACAGGATGGATTTTTCACTAATGTCTTTGGAGTAAATCGGATGTCCCTGGGACAGCCTTATCTTGTTGCCTGATGCAACAGGGTAAGCCATTCACAAACAGAAGCGGGTTCAAGTCTGCCTTTGATACATACTGTGTGACCTTACACAGGTCACCTAACCCCTAAGCCTCAGTTTCCTCATCTGTAAAACAGAGATAACACATTGTTAGCCAAAAGGGTTTAAGCCTTGCCTCTGTGGGACCATGGGGAAGTCACAATCTCTCAGATAACTCTCTAATAGTACAAGTTGCTGAAAGGTCTGTCCTGGTGGGAGGTTCCCTCCTGGGAGTTCCACACACCAATGAAACCTCAGATGTTTATAGGAAATGTTAATGAACTAAGCCAGCAACTTTGGCCCTTTTAGTGCTTCCCAACGAGATCGACTGATGTTTGCTTACGTCGATGCCCGTCTGTCCCTGGCTCTGGCCCTGGGCCCAAGTGGAACAATTCCAATCCCTCTTCCATAGGACATCCCTTCACCCTGACCAGCCTTGGATTTTCTCCTAAGTCAAACATCCCTGGTCCATCATCTGATCTTCCTAAGGCATGGTCCCCAGTCACTGCATTATCCCCCTTCCCCGGACTTATTCCAGCTTGTCAAAGTCTCTGCTGAAACAGAAGGCCGGAACTGAGCCAAATATTCCACGTGTGGTCTGCCTCGGGCAGCCTCTCACCTTCCTCACCCCTAACATGCACACAGTCAGAGCTGGAAGGGCCCCGATACAGCCTAGTCCAGGGGTCCTCAGCCTGGGGTCTGGGATTGTTTGTTGGGTTTTTTTCTAAATACTTGGATAAGTGTATTTCACTATAATTGGTTTCCTCTGTAATGCTAAGTATTTTATGTTATGCATTTAAAACACGATTCTGAGAAAGGGGTCCACGAGCTTTGCCAGGCTGGCTGCCCAAGGGGCCTAGAACTGAGGCTTACTATCCTCGCCTCCCTTGAGCGAGAATGTGAGAGCTCACTGGAAATGTTGGAGAGATGTTTCTGATGAAAGGCAGGGTCAGAAACAGAGCTGCAAGGTGCTGAGAAATGAGCAGATGGTGAGGAAGGAAAGGCATTGAGTGGAGATATTCTAGGGTTGTGACAGCAAAAGGGAGGAAAGAGAAAGAAGGGACAGCTGGGTTAAAGATGGCGAGACACAGGCATGTCTACAGGAAGCAGGAAAGGAAGCAGACATATTCATTAAAAAAAAATAATAAAAATTAAATTTTAAAAAATTTAAATTTACAACTTTTTAGAAAAATTTTTAAAAATCAGGCATAAATGTGATATAAGTTAGATACGGGATCTGCTAGGGACAAGACTGAGAGTGTAAATAGGAGGAATGTTCCCCGGCCAGAAAGATACCTCATCCTCCAGACTGGAGCCAAGGACAGGAGGGCGTGATGGCAGACTGACTTTGAATGGGGAGCTGGTGCTCTGGACTCAGAGCGTCAGTTTTTTCAGGGTCCTCTGCTAAGAGGCAGAGAAGGTGGGATACAGTGGTGGGAGGAGAGAAGACGCAGGAAGGAGGGGGATGTGGATTTCAGAGTTACTGTCCACGGTGGAAGATGGTGATTTGGGATGTCGAGACCTAAGGGGGAGGAGGCTTCCCTTAGAGACGGCCACAGGTCAGGGGACTTGGGAGGCCAGGGTGCTCAAGGGGAGGTTGGGCTGAAGTCCTCAGAGAGGATGATGGGTTGGGCTACAGAGAAAGTCTGTGAGTCAGGAAAGGAGCCCATCCCTCGGCTGCAGGAGCCGCCAGGCCCAGAGGGAGTGTCCAGGCTCTGGAAGGAGCCAATTCTCCGTGACCTCCAGATGAGGGGAAGAGGGCCAGAAGAAGATGACCGGAAGCCCGTTTCTTGTCTGAGGCAGGGGACAGCCTTTATTTCTAAAGAAAATATACAGGATGCCAAGGACCCCAGCTGTTGACCAGCATGTAATCATTAACCACTCCTAAGCCCACTGGACACCCTGTGCCCAAGGCACCTTCCATGCACCTTCCATGTGCATTGTACAGGCAACTGGGGAGTCTGAATGACTGAGGGGTCTCCACACGGCACAAATGAAAGGGGAGGTAGAGAAGAAAAGGGAGCAGAAAATGGCAGACGTGGGCTAGAAGGGGAAAGGCAGAGAACACAGTGGAGACCCGAGGCTGAAACCTGCCTCGGACACTTACTAGCTCTGTGATTCTGGCCAACTCACTTAACTGCTCCCAGCCTCAGTTTTCTCATCTGTAAAATGGGGATAATAAAGCACGTATCTCCCAGGGTTGTTGGGAGGGTCAGACGCAAAGCCCTTGGCCAACCTTAAGTGGCTACATAAATACTAGCTAGTATTACTGTTGTTACCAGGGGCTTACCACAGACTGCCTGACCCTGCCAGTTACTTAACTGTCCTTGTCCCACTCCCCCAACCCCACCCCTCAACTTCAAGGTCCCCAAGAGCTGGGCTAGGTCTCATTCGTGTGAGCACATGCTGTATTCAATCCCCTGTGGGATGTATCTTCAGCAATAGAACGTAAGCTCCTCAAGGGCAGGGCATGTTTTGTTTTCATCTGTGTAACCTCCATGCCCCTAGGACAGTGCCTGGCACATGGCAGGCCTTTAATACACGCCTGATGAACTGAATCTCTGCATTCCCAACTGAGGCCAAACACAGAAGGGGACGGGTAAAAGTCCACCACAATGACCCAGATAAAACCCTCCCCTGAGATGTACCTGAAATGAAGGTCACCCAAATCTGCATCCCCCAGAAAGTTGAGAGGAAGATAAGGTGGAGGGTCTTGGCAAGAACGGACGGTTCCACATCTGTAGGCATCGTGGGCTGCCGGGGCCAGTGGCCGGGGATCTGGTTTAGACAAACAAAGACAGTAACTCAGTCACACACATGATTCAGCAAACAGGTATTAGGAGGCAGCCTGCTACACGAGGAAGGACACTGGTTCTGGCACAGGAGGAGCAGAATTCAAATCCTGCCGCTGGCATTGTCTCGATAACCTTGGGCAAGTCACTTTGCCTCTCCAGGCTTTGGTTTCCTCATCTACAATAATAATAATGACAACAGCTAACATTTATATAGCACCGTAAGGTGGACAAAGCACTGTACATATAGTATCCCACCAAGTCCTCACAAACCACTCAATCAGGTGGTGGTGGTGGTGAAGTCATTTTTCAGCTGTGTCCATCTCTCCATGACCCCTTCTAGGGTTTTCTTGACAGAGATAATGGAGTGGTTTGCCATTTCCTTCTCCAGCTCACAGATAAGGAAACTGAGGCAAACAGGATTAAGTGACTTGCCCAGGGCCACACAGCTAGGAAGAGTCTGAGGCCAGGTTTCAACTCAGGGAGATGCGTCTTCAGGCCCAGCATGCTATCCACCGTGCCACCTGGCTGCCCCCACTCCATTCCGATTAACTTCCCCATTTTGCAGAAAATAAAAAGTCTACCTCCAACATCCATCCTCAAAAAATCCTAACTTGATCTATCCATCCCAACTAGTTAGCACCCTCTCTCTTTCTTCCCTTTCGTGGGCAGACTCTCTAAGAAGGCCATCGATACTCAGTGCTTTCACTTCCTCTCACTGCCTTCTAAACCCTCTTCAGTCTGGCTCCCCACCTCATCATTCAACCCAAACTGCCCTCTCCAAGTTACCCGGGATGGCTGAATGGCCAAATCCAAAGGCCTTTTCTCAGTCCTCCTTCTCCTCGGCCTCTGCAGCCTCCGACAGTTAACCCCCCCCTCTTCCCACTGCTACTCTCTTTCCTCCAGGTCTCCGTACTCTGCTCTACGCGCTTCTCCTCCTACCTGCTGGACGACTCCTTGGGTTCCTGGGCTGGATCTTAATCCAAGTCACACCCCCGACCACATTCACCCACTGAGCACTCTTGGTGCCCTCATCAGCTCCTACCGACTCATTACCATCTTGATGCAAATTAATCAGTCAGTAAACATTTATTAAGCACCTGCTGTGTGCTGGGCATGATGCCCCTGCCCTCAAGGATCTTACAATCTAATAGGGAAGTCAACTTGATTCTCACATCTGTTTACCCAGACCTAACCTCCCTCCTTGACCTCCATTTTCCCAACTCCAACTCTCCATTGGGCATCTGGAAGCAGACGTCCAGCAGACACCTTACACTCGTGTCCACAACTGAACCGTTATCCTTCCCCCCAAACCCTCCCCTCTTCTGAATTTCCATGTTAGGGACAAGCACACCACCATCTTCCCAGAACCCAAGGTTTGTGATTCTACTTTCATCAGGCTCCTGAATTCACCCCCTCCCCTGCTGACCCTGCCCCCACCCTGGTGCAGCCCCTCATCCCTGGATTACTACAATAGCTGCTGGGGGGGTGGTAGAATCTGCCTGCCCTCAAGTCTCTCCCCCCTCCAGTCCTTCCTCCACTCAAAGCCCTTTACAAGGTGGACCCCGGTTTGTTTAACCCCTTACTCAACCCATACTGGCCTCCCTGCTACTATTTAGACAAGACACTCCCTCTCCTGACTTCAGGCCTTCTTTCCCTCCTCATCTCTGCCTCTTGGCTCCCCTAGCTTCCTTCAAGTCCCATCTTCTGCTAGAAGCCCCTCCTGGTCCTCTTCAGTGCTAAGGCCTTCCCTCTGAGACTCCCCTCCTCTGTCCTGGCTGTTGTCTTTTCCTTGTCAGACTGTGAGCTCACTGAGGGCAAGGGTTGGTTTAGCCTTTCTTTGTAAAGCCAGCACCAAACACAGCACCCTGCACATAGCAGGTGCTTACCCACTCTAACAGTGAAGATGATGGTGATCAAGGTTTGTTGATCGACCTTGGAAGAGAAAATGTCAAAGCTGAGAAGGGTCTTAGAGCAGATAATGCAGGCTGACAGAGCAGGAAAGGAACACGTGGGAAACTGAGTCATTTTAGACGGGGGGTAAACGGACAGAAGATGAGAGACGGAGAGAGACAACAGAAGGGGAGGGAGAGAGGAAGGCGGGGGGGGCCGGGGAAGGAAGGAAGGGAAGAGGAGGGGAGGGAGGAGGAAGGGAGGAAGGGAAGAGGAGGGGAGGGAGGGGGAAGGGAGGAGGGAGGGAGGGGGAGGGAGAGGAGCAGGATTGGAAAGTGAAGGGGGGGAGGGGAGAGGGAGGATGGAGGCGGAAGGGAAGGAGAGAGGCAGGATTGGGGAGGGAAGCCGGGGGAGGAAGGAGGTGACTCAGACAAACTTCTCCGACTTCCTAAGTGTGCCTCGCCCCTCCCCCCCTCCCCCGCTCCCATCTGGGCCTGCCCACGTTTGGGGCCCCGCAAAACTGGGGTACAGACCCCCCTCTCCCCAGCTCAGCCCCAGCTGCCCCGGGGCCCCCCGGGCGGGGTCTCCGAAGCCCAAGCTCCCCCCGCACACCCACGCCACGCCACGCCCCGAGCGCCCCAGTGGCCTTTACCTGGGTCCTCCTTCGCTCTGCTCGCGGCCGTGGGGCTGCCTGGGAGCGGGTGGCCCCGCAGGGCCTAGGCACGGGTGGACGAGGGGGCGCAGCGAGGTGGGGCGGAGCGGGGCGGCCCCTCGGCGGCGCGCTCTTCCTGGCCCCTCCCCCCGCCCTTGACCCAGGCCTCGGGGACGTCCCTGCCCCCCCAGCCCCACCCCTCTAGCCCCAGCACCCCTGGAGGACCCGGGAGGACTGGAGCTTGGGTCCGATTGTCCCCATGGGGCCTCCTGCGTCCGAGCGAGGCCCTGGGGCCAGGTGACCCTGGAGCACATCCCGAAACGCGCGCGTGGGTGTTCGTGGGTGCCCACGTGGGGGGGTGGTCGAGCCACTAAACCGCACGGGGCTGCTGTCAGTAAACGAGCACTTATTAAGCGTCTGCTGTGTGCCGGGCCCCGTGCTCAGCTTGTGGGGTACCGAGGGAGGGACGGGGGTGGGGGCAGGCCCTCCAGGGTCCCCTAGTCCCAGGGCACCCCCTGGGTACCGTCAGCGGGGGGCAGGCACCTACCAGCATGAATGGGTCGGGGAAGGCTCTTGCGGGAGGGGCGACTTTAGTGGTGCAGGGACCCCTGGGCTTGGCCATCTCCCCCTGACCAGCTGGTGACCGTGAGTGATGAGGAGGGTCCCAGCGCCCACCCTCCGGGGCTCAGGGGAGGCCCAGTCTTGAGAGCTCAACGTGCAAACTGCCGGCAGGGGCTACTGCTAGCGAGCCAGCCTCCCCACGGAGGGACAGCTGACACGTGCCGCCTCCTCCAGGACTCTGCTGGACACAGCTGGGGCCCCACGAGCATCCCCGGGGGAGCTGAGACCTGGCAGCCACCCTTGGGCCCACGCCTGATGAGAGAACAGCTGAGAATCGCCCACTTGGAGCAGGACTGTGAGCTTCCTCGGGTGCAGGAGACCAGCCACGGCTTCCCTGGAGGTCAATGGGGACTAGGAAACAATGTATCAGCAGACTGGCCCTTACAGGTGGAGGGCAGGCCTGCTGGGGGCTTCGGGGTTCTTGTTCTAAAGGTTGCGCTCCTGATATACCGAATCCAGCTTCTGCATCAGAAAAAGGGAGTATGGGGGGCAAACTGAAGGCCCCTTCACATTGTCTGGACCTCTGGCCACATCTAGGGGGCCCCATCTATTCTGAAGGGCTTGGCACTTGAAGAGCAAATCCTAGGTAGTCCCTTGGTCCCCCTTCTGGCTGCAGGGGGCAGGAAGGGTCCCTCAGAGTGACATCAGAGAGGGTAGGCCATGGAACCATGAAGATGGCCTCCCACGAAATAGGTTTTTTTTATTATTATTTTTTAAAAAATCTTTATTTTTTAAATTAATTTATTTTGATTTATCAATCACTTCCATAAGCTTTTGAGTTTTAAATTTTTCTCCACCTCCCTCCCCAAGACAGCTCACAATCTGATATAGGCTATACATACACATTCCTATTAAACCTATTTTCACATTAGTGATGTTGTAAGGAAGAATTAGAACCAATAGGAGGAACCACCAGAAAGAGGAAACAAAACACAACAGAAGAAAAAAATAGCAACTAGTACGCTTCGATCTGCATTCAAACTCCATAGTTCCCCCTTTGGATGCGGATAACATTTTCCATCATGAGACCTTTAGAGATGTCTTAGATCAGTATTGCTGAGAAGGGTTAAGTCTATCAATATTGGTACCTAACTGATTATGCTATTCCTTTCTTGAGCCAAATCTGAAGGTTCAAACAATGCTCATCTCCCTCCCTTCTTTCCCTCTGCCGTAATAGATTTTTGTGCCTTTTCCTGTAATGCAATTTACTCTTGTCTGCCTCCTCCTTTTCTTTTCTCTCAGTACATTTTCTCAGATCAGATTAATTCACTTGGATCCATTTAACCCACTTGATAAAAATTTTTTTTTAATCATTACATCAAAGTCAATTTATACCCACCCCCTTTATGTATACCCCTTTAAGATGGTGTAATAATAGTACAGTTCTCAAGAGTTATAAGTGTCATCTTCCCTTTTAGGGATGTAAATAGTTTGCCCTTATTAATAACATGTTGTTTCTTTCTGTCCCATTTACCTTTTTATGTCTTTCTTGAGTCTTGTATTTGAAGATCAGGTTTTCTGTTGAGCTCTGGTCTTTTTATCAGGAAGGTTTGGAAGTCCCCTATTTAGTTGAATATCCATCTCCTCCCCTGAAAGATCATGTCCATTTTCGTGTGTAGTTGATCCTTCGTTGTAATCCAAGCTTCTTTGCCTTACAGAATATCATATTCCACGCCCTCTGGTCTTTTAATGTAGAAGCTGCAAGGTCCTGTGTAATCCTGACTGTGGTTCCATGATATTTAAATTGTTTCTTTCTGGCTGCTTGCAGTATTTTCTCTTTGACCTGGTAATTTTGGAATTTGGCTACTATATTCCTTGGCATTTTCAATTTGGGATCTCTTTCAGGAGGTGATTGGTGGATTCTTTCTATGGCTATTTTACCCTCTGGTTCTAGGACCTCAGGGCAGTTTTCCTTTATGATTTCCTGAAAGATACTGTCCAGGCTCTTTTTTTCATTGTGATTTTCAGGTAGACCAATAATTTTTAAATTGTCTCTCCTGGATCGATTTTCCAGGTCAGTTGTTTTACCAATGAGGTATTTCACGTTTTCATCTATTTTTTCATTTTTTTTTGTTTCTGTTTGACTGATTCTTGCTCTCTCATAGAGTCATTAGCTTCCATTTGCCCAATTCTAATTTTTAACAAATTGTTTTCTTCTATTAGATTTTGTACCTCCTTCCATTTGGCCAATTGTATTTTTTAGGGACTTATTGTCTTCAGTGTACTTTTTTTTTCCAGTTGGCCAATTGTATTTTTTAAGGACTTGTTTTCTACAGTTAATTTTTGTCCTTCCTTTTCCAAGCTATTGACTCTCTCTTGCATATCTCATTTCTTTTCCCATTTTTTCTTCTACCTCTCTCATTTGACTTTTAAAATCCTTCTTGGGCTCTTCTAAGAAGGCTTTTTGGGCTTCAGAGCAGTTCATATTCCCTTTTGAGGTTCCAGATGTGGGTTTGTTGACAATGTCCTCTCAGAATTTCTGCCTTGATCTTCACTCTTCCCATAATAAGAATCTATCATACATTTCTTTTTGCTCATGGTGTTTGCTTATTCCCTGGCCTTTAAAGAGATTGAGCTTTCTTGCTGGGGAGCAGAGGGCACTAACCCAAGCTTCTTGTGTTGAGAGCCTAGGGTCTGGTCACTGGCTTTGTGTGCTGGGGCCTCTGATGTGGCAGTTGGAGGCTGTAGGGTTCTGGCAGCTTATCTCATGTTGGACTGGAATCAGCAACACTGGAACTCTAGGGGCAGGATTGGGTAGTGTGGCTCTTGGAGATTTCCTGCTCACCCAGGCCTTTCCTTCCTGTTGCTTTCTTCAGCTCTTTTCAGATGGATGTTGTAGGGTGTTTATCCACCTGGAGCCCCTTGGAGTGCTGCTTCCCTTAGTTTTGTCTAGGCACTGGGAGAGCCGGTTTCTGTAGAATGCCCAGGCACCTGATGGTTTTCCAAGCTGGCTTCCACCAGTTTCCCTGCCCTCAGTGAGGCACTCGGGGGGACCAGGTGTTGGTGTTTGCTTGCTCCACTACCTGGATTTCAGAATCTTCTCGGTATGCTAAGGTGGGGCTTTCCATTAGCTTGCTGGGATGCTTCCCCTTCTGTACTGGTCCCCTTCCCCCAGGGTAAGAGAGGCCTTTCCCTTTAATCCCTCAAGCTACCTGGGCTACTGCACTGTTGCACCCCATCTTTCTTCTGGTTCAGATGTTCTAGGGTTTTTCCTGGGGTGATATTTTCTGGGCTTTCATAAAATAGTTTTTAAAAGGAGAGACTCTACCCTTTGCCTTTCTCTTCCTTCCGCTCTGGTCCAAGGGGCAGATTTTCTCTCTCTCTCTCTCTCTCTCTCTCTCTCTCTCTCTCTCTCTCTCTCTCTCTCTCTCTCTCTCTCTCTTCTTTCTCTCTCTGTGTCTCTCTCTCCCATCTCACTTAAATCTCAGTCTTCTCTCTCCTCTCTCAATCTCTCTTCTCAGTCTCCTTCTTCCCTTCCTCTTTCTCCTTTTTTCTATTTCTCTTTCCCTCTTTCTCCCTCTCTGTCTCTCATTTCCTATGACTGGTGATAGAAGGCCACTCTCCCTGCTTCCACAGGAATGGCTCACCATGAGAGCTAGAGCTGCTGTTTGGCTGGGAGGGCTGAGCCTGGGTCTCAAAAGCCTGGTTACCTTTCCCCCTTTGTGCTTCTTTCCCTGAGCGTGGGGGGGGGCGGGGCTGAGCAGCAATCCTGACATGGGTGTCTCTGGCCGTGGAGGGAGCCTGCTCATGGGTCCCTGGCTGACAACTGCTGCACTATCAGAAGCACCTCTGTAGTATTTTTTGGAGAAGACGACCACTAAAATCAGGAAGAGCCCTGGCCAGCCTGACTAGGCAGAAGACTTGAAGGAGGCCACAGAGGACTGAGGGGAAGGGAAAAGTCTCCCTCTTAGTATGACTTATTGTGGGATGTTTTAAGAATCAGCCCCCAAGGAGGGAATCACAGTCATTAGGCTGCTGCTGCTTGCTCAAGTCTTGGGCGTTGTGCACTGTGAGGTGTGTGTGTGTGTGTGTGTGTGTTTCATGCTCTCGAGAGCACTCCAGCAGGAAAGAAATAGTCTCCTATGAGTGAGTGAATGAATGAGTGATTTAAAATTTTATTAAACACTGTGCCAAGCCCTGTGCTAAGCACTAGCAATACAAATAGAAGATGCACAACAGGGCTTGTGCTTAAGTATCACACCCTCTAATTAGAAACAATACCGAGTGTGAGGCAGCTTAGCTGCAGGGCCAATGGAGAGGCTCCCACTCACCAGTCCTAAGGATGTATCACAGGGGTGTGTGGCATGGCCCAGAGGTCTGGACGGCAGATGGTAAGGCCCAGGGGACCACAGGAGGCAGAGGCAGAACAGATGAAGTCCTGATGGTCCTTCATTTCACCAGAAGGGTTGTAGTTGGTGACTCCCAGCTCAGGCAGTGGTTGGAGCAGCCACCATCTTGTTTTTCCTGCCCAGAATAGGACCAAGGTCAAGGAAGAGGAGGGATGAGGGAAATGATAACCTTTTCACTCCCTCTTGTTGGGGAAGCCTAATATTTAAATGATTTTCCCAAAGGTCTGGGGTCTACAGAACCACAGAGTGTGTACAAAAGGGCCTGACCCCTCCCCTTGGAGGTCGGGCTTCATCAGGACTGAACGGGGCTCCACAGTCTAGAGCTAAAGACCCCTTAATGGGAGGAGAGGGTGTGCCTCCGGCAATGGTTTGATTCTGAGTCTCAGAGGCTGGTAATGAACTGGAAACAATGAGAAGATGTCGAATATTGGCAAATTTAGGCTGCATACCAGGAAAAAGTGACAATGTTAAAGACAAAACTGGAGAGGATGTAATTTTGTCAAGAAAAAAGGCTGCTTCATTTCTACCTCGGAATCCCCTGGGCCAGTGCCTGGCCCGGGGGAGGTACTTCAGAATAGTAGGTACTTTATCAATGGTTGCCGATTGGTCGATTGATAAGCTCCCAAGGAAAATGATTCCAAAGCAGAATGTCCTGCGGCTTCCCTCCCCGGAGATTTTTAGCAGAGGGTGAATGAATGCCCACTTGTCCTATGGGTGGCATGACAGAGCATGCCAGACTTCGTATGAGGAAGACAAAGGTTCGAATCCTGACCCTGATGATTACCAGCTCTGTAACCCTGGGCAAACCAGGAGTTCATCTGTAAAATGGGGATACTAATATCTGCCATAACTATTTCACAAGGCTGTTGGGAGACTACCCTGAGATGCTGGGTGTAACATGCTTTCTAAGGCTTAAAATATTCTTTTTTTTAAAATATTGTAAACTTGACAGCATCAACAAATGTGACAATTGTGTGTGAAAACGTGACTCTCCATTACATACAGCTCATTTAAAAACAGACATTTCAAATATAGCACGGTCACTCCGACGACGCCCTGCTTGTCTGTTGCTTTCTAAGTTGCCTTCTGTTCTTTTTAACCGTTCATTGATGTCCTTTTCTTTCTTTTCTTCCTCTTCCTATCCCCTTCATTTCTCTGCCCCCCACACACCTCAAAAGAAAAGCCCTCCCTTGTCACACAAAACAAATCCAGGAGTGGGCTGTGCTGGTCAGCAGAGGTCTCTTTCTGTACATTTGGCTTATCCCCTCTCAGCCAAGAGGTAGGAGGCGGCTTCTGCAGCAGTGTCTGCATCAGTCATTACATCGATCCTAATTCTGATTCACAGTTGTTTTCCTTTAGAATTTTTCATTATCTTCCTTGTTTTCCTGGTTCTGCTTCCTTCTCTGCATCAGTTCCTGTGACCTCCTAGGTTTCTCTGCATCTGTCTCTATTATCATTCCTCACAGACCAATGACACGCCATTAATTCATTCACTGTGCTT
This sequence comes from Phascolarctos cinereus, assembly GCF_003287225.1. Lineage (NCBI taxonomy): Eukaryota > Metazoa > Chordata > Mammalia > Diprotodontia > Phascolarctidae > Phascolarctos > Phascolarctos cinereus. Next base: position 455,533,525 of record NW_027555958.1, read on the forward strand.
TGTTCAGCCATTCCCCAACTGATGGGCACCCCCTTTGTTTCACCACCACAAAAGTGTTTGTACACACAGTTCCTTTTTTTCCTTGGGTCTTTTGGGGTATAGGCCTCATGGTGCCATAGCTGGGTCAAAGGGCAGGCACAATTTAGTGATCTGAGGGCAGAGCTCCAGACTGCTTTCCAGAATGTCTGGACCAATCCGCAGCTCCACTAACAATGTATTTGTGTGACTATTTTCCCTCAACCTATTCACCATCCATCATGTTCCTTTTCCCCCCCATCTTTGCTAACCTGATAGGTATTGAGGTGAGACCTTGGAGTTGTTTTAATTTTAATTTCTCCAATCATCAGTGATTTGGAACATTGTTTTCATGTGGTTGTTTCTTCTCTTGAGGGCCACCTGTTCATATCCTTTAACCATTCATCTATTGGGGAGCACTTTGTAAATCCTATTAGAGTTATTAAATAATAGTAATTTAAATAAAAATAAATAAAAAATCATTAAAATCATTAAATTATTATGGGGTTGTTGGAGGGACCCCTGTTCAGGTTTGAATTGACTCATCTGGCATCTGCCATTCCTTCTTCCTCTGACGTTTGGTAATCCTGTGATGAGAGTAGCCCCCACCTCACTCTCAAGGGGGTGGTGATGATGAAATGAGCCCATAAGGATCTATTGCCATCCTCTGTACCCACTGAGTCTGAAGAAAATGTGAGCTCTTATTGATACCGTCATTGCTCTTTAAGCACCAGGTCTTTACTGAGTTCCTGCTCTGTTCCTAGCATAGGACTAGGTATAGCGTAGGGTTAGAAAAGATACTAGCTTTTACATCTATAGGGCACTTCCCTCACAGTGGTCCTGTGAAGCCAGGAATGTGAGTTATTATTCCCATTTCTTAGTTCAGGAAAACTGAGGCTCAGACGGGTGGTCATTTCTCTCCCCCCAAAAAACGTACGTTCCTTGAGGACAGGGACATCTTCCTTTTATCTTTGTATCTCAGTGCCAAGCATAGTGTCTGGCATATAGTTGGAGTCTAATAAATAATTATTGATTGAGCTGTCCAAGGTCACAGCTACAGTTTATGTGTTTGTGTCTACTTTGGGGCTCTCCCAACCCCAATTTAGATACATCTCCTCCTTAGGGTTTGGGGTAACCCCAGAAAGTTGAAGGTGAATCCTGGCACTATAGTCTTAAGCCCCACGCTGGTATCTTCCCCTCCACTATCAATCACCAGTGTTAGTGGTATCATTAACCAGTCGATAATCTGCTCAATGACACTGACAAGCAACTAAAATCAATTAACTTTTACTGAGGCATTTACTGAGGAGATATTGTCAGGGACAGGGGCTTGGGAGGCACCCTCTCCTCTCCCCACACCCATGTGTCCCTGGGAAGAGGAGAGTCAAAGTGGTGACTCCAAACCATTTCTATGACCGTACTGAGCTGAATAATCCTTAGCCCTGACGACTCCTCACCAAAGGTACAAAGCATCTGTGCTGCCACGGCTGCCACAATATCCAGTCTGTTCACGATAGTAATGCCAGCATTTATTTGGAATTTTAAGGTCTGTGAAACTATCTATAGCCACAGTCTCATCTGTGCCACACAATAAGCCTGTGAGGTAGGAATTTTTATCATCGCTATTCTACAGATGAAGACAATAAGGCTCAGAAGGTTAAGTGACTTACCTAAGGTCAAATGGCTAAGTTGTCTAGAAAGTTACCAAATTGTGCATACCCTTTGACCCAGACCCCACCCCCCCAAGAAACCAGAGGAAGGAAAAGAATCTTTATGTGCAGAAATGCCTATAGCAGCTCTTTTCATGGCAGCCCCAAACTGAAAATTAAAGGGGTGCCTTCCCGTTGGGACTAAACAAGATGGCACATGAATGGAATGGTGTAGGACTGCACCACGAGAAATGATGAAACGGACAATTTCAGAGGAACCTGGGAAGACCTGTGTGAACCAGTGTGGAGAGAAGTGAGCAGAGGCAGAACGATTTAGATCACGACCACCACATTATACAGAAAAACAACCTTGAGAGACTTTAGAAGACTGATCAGGAGAGAGATGGACGTTTTTGGACACGGCTAACGGGGGACTATACAGAGACATATTTTTGAGGTGGGAAGGGAGTATTTATGTAGCTCCTACTGTATACCAAGCACTTCACAATTATTACCTCATTTAGTAGATATTATTATCCCCATTTTACAGTTGAGGAAACTGAGGCAAACAGGTTAAGTGACTTGCTGGGGTCACACTGCTATCAAGAGTGTCTGAGATTGCTTGCCATCTTGGGGAGGTGGGAGAGGAGGGAGGGAGAAAAATATAGAACTCAAAATCTTATAAAAAATGAATGTTGAAAACTCTCTTTACATTTAATTGGAAAAAATAAAATACTATTTAATTTTTTTAAAGTGTCTGAGGATGGATTTGAATTCAGGTCTTTCTGAATCCACTGCTCCATCAGCTGCCTCTGTGGCAGGAAAGGGGAGGGACAGATTAATGTTTTAGAATACTTAATTGAAAGAATAAAAAGTGTAAACAGTTTCTGAGTATTTGAAGCAGGATTCAGTCCCAGACTTAAGAGCACCTGCCGCCCTCACATCTGTGTCATGCTCTGACTTACCTAATAGTGACAGGTTTTTGGATCCATACCTGCGACTTCACTGGTCCGGGGAATTCCCTCCCCCAAGGCAGGTCAACACCTGCTCTGCACCTGAGAGTCTTAGAGCCCTGGGCCCCAAAGAGGGAAACAGCCATTGTGTGTCATCCACTGGATCTGACTCCCAGGCCAGCTTTCTATACGCAGGCAACCCTGCCTCATAAACTACAGTAGTAATAATAATAATACACGTTTCTTTAGTACTTTCAGATTTACAAAATGCCTTCTTTATAACAACCCCACAAGGTAGGTAACAAACCTAGCATTCTCCATTTTACAGATGAGGAAACTGAGGCTCGGGTGCCTAAGCTCATTGTCACACCCTAAGTGTTAGAGCCTAGGGAAAAACCACATGGCCAGAACATTTTCATGACCAGCCACAGAAGTGCTCCAGCCAAGGCCAGTGACTTAACTCATCAGCATGCTGAAGTGAGCCAGCCAGTGGCCTTGACAAAGGCTGCCCTGGGAGGTGGTTTTAACCTTGTAGATACACGGGCCTCAGTTCCCCTTAGTTAGGAATCTGCTATCCTACAAACCCTTTCGGCCTCTACACCATTTTAATTAGCTGAGCTCAATTAAGCTTTAACTGTGTGAGCTAATTAGCAGCCATGAGCACTGCTGCTTGTCAGAAATGTACATTAATCCCTTAGATAGCAGTTCCTCTGATCACACTCTGAAGAATGGTGAATCTCCACAGGTAACCCTCCACTCATCAGGTCTGGGGCGAGATTCTCTCATCCAAAACACTCATTCTACAGATAGGGGGAAATTGAGGGTCAGAGAGATTACATGACTTGTCCAATACTTTCTCCCTGTATCCACCCTGCAGCTTTGAAAGACTTTAGAACTCTGATCAAAGGAATGACCAAATATGATACCAGAGGGCTGAAATAGTGTGGAAATTTTTTTTTGACTATGTATATTTGTTACAACAGTTTTGTTTTGTTTTTTTCATTGTGGAGGAGGAAGAGAAAATAAATGCTTGTTAATCAGAAAAATAAGATGCAATTTTTAAAAAGATGGTTAAATGACTGGACTCAAAGAGTGGCTACTAATGATTTAATGTCCACTTAGCAGGAAGTCTCTAATGGATGAACATCGGTACTAGATCTTTTGCTAATATTTTGATCAATGACTTAGATAAACACATAGATAGCATGCTTATCAAATTTACAGATGCCATTAAGTTGGAAGGGATAGCTAAAACACCAGATGACAGAGTCAGGACCCAAAATTTTGGCAGGCTAGAGCATTGGGCTGAATTTAATAAAATGAAACAAGGATAAATGTAAAATCTTTTGCTTGGATTCAGAAAATCAGTGTCTTAATGCACAAGAGAGAAGAAATGTGTCTAGGAAAGACTCTCCCTCCCCCCCCAAAAAAAATCTGGGGAAATTTTTGCTGAAGGAAAGCAAAGTGATATACGGCTGTCAAGAATGGCGAGGTCCTAGATTCCCTCCTTCTGCCTGGTGATTCGCTCAGACACTTGCAGTTTTTTGAAGTAATCTGTTCCTCTTGCCACCTCCCCTTGCTTGAATAAATTGAACAACAAACAGACCCCTCGATACATCTGCACATCACCGGTCAGACACATTCTCATATTTACCATGTGGGGAAATGGACATCCATGTCTACATTTCCAGTTCATCCTCTCTCCGTCAAGAGGTGAATGCCATGTTTCATCTTCATTCCTCTGGACTCCTGCCTCATCACGGCCTTGATCAGAAATCCACAGTTGTTCAAAGCTGTTTTTCTCTACGTTATCACCAAATACACTGCTCTCCCAGTTCTGCCCTTTTTGTTCAGCATCAGCTCGTGGAGGACTTCTCCGTTTCCAATTTACTGGATATTTCACAAGGCGTCCCAGCCGTGGTCCACCTCATACAAGAATGGAACTGTAGCAGCAGAAAGGACTGCAGAAGCCGTCCTGATTCTGCCAGTTAGTGCTTCATCACTGCCCCATCCCCTACTCCCCACCCCATCACTTTGTATATATGGTATATTTACTTGTGGACTCGCAATAGAATGTAAGCCCCTCAAGGGCAAGGACTGCCTAGTATGACACACAGGAGGCACTTAATATATGCTCAATTTATTAAGGAGATAGGAAGATCTGGGTTCAAATCCTACATAACATTTACTAACTTTGTGACCTTGGGTAAGGCACGGAACACTCTGGGCCTTGGCTTCTTCCTCTAAGATGAGGGGGTTGGTGTCAATGGCTTCTAAATGTCCCTTCCAGCTCTAGATACAGAATACCAGGGTTTTGTCAATAGTAGTGCTAGGAGAGATGCTATCCCCTGGTTCTGCACCCAGGTCAGCCCACATGAAGAGTAGCGTGTGCACTTCTGGGAAACACAGACGGATGCTGATAAACTGCACCATGACCAGGAGAGTGACCAGGAAGAGGCAGGGATTCAAAACTATGTCCTAGGAGATTGGTTGATGAGACTGGGAATGTGTGCCCTGAAAATAAGAAATGTGGGGGACATGCTAGTTGTCTTCAAAAGAGGTAGGTAGATTCACTGTGCATGGCCCTACAAGGGAGAGCTAGAGGTGAAGGGTGACAATTACAACATGATGAAGTCAAAAGGACAGTGATTGGAGTCAATCAACCCCGGTCCGGGAGTCCCACCTTGGAGACTTAGTACCTGTGTGACACTGGGCAAGTTACTCAGATACTTGGGCTTCCATTCCCTCCTCCATACAATGGGGGGTTGGGCTCTTACATTAAAATTATCAAAAAATGTAACCAAACAGAACCAATTAGGAGAAATAATCCTATATTCCCACACACATTAATAAAACCATTAAGAGCATATTTGGGGATTACTGGAGGTATTAATTTATCCATGATTTTCTTCCTCCATCATTAGATTCACTTCCATAGCATATCTTCATACACACTGTAGGAAAATAAAAGGAAAAGGGAGAGAGGAAACCAGATTTCTTTTTTCTTGCCTTTCACTTGAGCTGCCCAGGGCTGAGCTAGTGAGTCTGCCCTCTGGGGCTATATGAAGCTCTAAGCACTCAATGGTTAAACCTTAAAAAATGGTGCCCTTCATCGGCATTCAGAAGGGCCTCTTCATTTTATAAGGATACACCTTGGAGCTTCTCCTAGTTATCAGTTTGTGCTGTAAACCATAAAGGTCAATGGCCCTTTATAGGAGAACAAGAAATTGCCTCATTTTCTTTCAAAAAACCTCCACCTATCTCAGAGATAATAAACCCTTAGGTGTCCTTCACTGATCATTCCAAGTATCCAGGATGCAAATGAAGGATGGGAGAAGGGGCACAGAGCAGGGAGGAAGAGGGTCAGCTCTCAAATGGTTTAACACACAAAGTTTACCAATTTCTGCACTATTCTTTATTGCTGAGACAGAAGTAGCACTGGTCAGGGTCAGACTTGAGTTTGAGGCCCAGCTCTGGTTCTGACTCATCAGAAGGCTCTGGGGCACGTCACTGACCTCTCCAAGCCTCAGTTTCCTCATCTGTAAATAGAACACAAATCCTCACATAATCTCCATCTCCCAGGATTGTGAGGACAGTGCTTGTAAACCTGAAAGTGTCATGGCAGCACAAGCCTCATTCCCACTAAAACGTGGAAGGAGTCCATTATTAGTGTTATAATGCCGGCCAATTTTTGTCCCTTTGCTAATTCTGCTAAATATTCTCTCTGCCTCTCCTTTCAGACATCCCTCAGGATCAGGCCGGGATAATACAGCCTGTCCATGGTATTTTGCCAACACCCCCATGCCATCGATGGGTGGCAAGAAACAAAGTCGGCAAGTCCAGGACGACGACAGCTTGGGAGCACGGTGCATGGGTCCCTTCTGACTCCTCCAAGGGATGGAATCATTGTACAGACAGCATCTCATTTGTGGTCACTGCATTCCCCTGAGGTAGGCAGCAAGTCACTGTTATCAAGAGCACAAGATTTTAGGTTTCACTATCGCAACAAGAGCTGACAGCGTCCGCAGCGGGTAGGAAGTCAGAAGGCTTTGGCTCTCTAATCCTGGCTCCAAACCTTCCCAAGTTGTGATCTGGCTGGACCTGTTAACATGGCTAGACATTACAGAGGCTAAAAATGAACATTTTTATATTTGAGGCTCCTAATCCAACAGCTTGTCCTTGTGAATCAAGCGAAAAGGAGCTAAGGCTTAGTCCAGCCTAATCGGGGCTAAGGTCTCCTGGGGAAGTTTCTCATTTGCTCTCCCATCTAATTGTTTCAACCTTCCCATTGGCTTTGAGTGGGAAGACTTGGCCTTTAAGTTGAAGACTAAGAATTGCCTGCCATCAACATCCTCCTCACATCACAGGAGGGTCTACTGATTTACAGTAGAGCAGGTGGACAGTCAGTGGAAAAGAGAAATCAAATTTCTTTCTTTTTATATGAACCAGTGATGTTCACTGAATGAATGAATGATGAAACCTTGCTCTCCTAACTAGCGTCCATCTTCCACCAGCTGCATTGTGTCTAGAGGGAACAGTGCACAACATAATTGTGAAAGGACATAACTTGGTAAGGATCAGAGATCGGGCCTTTAGACAACCTGTACCGCACGCAGCAAATCGATCACTCCTTGTTTGGGGAGGAACGTCACCTCATCGGTGCTCTGACACCAAACCTCAAAATGGCAGGGCTGTTCCAAGGCTCTCTTGCCAGCTATCACAACAAAGGGGTAGCCAAGTTTGTTGGCATCTTTCAATCTATTTCCAATGGTCAAATGTGTCCTGTCATCAATCAAAACCTCCCCCTGCAGCTGGGGCAAGGCTTCAGTGATATCGTCATAGAGAGTCTCCATCAACTCCACTGCCACCTCTTCCTTGCTGCCCTTTTTTGGAGGAATAAGGCAGACTTGGTAAGGGGCAAGCAGACCAGGCCAGCGGATACACTCTTCCGTGGAAAGTCCTTCAATGGCCGCAGCTAAGATACGAGTCACACCTAACCCATAGCACCCCATTTCTAAGAGTGCAGGCTTTCCCCGAGCGTTAACAAACTGGGCATTGAATACAGAAGAGTACTTGGTGCCCAGATAGAAGGTGTGCCCCACTTCAACACCTTTGGTTTCTGTCAGTTTCCCCTGGCAAACAGGGCAATTTGGCTGCTTGGGATCCAGCATCTCCACATTGGCTGTGAAACTGCACATGGAGCAGACTGCGAGCACGTCTTCTCCAATGTTCAACGGGAGCTGAAACTCATGAGATATCGTACCCCCAATGCTTCCCACGGCTGCCTGCACCCTAATGAAGTGAAGGCCCAGCCGGTTAAACACCCTGCCGTAAGCATCACACACCAGATCATATGTCTGGTGAGCGGCTTCGGAAGAGCAGTCAAAGGTGTACATGTCCTTCATGTAAAACTCCCGGCCTCGGAGGAGGCCAAAGCGGGGCCTGGGCTCATCCCGGAACTTCCGTGTGACCTGATACAGCAGGTAGGGAAGCTGCTTGTAGGACAGGGTCTTCTGAGAGGCGATCAGGCAGGTGATGGCTTCCTCGTGTGTCGGTCCCAAGCAGTATTCTTTGTTATGACGATCCCGCAGCTGAAAGAGCTCCCTGCCCATTAGGTCCCACCGGCCGGTGGCTCTCCAGAGCTTGGCTGAGCTCAGGGTGGGCATGTCTAGCTTCTGCCCACCGATGGCCTGCATCTCCTGGTCTATCACCCTGACCAGCTTCTCCATGGCTCGAATGGTGTAGGGCAGGTAGTGGTAACAGCCAGCACCAGCAGGGTGAATCAGCCCGGTCTGCAGCATCAGCCTCTGGCTCTTACAGGTCAGCTCAGCAGACCTGCTTCTAGTCCAACCACCTGATCTTCTCGCAGGTTCTGAGGCTGGAAAAAACGGGACAGCACCAGGCGTTTCACTCTGCCTGGGGGACGATGGTAAGGCCTGCAAAGGGGATGCTGTGGCAGGGGGCAGTTGGCCAACAGTATACCAGGAAAGCCCCTCCATCTTCTCAGAAGCCCTTCCATACCACTCTGGGCTGAGAATCACTCAGATCTGTAGGAAAATGAGTTATGTACCATTAAGCATTCACTCCACACAGAAGCTAGGTGGCACAGTGGATAGTGCTGGGCCTGAAGTCAGGCAGACAGTTCAAATCCGGCCTCAGACATTTACTAGCTGTGACCCTGGGCAAGTCACTTCACCCTGTTTGCCTCAGTTTCCTCATCTGTATAATAAGCTGGAGAAGGAAATGGCCAAGTATCTTTGCCAAGAAAACCCCAAATGGGGTCACAAAGAATCAGACACAACTAAACAAGAGCCACAGGGTTAGGTTATCTGTTACGAGCCAAGCACTTTATAAACCTGGAAAGGCAGGCTACTCTTAACCTAAGGATAACATCTAATAAACCTGCTGATTCGCTCTCCTCCTAATTCTTTCTGGTTCAAGCAGGACTCCCTTCTCTCTCTCACACAGCTCTGAGTAGTCAAATTTTCACCAGTCTAATTTTTTTCCTTTCTCTTATTAACCTTCCCTCTCATTTAAATTTAAAATTGTGTTCCCAACAGAGGTACCACGCACCAGCACGGCAAAGTAGCTAGAAGGCTGGCCCCGGAGTCAGGGGAACCTTGGTTCCCACCCTGCACAGGTCTCTTGAAGCTCTCACAGACTATAAAGTGCAGAGCTAGAGGAGTTCCTCACCCTTCACAGATGAAATCACAGGTTCAGGTATACAAATGACCAAAAAACAGCCAGTAGTTACCGTGCTGGGGGAGATGAGGTTACAGACAAGTGAAATAATCCTAGGATTCAAAGCTGGAAGGAACCTCAAAGGTTGTCTGGGGCACGCTCTCATCACTTTATAGAGGATTTGCCTAAAGGTCACATCAGCAGTAAGACAGGACTAGAACCTGGTTCTCTGCTCCAAATCTTCCCTTTACACCAAGGTAGGAACAGTCTCTAGTTTTCATGAGTCCACAATCAAACCTGAACCCCAGGACCCTGCAGGAGCGTGTTTATTTCGTTCAGGTCAGTTTCCCCATCTGCAAAAGGACAGAGACTTCTGGGGCTCTTGCCAGCCCTGAACCTCCCTTGTTCCCATCACCTCGGTCACCCTTCTCAGGGTCCATTGGTCCCCAACCGCCTCATTTTATGGGAGAAGGAAACTTCCTAGCACCGTAGCTTTGGGGTGAGAAGGGCCCTCCTGGCTTACCTCCCAGAACAGGAAGGCACTGCCCATGGGCTGGGCCATCTCTAGATGACTGGCTCACCACCTTTGGGCCTGTTTCCCCCACCTGTGAAATGGGAAGAGGAAGCCTCGACAGGCTCCCCTGGCTGGACGGGAGGACACCCACGGCTCATGGGCTCTGCCAAATGGGCCTCAGTTTCCCCAAGTGTGAAATGGGAAGAGGTACGCCCCATCTGACTTCGCTCCTAGGAGCTCGGCCATTGATTTCACGGATGTCACTTGCCCTGCCTGGGCCTCTGTTTCCACATCTATAACATGGGAGTGGGCTCGAGGATCATGGTGCTTTACAGCCCGAACCTGTCCTATCTCTAGGATGGCGCCATCCAGTTCCCACGCCGGGGAGGGGCCGAATCACTGGGGGAAACCGAGGCGTAGAAGGCGGTGCGAGCACGTGGCTCGCTCGAAAGGCACTCCCGCTAGCCAGACCCCAACCTTCATTCCCCCCATCCCCTCTCCAAAGTCGGGGTTCAGCCCCCCCAGACCCAGACAGCCCCGCAGCTCTCCGCCCCACATGCCCACGCCCCCACGCTTTCACCCACCGAAGCCGGAGCACCGCCGTTCCTGCCGGAGGACACATGCGCGGGACATGGGAGGCGGGGCCTGCCGAAGAACGGCACAACCAGCCAATCATAAGGCCGATCCTGAGGGAGACGCCCCACCCCTCTTGCATGCGAGAACAGGCCGGAGGAAAGAGAAGTGAAGCCAGCCCTTTCCGGAACCATAGAGGCGGCGAGGGGAGGGGCTGTGCGTCAGAATCCACCCCCGCAGGAAGTCTCTTCTAGGCAGCCGGAGGCCTTTATCAATGCTCCCGGTCCGTAGGAGAGTCAGCTTGCCCCACCCCCTTCAGGGCTGTATGCAGAGTGGAGACTTAGTATCCCGCGGATAGCGGGTGCCCTGGGAACCTGTGGGTTCGAGCCCCGCCTCTGATGGAATGGTTTTTTTCTTTATTTTATTAGAAAAACAAAACAAAATCTATCCACAAATCTCACGATTTGTACAAAGCCAAAAATGGTCATAAACATGTGACACTAAACCCTGGGAAGCAAACGATCAGGGCTTGAGTTCTTCCCTATTGGAGGGTAGCCATTAAAAAGGGAATGTCTCGGGGAGAGAGAAAACTTCAATACTCTCACAGATCTGAGATCTCAGGCATGTGAGGACTCCCTCCTCCAGTACAAATCTCAACCCTTTCCTGCCTGGCCATCCCCTGGGACTCTCTAGTTCCTTTATGAGAGTTTTGCTTTGTTTCTGTGTTGTACCAGACCAGTTTCCTGTACATATGGTAGAGAGTTTCCAGGGAGCGCCTCTCCATGTCCCTCCCTCCTTTCTGAAGTTCTTCCCTGGCCCACCATCTTCTCCTCTTTCTCAATCCCCACCCTTACATCAGAGGACCTTAATATCCGTGTGGCCTCTCCCTGAAACCCCTTAACTTCTCTTTCCTCAACCTCCCCAATCCCATGACCTTCACTCCTCCTCAACCACACATAAGGAGGATCCCACTCCAGAGCTTACCATTAGCCACAATGGGTTCACTTGCTAATTAGGCACTCCGCCCTTCATCTATCCAACCATAGCCTCCTGTCACTTTGCTTCTCCCTGTGTTTACCCCTGCTACACCTATTCATTGCCTTCCTCTATACCCCAACTTTTTGAACCTCTTATTACTTTCTCAGGCCATTTCGCCTATTCTGACTTGATTCATTTTCATATTGTCTTGCCTGCTGTCTTCCCCATTAGAAAATGAGGTCCTCAAAGACAGGGACCATGATTTTTTCTTTTTTGTAGCTCCTTTGGTATCACATTACCTGACACGTAGAAAATAATTAATGCTTGTTGAGCGATGAATCCTCTCCCGGACAGCCAACTGATCACTACATTGAGAATCTTCTATATCCCTTGTTATTGTATGGATACCAAAGTAGCTTTGACTATCCCAGGTTCTTGATACTTGACCAGCCTATCTTTTTGTTTCTCGTTTATGTCTTTATTTATTCTTCTTTTGGAATGTATTACAGCCAACTAAAATTCCTTTAGTGACCCTAGACTTTGATCCTTCAGTCCACAAGCATTAGTAATTACCTTGGATTTTCCACATCTTCAGTCAATTGTGTGATGGGTAATATGTGCAAATTTCTGCCACTGTCTTTTAACATTCTCATCAAAGATGCCCTGGATGCATATGTAAGTTATTCATATGATGGAAGTAGGCATATATTATAGTCAATATATATTTGATGCTCTTTCAGCTCCCCCCTTTTTTGGTAACATTTTTTGCTGATGCTATTAATATCTTCCTCTCCTTCAATGCCTCCAAGATTGTGTCATCTCCTGCACTGACCTCTTTTGCGTAGCTTTGGCTAATCCATCTATTTTGATATCTTTGTTCTCTTCAGGGTCATTGTTATCTTTTCTACAAGTACGTCTTTGATGGGTATATTAGAGCCCATGTCCTTCCTGGTGAAAAGAGTTGTTATAATAATCTTTTCAGATCTTTTCCATCTTTTATCTGTTTGCTGTTCTTCCAGATTCATCATTTCTTGGGATGACGTTGCTCATTTGGATTGCCTGCCGAGTTTTCTCTAAACCTGCCTTATCCTCCACTTCTTTTCTCTGTTTCATGAGTTAATGTTGCTCATAATCTTCTGCCATCCTCCGTAAAATCCTATAAACAAGGTTGTATTCTAAACCTGTGTTGCTCTTGGCAGCTATATCTCTCTGTCTGGCAGCTAGACAGTGCAATGGATAGTGCTAGGCCTGGAGTCAGGCACTTACTAGCTCCATGAATCTAGGCAAGTCACTTATTTCTCTCAGACAGATTCTTCATCTGTAAAATGGGGACAATAACAGCACCTCCCTCCTAGAATCTGGGGATCAAGTGAGACAGAATCTGTGAAGTACTTAGCACAGTGCCTGACATACAGGAAGCACTTAATAAATGTCTGTTTCTTTGCTTTATGGCTTTCCTTTTCTTTCTTTCTTTTTTCTTTCTTTCTCTCTCTCTCTCTCTTTTTTTTTTTAACAAATTTTTATCTTTGCTCTACCAAGTTAATAGTATGACTATACCCTGATTCAGGATCAATTCCTACAACATTAACAAGTTGTTTACTGACTGATAAAATAGAAACTATTTCATTTTGGAAGAAGATGTTCGTTGCTTGCTGTATCCGTAATCTTTTAATTTTTGTCTCAGAGAAAGTATTCATGACATGAGGCTTCCGCCACAGACAAGTCTTTGGCATCTCTCAAGCCTGACTTTGACCCATGGTTTCCCTGCTTTTTTCCCCCCTGTTCTTTGCATTGAAGTCGCTGACTGATCCTAGTATATGTTGGTTTAATTTCAAGGGTCTCGTACAATGTTTGTAGCATTTTTCTGCCTTTTCATCCTCCACTTCAAAAGTTGGTGCATGGTCTCTGATCACTTTCATGGTGATCTTTTTGCAAACATTCATCACGAGCCCTAGAATCCAAGAAGCCTGACGAAGGTTGAAAACCATGAACCGTGAAACGATAGTTCTTTTCACCTTTGTCCTCATGATAAAACCAGCTCTGCTGTGAGCTTTCTTTCCATGAGGCCTTTTGTGATCCTCCCCTCCCAGCTGGTAGTTCCCTCCTTCTCAAGCCAATCTCGAGTTCATTTTACATATATTCTCCATGTGCTTACATGTATACACATTGACTCCCCCTATAAGAATGTAAGCCCCTAGAAGGCAGTTATCAATGAATTGTACTCCCCAGCAGCTTTGTAAAGTTTAAAATATTATAGAAAGGTTACAACAATAATAATGATAATAATACCTAATGTTTATATGGTGCTTTAAAGTTTGTAAAGTACTTTTCTTATGTATCTCATTGGAGCCCCATTATATCCCTCTGAGGCAGGGACTTCAGGTATTACTATCCCCATTTTGCTGATGAGAAAAATGAGGCCAAGAGTTAAGTGATTTGCCTGAGGTCACATAGGTGGTAAGTGAGGGGCAGGATTTGAACCCAGGTTTTCATGACTCCAAATGGTCCAGTACTCTAGCCATGACAATTTTTTACAACACCCCAGACACAAGCAAGACGGGAGTTATTATTCCCATGTTACAGAGATAGGGGATGACTTGCTCAGTTAGACATTGGGTTACCCCAGGGCTTAGCATAGTTCCCGGCACATAGTAGCTGCTTAATAAATTCTTGTTGGCTTGACTTCACTTGAGTTATTGGAAGAACCAGGACAAGTACCTGGGCCTCATCACTCCTAGATCAAAGCTGTACCCAACAATATGAGTAAATTTGAGGTTCTTTGGAGCTAGGACCATTCCATTAATAATAATAATCTACCACAATGAATACAGAATGTCAGGGCTGGGAGGGGCCTTAGAACAGGGAATGTGAGAGCTGGAGGGGCCTGAGAGCAAGGGATGTCAGGGCTGGGAGAGGCCTGAGAACAAGTGATGTCAGGGCTGGGAGGGGCCTGAGAACAAGGGATGTCAGGGCTGGGAGGAGCCTGAGAACAAGGGATGTCAGGGCTGGGAGGGGCCTGAGAACAAGGGATGTCAGGGCTGGGAGGGGCCTGAGAACAAGGGATGTCAGGGCTGGGAGGGGCCTGAGAACAAGGGATGTCAGGGCTGGGAGGGGCCTTAGAAGAGAGAAATTTTGGAGATGGCAAAGACCTTAGGGTTACCCTAGACCAACCTCTTCATTTTGAAATCAGGAAATTGGGTCCTAGAGAACAGAAATGACCTACCCAAGGTCACATAGCAATAATGACAAAGCATACAACTGTAGAATGTGAGAGCTGGTGAAGATCTGAGAGCTCATTGAATCCCATGCCTTTATTTCACAGATAGGCACTGCAAAGGGCAGAGGTTTGTCCAAGGTCACACAGCTACTAAGTGGCAAAGCTGGAACCAGAACCCAGGCTTCCCAACTCCCAGAGTTCATCCCACTATTCCATGTTGTCTCAAGGGTAGAAAATTTGACCTAAAACTAACTTCGGATGTCACTGGAAAACTGAGGGAACCTTCCTGCAAACACCCAGTAAAAGTCAGTGTGTTATGCCCTGCTGCCTCCTAGAGTGTCATGAGGATTAATTAGTTACCATGGCTCAAGTGCTTTGGAGATGTCAGGATGTAGAAACACTCCTCATCCTTAGCTCCCTCCCTCCCTGAACAGGCCATAGCCTGTGGATATGTTACCTATGCTAAAACAAGCATCTTGGGGGGCCAAAGAGCCAGTGCCTTGTGCTTCTGGGGATGGGAGGGAGACATGACATGTTGGGGAGAAGAAAGCCTGGCTAGAGCCAGGGGTGTGGCCCCCTAGGTCCTCAAGTGTGAAACTTCTCTGAAGTTTGGATTCAGTGAAAGAGCTGCACTTGAGGACCTAGAGGGGAACCCATGGCCTTGAGAACTGATTGTCCCCAAATTCTCTGAAGATAGCATACTTCACCATTTATAATTTTGTTTTGTTTTGAAGCCCTTCATAACCTCGCCCCCTCCTCTCTTTCCAGCCTGTCTTCTCCCCACACTCTTCGAACCAGGGACACTGGCCATGCCATGTCTTGGCTCTGGACTTTTTCTCTGGCTGTCCCCCATAACTTGAATACTCTCTCTCCTCTGCTCTAATCGACCTCCCTGGCTTCCATCAAGTCTTAGCTAAGGTCCTGCCTACAGCAGGAGACTTTTCCTGGGCCTCCTTCACGTGAGCCCCTTCCCTCAGAGATAATGTCCAGCTTGCCCTACATATATACATATCTTGTTTGTACACAGCTGTTTTCAGATTGTCTTCCCAAATTCCATTGTGAGTTTGTTAAGAAGAGGGACTGTCTCTTGCCTTTCATGGTATCTCCAGCACTTAGCACAGTGCCTGGCACATAGTAGGTGCTTAATAAATGCTTGTTGACTTAACAAAGAGCTTTCCCTTATGGCAGTGTTTTGAGGGAGGGAGGGCAAAGATGATCGTTCTAATTACACAGAAGAGGACAGTAAGAGAGGACGAAATCTGCCCCTGGTTACTCATAATCATCCTCAATACTTCAATGGCTCTGTGATTGTTGCTTTCTCCAAGGTGTTGAGGCCGTCCAGCACATTCTCAGTTGGGTGATTCTTGACCATGTTTTTCCATTAGTCCTCCACAGATCATCTGCCCAGTGAATTAGAGGCCTTCTTCTGGGTCTTGTAATGGCTCATGCACAGATTCCATCGTCACCCTTGGGCTGTCCATCTGCTATTTTTCATTCTCACTACATGACTTGCCTCCTTTCCTAGTTGCAGATGCCCTTTATGGTGCATCTTATGCTGATTCTTGCATGTGGATCATGGTCGGTAATAGGCCACAACTTCCTTGTGCTTACCATGCATCTCTCCATTGCTCTGGGAACTGGAGGTTGGAAGGCTCCATGATTTGCAGCCTTATCCATCACCAGGAGAATTTTAGGGGTAAAATGATGCCATCCTAATATGCTTAATATGAATGTGTAAGTAGAGCCTATATCAGATTACACGCCATCTTGGGGAGGGGAGAGGAGATGGAAGGGAATGTTGGAAACTAAAAATAAATTAATTATTAAAAAAAAAAGAAATGTATCCTTGAAGGTAACATTGACTTAAGAAAACCACAAATTAACATTATCTACATTGTGTTTATATATTTGTATATATTTGTGTTTTGTCAAACATTTCCCAATTACATTTTAATCTTGTTCCAGGCAAAATGGGGAGTTTTGACCTTGCATGAGTGTGAGTTTGACACCCCTGGGGCAAGTAGGGATATTACTTTAGATTGAAAAAAGTGAGGGGGCAGCTAGGTGGCGCAGTGGATAGAGCTCCAGCCTTGGAGTCAGGGGGATGTGAGTTCAAATCCAGTCTCAGACACATGACACTTACTAGCTGTGTGACTGTGGGCAAGTCACTTAATCCCAATTGCCTAAGCAAAAAAACAAACAAACAAACAAACAAACAAAAAACCAAACTGGGGAAAAACTGGGGATGGGCCAGGAAATGACAGACTTGAGTATTTGCAGGATTATCATATCAAAGATACATTGCATGGATGTGCTTTGTCTCCAGTGGCTAGAAGTTTCAGAGAGGCAAATTTAGGCTTGAGCTAAGGAAAAACTCCCTAAAATCACAGATAGGCAAAAGCAAAATGGGCCTTTTATTTTCTTGCAGATAATGGATTACCTTCAGCAAAAGCTAGATAGCTGCTTATTTGGTTTGTTATCAAAGACATTCATGTTCAGCTCTAGATGGCCAAAGAAATGCCGAATGCTTGCTGGATGAATTAAAAGGCTTTGGTGAACTCTGAAATTCTTCAAACATTTGGGGAAAAGTGGCTTATCATCTTTCATTATGAAAAATAAATATGCCTGCCTCTAAAACTTAAAAAAAAAAGATGGAGTCTTGTGTCAGAAAGCAGCTTGGGATCATTAAAAGTGCTACTGTTGTTCAGTCTTGTCTGACTCTCTGTGACCCCATTTGGGGTTTTCTTGGCAAAGATGCTGGAGTGATTTGCCATCTCCTTCTCCAGTACATTTTACAGACGAGGAAATTGAGGCAAATGGTTAAGCAACTTGCCCAGGGTCACACAGCTAGGAAATATCTGAAGTCGGATTTGAATTCAGGTCCTTCTGACTCCAGGGCCCATGCTCTATCCATTGTACAACTCAGCTGCCCAAAAGTGCTACAAAGTTTCCTAAATGTAATCCCACCTACTGTCTTCCTCCTTCTCAACTCTGGGATCAGCTCACTGTCCATTTGCAGTGCCTGAAAATGCACGTATTTGTGGATTAACTCAGTGAATCACCTGACTGCACATTTTGGTCTGGACAACAGGGACTCTTCATCCACTTGGTTTTTCTAGTGTGTATTGTTAGGCCCACGTATAAGGCCACTGTGTATCTCACTGAGGATGTGCTGCAATATTCTGAGGCTCCATATCATCCCTGCACAGGAACATTTGGAAAGACTTACCATCAATGGGGAAGAGTCCATT
Organism: Phascolarctos cinereus; assembly: GCF_003287225.1. Taxonomy (NCBI): domain Eukaryota; kingdom Metazoa; phylum Chordata; class Mammalia; order Diprotodontia; family Phascolarctidae; genus Phascolarctos; species Phascolarctos cinereus. Next base: position 455,551,356 of record NW_027555958.1, read on the forward strand.
TTCCATTTGGATTCTGCATATTTCATTAAGATTGAACAATAATGATTCTTTATCAGTTACAAAGGAAAGATGGTCTATCTGGTCTTGAAGCCCTGGGTTTGATCATTGCGATCCCTCCCCACTCCAACCCCTCTGCCTTTATCCTTGTCCAATTGGCCCACATTTGTTAGAAACCATCCAAAGATAAGGGTATGTTGTTCTGGGAGTGAGGCTCTGGGGCAGGAGGTCCTTAACCTTTTTTAAGTATCATGGACCCCTTTGGTAACCTGCGGTACTCTTTCAAAACCGTGTTTTGTAGATTACATTCATAATGGAAGGAAGTGCTCATTTTTAGTTAGAAGGTAGTGAAAATAAAGGTGTAATTTTTTTCCTTCCGAGTTCATGGACCCATTGAAATCTCTCCATAGGACCCTTAGGATTTCATGAATGGAGGAAGGGGATTCCGCCTGTGTCTCTTTTCCAAATATATCTGGAATGGGCACTCACTCATTTACTCCTCCTTCCTCTATCTCTAATCTTCAAATATTGACTTCCTACTCATCTTTCAAATTTTTCCTCTTCCATGAAACCTCCTCTGATTCCCACATTTGGGCGTGATCTCTTCCTCATCCCATCTCAGCACATTATATTTTCCCGATGTGTGTAGATTCTATTTTGTATTATACAGAGATCAGAGAATCAGATTTCAAGCTTAAGGACCATTGAGTTCCCTTTATTTTACAGATGAGGAAAGTGAGGCCCAGGGAGTGTAAGTAATTTGCTCAAGGTCATATAGTTAGGAATTAAGTAAGTAGCAAAGTCAGAATTCAAACTCAGGTCCTCTGACTCTAAATGCCCTTTCTACTGCATAAAGATGGTTAATAAATACTTAGATTGTATTGGAATGTGCTGGCCATCTGGGAAGAAAAGGCAAGTAAGTCCAAAGACTCCCAAAGCCCCATCCCTCTGTTCCAGACTGTTGAGGGGGCAGATCTCACTGGAGAGAGGGATGTAGGCGAGAGATGAATTCAAGGTCATTAATCATCATTACACTAATTACTCTATTATTAGGGGTTTCATAAGGCACCTCCTAGGAGGCTCCTGGGTGCCTAACGAGGCATGGCAGCAGCTTCCCTTGAGGTTTGGGTGGGTAGGAAAGCTAGGAAGTTTTCTCAGCTGTAATGAAAGAATAAGCACCTGCCCCATCCCACCCTGGTCTGCTCACACCCCCCAACCAGCTTCCCTTAACGATGGAAGGCCCAAACCCTCTGAAACAGTAGCAGCAGCCAGATGTCCCTGAAGTGCAGACACTCTCCCTCAGCCTGGCTCTGACAGATTCTACACTAGCCGGAGGAAGAAATCACGTCTCTATAAGCCCTTTGAGGTTTCCCAAGAACTTTCCTTAAAACAACCCATGGAAGGGAGACAGTACAAGGACAGCAGAATAACAAAATGTTAGATCTAGAAGGGATCCCAGAGATCATCTAATCCAACCCAGACCTGAACAAGAATCCCTACTACAATGTACCTAGCAACTGGTCTGCCAGCCTCTGCTGAAGATCTCTCATGACAGGGAGCTCACTACATCCCAAGGCATCTCATTTCACTTTGGCACAGCTTTCATTATTTAGGAAGTGTTTCCTAAATCTGTCTTCTTCTAACTGCCACCCATCACTCTTAATTCTACTTTATAAGGCCAAGTAGGAAAATCCATCTTTGACATGATAACCCATCAAATACTTAGACACAGCTATCAGCACCCCGTCCCCCAAGCTTTCTCTTGTCCAAGCTAAAATCCCTCATTCCTCCAAGCATGGCATGGTCACTGATCTCTATAGTATCCTGGTCACATTGAAAATGTCACTCTCTGAACACAGAGTCCCAGACACGGCCTGGGCAAGGCGGAGCCCAAGGGGAGCATTCCCACCCCCATTTCCAGGCCCGAGCCTTCCCTCTTCCCTCACATAGCCTAAGAATGCATTTGTTTGGACCTATGCCATCAGTTAATCAACTACCAAAGCCTTATTAAACACTTACTCTGTGCCAGGCACTGTGCTATCACTGGAGATAAAAGAAAGGCAAAACAGTAATCACCAACCCTCAAGAAGGTCACATTTCAATGGGCAGACAACATGCAAACAGCTGTGTACCTTCAAGATATAGACAGTGTATGTGGGAGGTAATAATCCCAAAGGGAAAACAGAGGAGGAGGACAGGGTGGAGGTGGGGGGGGGGAAGAAGGGACAAGGAAAGACCTGTAGAAGGTGGGATTTGAGAAAAGGAAACCAGAGAAATTAGGAGATGGAGGAGAGGAAGAAGAACATTTCAGGAATGGAGAACAACCAGTGAAAAGGCACGTGGAGGGTCTGGGGAATAGGACCTGAACTCTGTCAGTGTCCATTTCTTCATCTGAAAAAATGGAGGTAATCACATTAGCCAGGGTCCTTGTAGGGAAAGCAGTTTGCAAATCTTAAAGCTGTATATAAAGGAGAGAGATGAGGCAGAGGAAGCATAATGAACTTGGAGTTGGGGGGACATGGGTTCTGATTCTGGCTTTGTCACTTCCGAGCTGTATGAACTCACTTCTATGAGCCTCAGTTTCCTCATCTGTAAAAAGGGTAATGTACTTGCACAGCTCCTTAATAGAGGGAGTTGTGAGAGAAGGTGCCACACAAACTGGGCTAACATCAGGCTTGAGATAGAGAGTATGGTATGGTGGCTAGAGAGAGGCCAGAAATATTCAGGTTCAAATCCTGCCTAGGATATACACTGGCGGTGGGACCCTCAGACAAGTCATTCAACCCTCTCAGCGGTTCTAGGTAACTCTTTCAATTAACAGAGGGTTTCCTTGCTTGGAGCTGATGAAATGATGGGTCAGAACTCCCCCTCCCTAGCAGCTTGCTTCAGGCCAAGACGTCTGTAAGATCACAGGCTCTAAGAGTGAATACATTTAATTTAGCACACATTTATTCAATGCCTACTGTGTGCAAGGCACTGGGGATACAGAGAAAATAAAACTGCCGCCGGGCAGCTTACATTCTACGGACTCTGAGAAGTAAATGAGACATATACAGAGTAATACAACGTAATACAATGTAATAAAGAAGCGCCCTCAGCTGTGCGGTGAAGGACGCTCGGAATTCCAGCTGCATAAGGAATGAGGCAGGGCCTTCCAGACACCGGCCGGCTGGCCAGCTGGTTGGAGAGTAGAAGATGCGGGTTTTGGTTGACACCCAGCAGGAGACCTGGATTGTGGGTCTTTTATAAGGCTTCCGCGCCGGGTCAGTCTTTCCAACACACTGTTTACACTTGGCACCCCTTAAAGTGCCCTATGTTTGCAGACGCCCATGTCGACACACCCGGCTTGTCACTGTGGCCGTCCTACAACGTGGCCCCAGCACTGGACACCCCAGTCTCAGCTCCTACGGTTCCAGAAGCGCCCGTGGCTCAGAAGGAGAGGGACCTCTCGCCCAGCTGCGGCTTTCTCCAGGCGTCACCCATGGTGTCGAACAGCAGCCGAACCAGCTGCAGCCTGCCCTGAGACACCATGGCCTTGGACAGGGCCACCACCTCGGCTGTGTGGCTGCGGTACACGCGCTGCAGCTCTTGTCTCACACGCGCCGCCGGGTACTTGCCCTCAGCCTTGCGCACCCACAGCTCCACCTCCCGGCCCAGCTCGCTGGCGCTCAGCCGGGCCTGGCTCAGGAGGGCCAGCAGGGTCTCCAGGAGGCAGCGGAAGCCCTCAGTGTGGCGCGACCCGCTCTCATCCAGTTCAATGGCGCGTTTGAAGCACTCCACGGCGTTGGGCTCCTCGCCCTTAATCCGCAAGCACTTGCCTCGGAGCAGCTGGATCTCGGGCAGCGTCTCGCCCACGTCCGATTCCATGGCCTTGGCGAAGAACACCAGGGCCTTGTTCAGGGCCGACTCGTCCACGGCCAGCAGTTCCTGCACAGCGTCCACTCCCATATAATAGTAGACCTGGGGAGAAGGGAGAGGAGCCAGAGGCAGTCAGATGGGCAGTGGGGGAGAAAGGGAGCTGGTTTTAGAGGGAGGGGATGCAGGTTCGAATCCTGGCTTTGCCACTTACTACCTATGTGATCCTGGTCCTTGGTTTCCTCACCCCTGAAATGAGTCGAATTCGGGCTAAGTGGCCTCTAACATCCCAGTTGTGCCGGTGTTCTCTCCCCCATTAGACTGTAAGCTCCTTGAGGGCAGGAAGAATATGTCTTTCCTTGTATCCTCAGTGCTTAGCACAGTGCCTGGCACATAATAAGTCAAGCCAACGAGCCTGCTATGTGCTAGACATTGTGCTAAGTGCTGGGGACTTTATGAAGTGAGGTCATCTTTGATTGGGTCAAGAAGGGACAATGTGATCCACTGAGCAAGCAAGCTAGCCATGACTGGAGACTTTAACCAGCCACATGGATTTCACCAGTTCCAATTGCATTTGGGGAGCTGAGACCTCAACTTAACTTGAAGAAAAACTGCTTAATAATTAGTCTATGACTAAGTGGGACCAGCTGACCCGGAGGTAGAATCATGCTATCTTAGATCTGGAGCTGGAAAAATGGCCAGAGAGATGCCAAGGTGATCCAGTCCAATTCCCATTTATGATTGAATCTAGAGAACTTAAGTCATGTGTAGTAGCTTGCAGCACTGGAATTTGAACTGAGGTCTTTGCTCTGGAAATCCAGTGACCCTTGGTGTCTCTCTAGTAGCTAATGAGTAGTGAGCTCCCCATCACTGGAGGTATCTGAGAAGAGGCTGGATGGCCACTCACTGGGGTTTCTGAAAAGAGGATTCTTGTTCAGGTTCAGGCTGGACCAGGTGGCCTGTGAGGTCTGGAGACAATAATACTATCACTCTTAGCTTTGCAGTACTTTATTAAAATGTAAGTAAAGAGAAGCTATTTGGTACTTATTTACTTTGGGGCAGCATGGCTTACGGGATAGAGAGATGGTTTCAGAGCCAGGAAGACCTAGGTTCAAGGTGCCGAGACATCTTGGCTGCATGACCCTGGATAAGTCACCTAGCTTCTTGTGTTCTAGACAACTCTTGTTTGCAGAGAAGGGGAGATGTGGGAGACCCCCTGACTATTGTCTCACCTGACCGATGTCCAGGTAGGTCTTTAGGCCTGGACACACCTTGACCACCTCCTCCAGGTCATCCCTGGCTACAGTGAGGTGATTCCTGTCTGGCAGACCTCCCAGCCCAGCTTTGGCCCGCTCCAGATCACGCAAGTATGCCTTGGTGTGGATCTGTAGGTAAAAAGAATTAACTAAGGGGAATTCTGGAAGCAATAGCAGTTGCTCCCTCACTACCCCTCCAGGTGACATTGTTCATCTCTCCTGTGACTCTCAGTTTCTCCAGAAAACTTCTCAAATCGGCTTTCAATGATCTCTTGTGATGTGGAGGAACAGAGAATTCAGACGAGGCCAGAGAAGAGAAGAATCCAGGGGAATGTGACAGATATGTCATTCTGAAGAAGGTTGAGATTTGTCCTGCTTGACCCCAGAAAGAAAAACCAGGAGAAACCCACAGATGGCTAGCTAAGGCTTGATACCAGGTAAAAACTTCCTTACAATCAGTTATTCCAAAGGGAATGTGCTGCTGCAGGAGGTAGTGAGCTCCCCATCCCTAGAGGGACTCAATAAAGGCTGAATGATTCCCTTCTAGAGGACACACACCCAAATGCTTTCTCACATCCTACCCACTACCTCTGAGAGTCTATGAATATCCAGCCCATAAACACTGCATTGGTCATCAGAGGATCCCTTAATACTGGCCCTCCTTCCCTCTCCCCCACCCTGCCTATAGCCATGACTCCTGGGAAGCTCTTGCTTTGAACCTTGGCCCTGGTGCAGTAGGCCTGCCAGTTGAGCTCAGGATCTGGCAGGATGTCCAGAGCCATGTTGCAGATGCCGATGGCCATGTCTTGCTTCCCCAGGAAATGGAAGATCTTGGCCAGTCGATTCAAGATGGGTGCATGGTCCTTGGCGATCTCTATGGCCTGGAGAGGACAATGTTGGCAAACAAATCAGTAACTGGGCAGGTAGGCAAATGCAGCAAGCAGAAGGATGTAGAAGTCAAGAAAGGAAGCTAGGATTCCTTTATTCGTTCATTCATTGAGCACAAAGTTTCAAAGCCCCTACTATATGTAGAGTCCTGTGCTAGTTCCTAATAAGGATACAAGGACAAAACATGGCTCCTGTCCTCACAGTTTATAATCTAATCGAGGACAGTCATTCCATTTAACTCAATTCAACAAGCATTTATTAAGTGCTTACTGTTTGCAAGGCTTGGTGCTAGATATGGGAGCTAAAACAAAATGGTCCCTGCCCTGGAAGAGCTTATGCCTTGTTTTCTGAGCACTGTCAGGAGCCTAGAGCTGTGCTGTCCTAGGGAAAGAGGAATCCCCCAGTCAGGCTGCACCCCACAAGCAGCAGGCAGCTGACACAGAATGTACACAGATGAGCAAATATGAAACATGCAGATCTGAGGAGGGAGGAGGCGCTGACAGCTGGGGAGGAGATCAAGGAGGTCTTGGGGGAAGCCTTGATAGAACATAAGGATTCTGAGAGGCGCAGATTAGGAGGGAAGGAGGGAGGGAGGGAAGACTTGCTGAGCACGGGCCTGGCTTGTGCAAATGCACCAAAGGCGGGAGATGGAATGCTGAGTTTGGGGAAGAACTCATAGTCTAGCTTGGCTGGAAGGGAACTGGTGAGAGCTGAGATTGGAAAGGTAGGTGGGAGCCAGACTGGGGAATTTATAGAATTTCCACAAGAAAGGAAGCAAACATTTATTAAGTGCCTACTATGTGCCAGGCACCATGCTAGGCTCTTTCCAAATATTATCTCAATTGATCCTCCCAACAACCCTGTGATGGTAGGTGCTGTTATTATCCCCATTTTACAGTTAAGACAACTGAGGCAAACAAAAGCTAGGTGACTTGCCCAGGGTCATACAGCTAGTGAATGTTTGAGGTCACATTTGAACTCAAGTCTTCCTGATTCCAGGTCCAACACACTGCCTACTGTGCCACCTCTCTGGGTGAGTTGGGACCGGTCACTTTTCCTTTCTGGGTCTCAGTCTCCTCATCTCGAAGATTCCTAACGGTCTAGGATTCTATGATTCTCAGATCTGAGGATGCAGAGCCAGCTGACTGATGGCTGGGGATATTGGAGAGGGTTTCCAGGAGGAGTGGCCATTTCTCCTTGGCCTTGAAGGATAGGTAGTTTGACAAATAATGAGGTAGGAGGGGATTCCGTTCCCAGGGAGAAGAAAGATACAATTTGTATGGGCCTGATTTGTAGAGCAGGGGAGTGCACCTGAAATGAAAATAGGGGCTGCTAAACTGGACAGAAGGATTTGGGGGGGTCACGTGCTGACTTAGAAAACCATGTGTTTATCTATTGCTTTTTTTTCAATAATTCAACACTTTCAATCTCGATTGTAGTAAGAACTACATTTTAATCTGGTTTGGACTGCATGCGTGTGCTTGTGGGCTACGTGTTTGTGTTTGGCACAAACAGCCTGTGAGGAAGAGCAGAGGAAAATAAGAGGACCGCCCCAGAGCTAGAAGGGTCCTTGGAGACCACCCCTCACTTTACAGATGGATAAACTGAGGCCTGGGGAAGTCAAGCAACTTGTCCCTGGTCATACAGATGGCACCAGACCCAAGATTTGTACCCCGGTCTTCTGACTGTAAAGTCAGTGACCTCTCCACCAAAATACCCCAGAGAACGCTGCCCTGCCAAGGCAGACAGGCTAAGGATACTAGACTTCATCCTGCTGGCCACGGGGAGCCACCTAGGGATGTTGAGTGAGGCTGTGACATCATCTGAGCCATCCTGGTTCTGTTACTCTCTCCTTCCAGGGGCTCAGAGGACCACTTCTGATTTCTTCAGTCTTCCTCCAGGCTAGGCTACATACCTTGCCAAAACAGTCCAGGGGGTCAGTCCCTGAGTAGCCACAGTCATGCACTCCCATAGGGGTGGTAGAGAAGGTGTCTTTCCTTTCCAGAAGCATCCCAAGGTAGCACCAGGCCAGAGCTGAAAGGAGGAAAGGAACCTCAGGGACACTTGAGCAAGAAGACCCCAGCAGGACCTTGACCTCTGCTCTGAGCTCTGGCAAAGGCCCTTGTAAAGCCCAGGCAGGTGGGAGCTCAGTCCTCAAGAAATGCTCTCCTGTTGAGCATACTGCCTGGCACATAGTGTTTAATAAATGCTTTCTCTCATTCATTCATTTATTCACATTAATCAAGCAAATAAGCATTTATTACAATTGCTTACTATGTGCCAGGAACTGTGCTTGGTGGTGGAGAAGCAAAGAGAGGAGTTAAAATGGTCTCTGATCACTTGGAGCCAACACCTTAGAATCCTCTGGAGCTGGGCTGCCCAGCTACCTCATTCTTCCATCCTTTGGGGCAATGAAAGAGACCCAAGGAAGATGAGTTTCTGAGGCAGCATCTAGGAACTTTACAGAATTGTGGAATGGGATGTCCCACCCATCCCTGTGCAGCAATGCCCTCTATAGCAGCCCCTTCACCACCTCTGCCTCCCCAGTCAGCTCCTCCTCGTTGGGACAGCTCTGGTCATTTAGGAAGTCTTTCCTGGTATGCACCCTAAATGTGCCTCATCACAATTTCTCTCCATGGTCCTTGGTTCTGTACCTGCGGTATAATGTAATAAGCCTACTCCCTCTTCATTGTGGCAGGCTTTCTCCTTCACTCGCCTGAAAGCAGCTTCTACATGCCTCACTTCTGTTCTTTCCCCAAGTCTTCTGAGAACTCAGCACCCCCAATTCCTCCAGTGGATTCTTATCTGGGCCACACAAGAGGCCCCTCCCCATTCTGGCTGCACGCCTCTGGGTGTTCTAAAATAATAACTTCCTATCATTTGGTGCCCAGAGTTGAACACCTCCTCCAGATGTTGTCTGACCAAACACAGGACAGTGGGACCCTCCTCACCTCCCTGGTCCCCTTCACTGTGCAGTCTCTCTAGAAGCAGCCTCAGACTGTGACACTGTGGCGTAGGGCAGAGCTTGCAGCTGACTAAATCCCCCAGGACTTTTCCCCCCTAATACTTAGCTAACAAACATTTATTAAGTGCCTACTGTGTGCTAAGCACTGTGCTAAGTGCTGGGAATACAAAGAAAGGGGAAAAAGTCTCTGTTTTCAAAATCTTATTCTAATACAAGAGACAACATACAAACAATAAATTTTGTTGTACTTTTCAGTCACGTCCAACTCTTCATGACCCCATTTGGGGGTTTCTTGGCAGAGAAACTGGAGTGGTTTATCATTTCCTTCTGCAGCTCATTTTACAGATGAGGAAACTGAGGCAAACTGGGTGAAGTGACTTGCCAGGGTCACACAGCTAGTGTCTGAGGCAGTATTTGAACTCAGGTCTCCCTGATTCCAGATCCAGCACTCTATCCACTGTAGCACCACCTAGCTGCCCAGAACAAGGAATAGACAGGGTAATGTCTATCCCTGAAGTCTATCCCTGTCTCCCCCTTCCGGTACTTGGGAAGTTGGCTTTTATACCCAATTGTGACACATTTAAGCCAACTAAATTCCATCTTAAAAAGAGTAATTATCTTTTTTTAAAGCTTTTTTATTTTTTTATTTTTCACTTGTAATTTTTTTTGTTTTAAACTTAAGCACAAAATAAGAAAAGAAAAAAAACATTGCCATGTGCAGAGCAGAACTTGAGAGAGGAGTCAAAATAACAACAGTAAATTTATATTTCAAGAAACCATATTTATTAAATACTATGCATTGTATTGAGAGCGTTCCATCTTTTCTTTGCTTCCTTGTAAGTTTTCTTTTGTTCCTCCCCTCCCCCACCAGAAGGCTACAATTAAGCTCGGATACATGCACACTTATAGACATACACACACAAAGAATACATATATACATACACATACATACACCCCTACATAATACACTTACACGTACATATATTTAGATACCCATAATCATACTTATATGTAGGCATATACATTCACACGCATCTATGTAAGAGCACACTATACATATTTATCCTCCATTTCTCTAAGGGTAGATAACCTCTTTCTTCATATGTCTGAGTCTTTCCATAGTTTTCCAAGTCCACTAACTTGTAATTTCCTATACCACAACAATATTCCCACCTTATACTGTCTAGCTGTTTTAAATAGTCCAAAGCAACATTGATAAATATGGCTGACACATAGTGTAGTTTCCCTATTTTTCTCTTTTGATTAAATCTATTTTAGCCTTAACTTTGTCCAGAATCATGATTACCACCCCTGCTCCTTTTTCCCTAACAAATTCCACTCCTGATCTTTATTTTATGTTTGTGCAGATCTCTAAGAGCAATTATCTTATACAAAGAGGTGCGAGAGGAAGAACTGACACAGAGGAATTAGATGGAGGGGGACAGCTGGTGGTTCTGGAAACCTACTTTCATTGGGAATGTGTTTAAGAGGAACAATACATACATACATACATACATACCTATATGTATACCTATATATTATATATAGGTATGAAAGTCTTCTAAATTCAGAAAGAAATAAAAGGGTAAGGGGAGAGAGAGGGGGGAGAGGATAAGAGAGGGATTTTCAGAGGGGAGGGTGACGGAATAGGATAAAGGGGGTATAGAAGGGTGTTTAGATCAATAAGAATGGGAGGACAAGGGGAGGATCCTGGGGAGGGTAGATTAAGTAATAGGAGGGCAAGGTAGCAGATAGAAGTAAAGTAAAGGAGTCAGGAGGGATAGGAAATAACAGATCTGCACAAACATAAAATAAAGATCAGGAGTAGAATTTGTTAGGGAAAAAGGAGCAGGGGTGGTAAGCATGATTTTCAACAAAGTTAAGGCTAAAATAGATTTAATCAAAAGAGAAAAAGAGGGAAACTATACTATATGTCAAGCATTTTAATCAATGATGTTTTAGAGTATTTAAAATAACTAGACAGTCTAAGGTTGGAATATTGCTGTGCTGTAGGAAATGATGAGTTGGTAGACTTAGAAAAATATGGAAAGACTTGGACATATAAAGGAAAAGGTTATCCACCTTCAGAGAGACAGAGGACAAATAAGTGTAGTACGGTCTTACATAGATGCATATGAATATATATATCTATATATGAGTATAATTATAGATATCTAAGTATATGTGTGTATGTATATATTTTTGTGTGTATATGTGTATATATATTTATGTGTGTATGTATATATACACACACATATATATCTGTGCTTAATTGTAGCCTTCTTGGGGGAGGGGGGAGGAAGGAGGGGAAAAGAACAAAGTAAAAAGTGCATAGCAAAGAACAAAAGAAAACTTACAAGGAAGCAAAGAAAAGATGGACCACTCTCAACACAATGAGTAGTATTCATTATATAGGCTTTCTTGAAATGGAAATTTATTGCTATATATTTTGAATCTTCTCTTAGGTTCTGCTGTACACAGGGCAATGCTTTTTTTTTTCTTTCTTATTTTGTATTTAAGTTTTAATATTTAATATTTATAATATGTTTCTTTTTCTTTTCTTATTGTATATTTAAGTTTAAAATAAACTAATTCTTAAAATAATTTATCAGATAAAAAAGTCCATTTAATTTGATTCTGCCTCAAGGTCTAGCCGTCAAGTACCTTTTGGGATGCTGGCTTTGACGTCCTTTCATCCTGACATCTTCCTAAAACTCAGGTCTGACCGTGTCACTTCCTTTTCTCAAAAAACTCTAGTGGCTTCTGATTACGCCCAAGATAAGTCAGAACATCCTGCGTTTGGCTTTTTAAGCCCTTCAGCCCCAGCCCTTCCTACCCTGCCAGGCCTCTTACACCTCATTCCTGGACAGCTCTTCCATGATCAGGTGAAGCTGGCCTGGCTGGTCCTCCCGTCCAATCCTCCATCATCCTCTGGGGCATTTCCCCCGGCTCCCTTAAGGAATGATCATCTTCCTCCCCTCTGACTCCTGGTTGCTGGCCTTCATTCCCGAACATGACATCACTATGTTGGTTTTCTTGGCTTCTTTTAAGATGACTTTTCTGGTCCCCCTTTTCCCCCCGCAACTTCCCTCTGTGTACAGAGTTGTCTGTTTGCACGTGCTCTCCCCTATTGGAGCATGAGCCCCTACAGGGCAAGGACCATATTTCTCCCTTTCTTTGGATCCTAAGAACTTAGCACAGTGTCTGGTACACAGTCAGTGCTGAATAATTAATCAGTGAGTTAGCCAATAAAAGTTTATTAAGGTGCCTACTAAGTGCTTCACAACTATTATCTCATTTGATCCTCACAACAACCTTGGGAGGTAGATGCTATTATCTCCATTTTACAGATGAAGAAACTGAGACTAAGGGAAATTAAATGACACAGCTGGCTAGTAAGTGTCTGCGGCAGATTTTGAACTCAGGTTTTCCTTACTTCAGCTCTAGCTCTACCCACTGTATCCCCTAGCTGCTTAATGTTGGGGGTGGGAGGAAGAAAAAGAAAACTTCCTAATATTTTCTGTTTTCCAAAAGTAGAAGCTTGGGGTGGAGAGAGAGAGAGAGAGAGAGAGAGAGAGAGAGAGAGAGAGAGAGACAGACAGACAGACAGACAGACAGACAGACAGAGACAGACAGACAGAGACAGACAGACAGACAGAGACAGAGATAGACAGAGACAGACAAGACAGAGAGACAGAGAGAGACAGACAGACAGCGACAGAGACAGAGAGACAGAGAGACAGAAAGAGAGACAGACAGACAGACAGAGACAGAAAGAAAAGAAGGAGGCAGATAAAAACATGCAGCGACAAAAACAGAGGCTAAAGGAGGGAGGAAGACAGAACGAGACCGAGTCATTGGAAGAGAGACAGAGAAAGAATGGAAACAAATAGGGGATGGGGGAGAGCACCCAGATCTCTCTAGTGCAGGGAGGGACATCAGAGGCCAGCTAGCCCAGGCCCCTCATCGCATAGATGAGGATACTGAGGCTGAGAGGTGGGAAGTCTTGCCCAAGGTCACAAAGGGAGGAGGAGCCAGAGGAAGCATTTGAGCATCTCACTCCAGAGCCAGGGATGAGAGAGAGACACACAGAGACACAGGCAAGGTCAGAGACAAGGAGAGAAACTGAGGACAAGAGCTAGGGTATGGACAGGGTGGAGGTACGGATGAGGGTGGGGGAGGGGGAGGGGCAGGGGATAGGGCCTGGGGCCATGCAAGACCGAAGGAGCCAGTTGAGGAGGTGGGGGCTCTGATTACCTCGATGGTGGGTGCTGGAGGACTTGACCACTTCCCGGAGCAGCCTGAGGGTGCGGTTAAAAGGGACCAGCCTCTTCTGCTCCTCAATGCCCTGGTTCAGTAAGATGCCGTCCAGCCTGTGGAGGGCAGCAGGATACAACAGGTCAGTCCCTCTCTCCCTTGGAGCCGAGCAGGAAATTTCTCCCTGCCAAACAAGTCTCCTTCCCCAGGACCCTCCAAGTTTATTTCTTGGTTGTTGGAGTTCAGTTTCTAGGAGAAAAGTAACCCATTTCTCTACCCAGCACGTTGCCCATCTGTAAAATGGGAGTTTGGACTGGAGGGCCACTATGGTCCCTTCCAGCCCCAGACCTAGGCTCCTGGGATCCAGGGAAATTAGAGGGGGAGGCCTTGTGATCACAAGCTCAAAGGGACCTCAAATTAAAACATAATCAGAGCCACCATTTCATAGGCGCTTTGAGGTTCACAAGCACTTTCCTCCACAGAGCAAGTCAAATTATTTCCATTTTACAGCTGGGCAAACTGAGGCTCAGAGAGTTTAAAGTGACCTGTCAAGAGTGACCCAGCTGGTGCCAGAGCAGGGCCCGGGACTCTCGCCTGACTTAACTTTCAGTTAAGCAATATTTATTGATTAGCTAGTAGGATCGAGGCGCTCAGCTGGGCGCTAGGGGCTTCAGACGACAAAAGTGAGGCCATCCCTCTCCTCAGGGCCCTCTACTTCCCTAAGCATTCAGATGAAAGGACGCGATCATTGGAAAAGACTTCTGGAGCAGGGCTTCTGAAACCCTTTGGGCAGTCTGGGGTAGCTGCTGAACCCCTCCACAGAATCAGGTTTTGTAAATGAATGACATAAATTATACAGGATTGCAAAGGAAGCCAATTACAGGGAAATAGAGTTAGCCAAAGAGTTTAAAGAATTTCGTGGACATCAGGTTAAGAAATCTTAATCTGGTCCAACCTTTTCACATATTGTAGGATAGACTTAAAACTAGAAAGGAAAAAGGGAAGGGAATAAGCATTTTTCAAGTGTCTACTGGGTCACTAGGTGGCAGAGCCGATAGACCACCAGGCCTGGAGTTAGGCAGACCTGAATTCAGATCTAGCCTCAGACTGTTAATGGCTGTGTGACCCTGGGCAAGTCACTTTACCCTGTTTGCCTCAGTTTCCTCAACTATAAAATGAGCTGGAGAAGGAAATAGCAAAGCACTCCAGTATCTTTGCCAAGAAACTCCCAAATGGGGTCATGAAGAGTCAGACATGACTGAAAAATGACTGAACTACAACAAAAATGCTTACTATGTGCTAGGCACTAGCTAAGGGCTTTTTATATATATTGCTTAATTTGATAAGATCATAGAGGGTAATAGCTGTAAAGCTGGAATGGACTACAGAGGCCTTCTAATCCAACCTGCCCATTTTATAGATGAGGAAACTGAGGCTCATCATAGGAGAAGGGACTTGCCCAAAGCCACATGGTAACAGACTACAAATGTAACTCCAAATCCAATGCTCTGTCCTCTATGCTTCCTAATTAGTGCCTTCATAAAAAAAAAAGATAGTTGTTAAATACATTAAAAAATGTTAAATGGTCCCATGTTGTTGTTGTTTGTGTGTTTTATTATGTTTTCCTGAATTGTTACTCTGGGGTTCCAAAGCTGAAGAGATTCTAAGCTTTCTTAGCTCTTTCAGAAGCCCTACCCTCCATCATTTGGCTAATCCTTCCATCCATCCATCCATCCACAAGCATTATTAAAAGCTCCTTCCCCAGTGCTGGGCCCTGGACTAAAATCAAGGACAGAGAGTGTGGTGTGTTGTGCCCTGGGATAGCCCAACTCCCTGGGCTGCTGTTCCTTGAGGCTCTTCAAAGGGTGATTAGCAGGTAGCTGAAACATCTCTGTGTGCAGGTCCCCTCCTCATCTCCAGGCTCTCCTCCCTCTACTGGCCCGTGGCCATCTTACCTGATGAGCAGCGTTGCCATCGTGAAGTACCAGCTCCGTTTCTCCTCCAGCGGGATCTGGCACAGACAAAGACAGGTCAGAGGAACAATCCCCTTGCTCATGGCTCCTGTGAAATCTCTCCACTTCTTTCACACACTGCCCAGAGTGATGTCCCTATGCCCCGTTCTCCTCATTTTCAGAGAAAGCAGTGGGCCTCCCCATCTTCCAAGCCTATCTCCTAATTCTCCTACCCCTTCTCTAATGGTCCAGCACTACATTTAAAGCCTCAGAACTTGAGTTCAAATCCCGGCCCTGCCACTTATATTTAGTGGGACCTGGGAAAGTCACTTGTCCTATTAATCAACCGAACAAGTATGAATTAAGCCCCTACCATATACCTGGGCCTCGGTTTCCTCATCTTAGGTATTCGATACTTAGGTATTGTGTAGCAGAAAGAATCTGGAATCAGACGACCTGGAATATGAATCCTGATTTTGTCTCATGTTAACTATGTGGCCTTGGGCAAGTTACTTAACTTCTGGGCCTCAGTTTCCTCATCTGTAAAACATCTCGCCTGACTTAGATGGCCTCCAAAGACCTTTCCATTCTCAGTCTCTGATGCTCTGGTCCCCTTCTGCCTCCAGCTTCCTAACAACCAGAGCCATCTTCAAATGCAGAGTCGCCTCATACAGCAGTGGGCCCCAATCACTGGCAATCTTCAAGCAGGGCTGGATGGTCACTTGTCAGGGATCATTGGCTCCCCCCATTTTATAGTTGGGTAAACTGATACTCAGGGAGGTTCAATGACTTGCCTACAGTTGGATAGGAAGTGGCAGAGTTGGGGCCTCAGTTGTAGGCAGGGGTTGAACTAGGTGATCATGGAGGACATTCTGACTCAGAGATTCCATGAGATTGGGCTTCTCTAATAACTCTCCTTTCTGTAGCCTCTCTTTTCCATCTTCAGTTGACCCTCCCCATTATTGCCTTCTTTTCAACCTCAAGTATATTCAAGCCTTCCCTAAAAAAAAATAAAGCTCCTTCTGAATCCTCCTTTCCCCCACATCCCTCCATGCCATCTTCTTTCCTTCCAACAGTCCATCTGGCCTGCCTTCATCTTCTCACCATCCACTGACCCCTACAACTCCACTGATGATTCAGCGAATAGGACGCCAGGCCTGGGTCAGAAAGGCCTGAGTTAAAATCTGGCTTCAGATACTTAACTAGCTGTTTGACCCTGGGCAAGTCACTTAATTTCTGTCTGCCTCAGTTTCCTCAAATATAAAATGGGGATCATAATAGCATCTACCTGCCAGAATCAAGTGAAATGTTTGTATAAAGCACAGTGCATGGCACATAGTAGGTGCTATATGAATGCTTGTTCCCATCCCTACCCACTTCTCTCTCCAAGGTTGTCAATGGACTCCCAGAGCCAAATACAGATGTCTTTTCTAGGCCCTTGTCCTCAACGTCTCAGGAGCATTTGACACTATAGATAACCCTTAAACTTGGTTCTTTGTGTCCCTGTCTTCATGTCTTCAAATCCCACCTTCTTGCAAGAAGCCTTCCCTGGTCTTCTCCTGCCTAGTATTTCAATGCTTAGGCCAATGCCCATTAGGTGTCAGAGCAGATAATCATTGAACCTGGATTCAGGAAGACCTGAATTCAAATCCTGCTCAGACACTTACTAGCTGTATGACCCTGGGCAAATCATTTAACCTCCATCTGCCTCAGTTCCTCATATGAAAAATGGGGATAATAATAGCACCTCCTCCCAGGGTTGTCATGAGAATCAAATAAGACAATATTTGTAAAGCACTTTGCAAACCTTCTATAAATGCTAGCTATTATTGTTATTAAGTGGTTAATAAATGCTCATTGACCGACTGATTGACTTATCTCCCCTACAAGAGTACAGCTGTAGGGGGCCAAGGCTGATGTAGGGGAGAGGGCAGAACAGCTCAGCTCTTATTTTTTTCTCTGTTTTCTCTGCCAAGGAGAAGACTACTGAGGCTGGAGAAGAAAGAACATGATGCTGGCCAGTATAGCAGTGAAGCCCAAAATGGGCAAGGAGACAGCGAGCACACTGAGCTGACACCATCACAGCAAACTTGGCTACCTCCCAGGGCACCGAAAAAATTGGTGAATGTGATGTTTGAGCCCCCATCAGTGACCAATTTTCAAAAAAGGGGAAGAAAATAGAAACTGCAGATAAAAGATTCATGATCCTAGCTTTGATTGCTGGAAAATTTTAATGCTTTTTATTAAAATTCTAGAAAAGGAAGAGGTGACCATCCCAAAGAGCCAGTCTGGCTTCAGCCAGATCTGATGATTTCTAACCTTATTGCCTATGTTTGACAGAGTAATTCAACTGGCATCATAGGACCATAGAGTCAGAGTGAGAAGGAGCCTTAGAGGCCCCTCATTTTACAGATGAGAGAACTAGGGCCCAGAGAACTCAAGTGATTTGCCCAAGGTCATACAAGTCCATAAGTAGCAGAGTCAGGATTTGAACCCAGATCCTCTGATTCAGGTCCAGGACTCTTTCCACTTTCCTTTCTGTCTCCCTGCTACATCAGAGGAATGCTGGAGATGAAGTTTACCTAGACTTTTTCAAGTAGCTGATAGTAGCAGAAGTGTTCTTGTGGACGATATGGAGAGAAGTGGACCAGATGACAGTGTAACTGGATGGATTCAGAACTAATGGAATGGTCACGCCTGGACTACAGTCAATAGTCATTCTAGGTTCACTTGGCAGGAGGTCTCTAGTGGAGTGCCCCAGGGATCTATGCTTGTCCCTGAGCCACTGATCATTTTTATCAATGACTTGGATAAAGGCATACATCCATGAAGGGATGTGCTGGAAGCAGCTCAAACAGTGAGCTGATTGTTAAATTTTCAGAGTGATCATTTATACCTCAGAAATCAGCAAATGCTAAAAATCAGGGCTTGATTTATTGTCCTATTGATTGTCTAAACTTAAGAAAGGGGTGGGTAAGAATGTTAATTATGCAGATTAAACTCAAAAATGTGCTGTGGGTACACATATTTCCCTCCAAATGATGAGGTGAGGCAGATGCAGCAAGCAGGATGCAGGATGTGAGATAGGAGATAAGATGCAAGGTGCGACAGGCCAGAAAAGTCATCAAAGAAGATTATGCATTGAAGTGCCCCACCGTGGACCTACCTGGGTACTTTCAAAAAGCACCCCCAATTAACCTGACAACTCTTCCTCTCCCCTTTCCTATTCTCCTTGCTTATCTGTATGATTAAGGCACCTCTGGATTACCTGCTATCCCAGGCATTCCAGAGCCCCACCTCCCATTCTCTTGTCCCCCTTCCCCCCATTCTATGAAATTGTAATTTTTTTGGGGGGGGTGAGGCAATTGGGGTTAAGTGACTTGCCCAGGGTCACACAGCTAGTAAATATTAAGTGTCTGAGGCTGGATTTGAACTCAGGTCCTCCTGACTCCAAGGCCAGAGCTCTATTCACTGTGCCACCTAGCTGCCCTCACGAAATTGTATTTTTTTTGTAATGAAAAAAACATTTAGTATTTTATTTTCCCCCAGTTGCATGGAAAACAATTTTTAACATTCATTCTTAAAACTTTGAGTTCCAAATTCTTTCCTTTCCTCCTCCCCAACCCCCCTCATTTATTTCTTTAAATTTTATTAATTTATTTCGATTTATCAACAATCACTTCCATATGTTTCTGAGTTGAAAATTTTTCTCCCCCTTCCTCCCCCCCCACCCTCCCTAAGATGACGCACAATCTGATATAGGCTTTACATTTACATTCCTATTAAACATATTTTCACATTAGTGAAGTTGTAAGTAAAAATTAAAACCAATAGGAGGAACCATCAGAAAGATGAAACAAAACTCAACAGAAGGTAAAAATAAGTGATAGTGATTCAACTTCCATAGTTCTTTCTTTGGATGTGAACAGCATTTTCCATCCCGAGGCCTCTGGAGATGTCTTAGATCCTCGTAATTCTGAGAAGGGTTCAGTTTAACAATCTTAGTCATTGCATAACGTGGCTGTTATTGTGTACAAAGTCCTCTTGGTTCTACTCACTTCACTCAGCATCAGACCATATAAGTCTTTCCAGGTTTTTCTGAAGTCAGCCTGGTCATCATCACAAAATTGTATTTAAACCAGATACCTAACCCCAATAACCACCTTTGCCTCCCTTAGGGGATCAGGGCTCACCACCTATCCTCTGCCTCCCACATGAAGTAGAGCCTGCTGGGGCTCTGCCTCATAGGGAGCAGGCCCCCTTGGGTGATTCACCCCAATAAATGCCTTCCTTTAACTTGGAGACTGTCGGAGTGAATTTCTTTCAGGATGATAGGCCCTACCCATCTATATTCCATCATTTCAGGTGGCACCCTTATTGTTAAACACTTACCAGCACACTGATGCGCGTGACATGATCATTAGATTTGTTTAGGACACACACTAAGGTTCATCTACCACCTCCCCTCCTCTCCACTTCTTCTAGAAATATTAAGAAAGCAGTTTCCTCAGTATCCAAGTCTGAAGCTTTTGGACTAATCTAAATGAGAAACTTCATCAGTCTTGTAAAAACTATTAACCCAGCCCCAGGTCTCTCTCTCCAGATCAGCCCAGGAAAGATCCCAGAAGGGCACCAGGTTAATGATCAGATTCAGAGAAGGAAGAAGGAAGAAGAGGACCAAATGAGATCAATGTAAAAATCAACCTTCAAGTGTTATGTAAATGCTGGCCGTGGTTCTGTGGTGGTGATGACTATGGATCTCAGTCATCTAGGTCCCCCTGGCCCCGGTTCTCTCTCTGCCCCAAGCCAACCCTTCATTCAGTTTTTGAAGATGGCAATTATGTCTTCCCTCCTCCTTGTATCTTCTCCAGTCTAAACAGACACAGTCCCTTCACCCCTTCTTTTTATGGTATGGCTTTACATATCAGTTGGCATTTCTACCAACACAGATTCCCCATAAACATTACCATGTATTGTTCTCTAGGGCAGGAAACAATGCCAGTTTTCATCTTAGCATTCCCAGCCCCCCAGCATAGGCCAGGCACTTAATAAATGAGAGTTAAGTTGAACAGAATCGAAAACACTGCCCTGATCACCATGAGTGGGCAGCATTTTTGGTCATTTCCGCAAAACTAAAGATGGGTATACATGGTGGGTGCTTCACTGCCACCTGGTGGCATCATGCTTAAATTGCAGGAGTGGTTGCAACATCCCTTGAAGAATGGAGTTTCAGTAACAGTCTATGAGGGGGACAGGTTTTTCGTGACAGTTCCCAAACCCACTCATGTTCTCAGTTCACTTTGGACACAACAGCATGGATTTCCCAAGTCTCAAGCCCTACACAGCCACTGATTAGCTGTGTAACCTTGGGCACACGCCTCCTTCTTTGTAAAAAGAGGGTATAGTCCCTTGCAGTGCAGAGTCCTAGGATTCTATAAGCAACTAGGTGAGGTTGGGTTCTACAGTCTGGAGCCATATAGGTTCACACCTTTAACCTCATTAACAAAGCTCTGCTACCCACTCAGCTCAGTCCTAGGGATGAATGCCTTAGAATTCTAATTGAAAGTTTGCCTTTTGTTCTGGTAAAACTGCATCTTTACAAATCTTTCTGGTTGTAGCAGAAACAGTTGCTGAAACTGTTGCTAAGAGCAACAGGAAAAGGCTGTTTCATAACTAAAAAGCTATTGTGGATTCCACTGAGCCAAACTGCCCCCTGCCAGAGGATAGATGGGAGGGGACTGCTTCACTCCTCTCTTAGAGAGGGGGAGCCAAAGAAAACCCACCCATGGCTGGAGGGCTCCTAAGAAAAAAGCTAGAGGAAGAATGAAAAGACCAGAGGTCATTCTCCTGTGTAAAGTCAAGAAATAGAACAAAACCATTCTGCAGAGACTTTGTGTCAAGTTGACCAAAATCTCCAGGAGCCAAGCTCAAGTAGCTGAAGGCTTTGACATGAAGTGAAGATTCCAGGTGATTTTTACTTGCTATATTCTAACAGAGGTTCGTGGTTAATGTAAACCATTATATGAAAGTAGGGTTCTGCCAAGAATGAGAACAGCTGAGTTAGCTAGGAAGCATAGAAGTATATACCTTAGGAGTTTCATTAGAGATTACTCTAAAGAAACATTTTCTTTGAATTAGGGTTAGAGTTAGGGGCAGCTAGCTAGGTGGCAAATATAGAGCACTGAACTTGAGTGAGAAAGTTTGAATCTAGCCTCAGACTGTTGTGTGACCCTAGGCAAGTCACTTAACTTCTGCTTGCCTCAGTTTCCTCATCTGTAAAATGGGGATCATAGTAGCATCTACCATCAGTGAGTCTTTTTTTTTTTGGCTAGGCAATGGGGTTAAGTGACCTACCTAGGGTCACACAGCTAGTGAATGTTTTGTGTCTGAGGTTAAATTTGAATTGGGTCCTCTTGAGTCCAGGGCTGGTGCTTTAGCCACTGCGCACCCTAGCTGTCCCCTGTGAGTCTTAAATTAGGTATTTCAAGTCTACTTATCTACTAGATTGGGTGTTCCATAAGGTCAGGGGACAGATATTACTTCTTAATAGCAATAATAAGTTTTATTTGCATAGACTTTTATGACTGCTTTATTCCTCTTGCCTCTAGGTTATCCTTCCTCCATTAAAGTACATGTCATTTTCAAGGAGGAGATATTTCATTCTTTGTACTTGTATTCTCGGTTCCTAGCACAGATATAGTCTCAGTATCTGGCACACAGTAGGAGCTAAATAAATGCTTGTTCATCAGTTGGTTTACCAAGTGAAGCAAATGTACAAGGGAGGAAGAACAAGAAATACAGAAAAAGAAACTGAGTCAGAATATGAGCCCATGGCATCTAACACCAAGTCTAGTACTCTGTCACCAGAGGCCAGCAAGTCCTGTCCTCCCCCAGCAGGAAGCCCCCTGTGCCATTCTAGACCAGAACTTCTTCAGGCTCTGTTAGACTCCAGGGAGGGGAAACAGAACCCACAACCACCTGGAGCAGCCAATGCCAAGCTTTTAGAACAGCAGGGATTCTTATACCATGTACAGTCCCCTTATCTAATCTTTGGTTTCCACTCAGTACTAGGCACAGAGCTCTATACCCACTGGCCAGTTACTATTGCAACTTTTTGTTGAATTTAAGAGGTCATTCAAGCCCAGCTTGAAGACCTGCAATGACAGGGACCTCACTACCTTAGGAGACAGCCTGTTCCATTGTTGCACATAGTAGGGACCGAATAAATACTTGTTGAATGATTGCTGCACAGCCCTAATTGGCAATGAATGTGAGTATTAGTGTTAGTATCTGCATCTCTAACTCCTCCCCTTGTTCCTAGCTAGTTCTGCCTTCTGGAATCAGAGCACGATCATCTCCCTCTTCCCGATGACACCCCTTCCAATACTTTGAGGTGCTATGGCTCTCCCCTAAGTCTTCTCTTGGCTACACACACTCTGGAAGGATTCTACCAGCCCGTCTTTGTACAAGACAGTCTCCATTTACCTTCCCAACCCACTGCCACCCTCTGGGCCAGTTCCAGTTGTCAACGTCATTTCCAAAAATGTGGCATCTGGGACTGAATGCAGTACTCCAGCTGAGTACCTGGACATGCTCCAGATGTGAAAGGGACCATGATGGAGCCACGAGGCCTTTGCTGGTATGGTGATCCTTCTTTCCAGATAATGGGGAGGGAGCAGAAAGCTTCCAGATGCCTCAGATGTCTGGACTAGTGACTTTGCCTCTATTCTATTAGAAAGGCTTTATTAAAAACTTTCTGGAAGTACTTCCCTGGGCTGGAATCCTAGGATCCCAGAGATGGTGGGAGGAGGGAGACGAACCTCTGAAGCTGTTAACTACAATTCCCTTAACATACAGATGAGGAAACTGAGGCCCAGAGAGGTTTGATGACTTAGGTTCATAGCTATAAAGTTGAAATAGAACTTTGATGTTCTTATTTTATGGATGAAGAAACTGGAGAGGTCAGGTGATTTGCCCAGTGTTATCCAGGTAAGTGTCAGATGCAGGATTTGAATCCAGATCCTCTGCTTTCAGGGTAAATAGACTTTACCATATACTATACTACCTCCCTAGGCCCAGTAAGACAGATAGGAAAAGATGTTTACTGGGGCCTCCACCTTATGAAGTCATTAGGGCAGGAAGAGAAGTTCGACAGCCTAGGATACATTCCCAAATTGAATGCATCAAAGAGTGAAAGCAGGTGTGGTCCAGCCAGCTTGGGAGAGTCAGCAGTACAAGCCATAGCATGTTGAGTTGGGCGTAGGAGAGAGTGATGGGTTTGGAATCTCTGTTCTCAGTCACTCATCTGCACCGGCTCTCTAAGGTCAATAATGATCTCTCAATGGCTACACACAACGGACCTTTCTCAGGTGATCTTTCTTGACCACCTCCCTAACAGCTTTTTTTTTTGAGGCAATCAAGGTTAAGTGACTTGCCCAGGGTCACTCAGCTAGTAAGTGTCTGAGGCAAGATTTGAACTCAGATCCTCCTGCCTCCAGGGCAAGTGTTCTTCCCTCCAGCTCTTGACACTGAGTTTTCCTGACATTATTCTCTCTTCCTTTTCTGACCATCCATTCTCAGTCAGCTGGTGACACGGTGAATAGCGCACTGGGCCCACAGTCAGGAAGACCTCAGTTCAAATCCAGCCTCAGACATTTACTCACTTATGACTTAACCTTTATTTGCCTCAGTTTTCCTTAAGTGTAAAATGGTGACAATAACGGCACTGCCTCGTAGAGTTATTAGGATCAACTGAGATAATGTTTGTAAAAGTGCTTAGCGCAGGACCTGGCACGTAATAGGTGCTATACAGTTTCTGTTCTTCTTTTTTCAGTGTCTGTTGCAGGATCATTATTCACATTCCACCCTCCCCCACACTCTCTACCCTGGACCCTCTTATCTTCCCTCTCTGGATGACTCGTCACTTCCCACAGGTCCAGTGATCATCTTGGTTGATGACTCCCAGATCTGCATACCCAGCCCTCATCTCTCTCCTGAGAGACTCGCCTCCTGCTCACAACGTGTCCAGAACGGAGCTTGTTACCTTATCCTAATTTCCAGGCAAACACCATTCCTTCAAGCACTCAGGCTTGTCGCCTCCTCGTCAAACATGCCACCTCATGCCTATTCACCAATCTGTGGCCAAACCTCATCTCTGTCTTGGCAACATTTCTCCAGTCATCCCCTTCTTTCCACTCACACAGCCCCTGCTCTACTCTGAAACCTCATCGATTGTTGAATGGTTGCCTCCCTTTTTTATGAGACAAAACATGGACAGAGTGCTGGATCTGGAGTCAAGAGGACTTGGGTTCGATCCCACCTCAGCCACTTCCTGGCTGTGTGACCCTCACTTCCCTGTCCCTCAGATCCCTTGGGGCTAGCCTCTAAGGTCCCTTTCACATCTAACTCCATAATTCTCTGGTTCTCTGGTCATTTCCTCTCACCTGCACCACTGTGATAGCCCCCTAACGGGTTTCCTGGTCTCAAGACTCTTCCCCTTCTGGTTCATCCTCCGGCCAAATACTCAAGAGATGCCAAAGGATTTGTGATCTCATTGGTGTGGACACTCCATCCAATGGCACAGATTGCAGCCCATCAACATCTTGTGTAACTCTCATCCATGTCTTACCCACAAGTTCACCACAGGCTCATCAAAGATGGCGAGGACCTTGGTCTCTGGGCATGGTAAAGATTTCAGGGAATCTCTCTGGCCATCCATGGCTTTCCTTTGCTCTTGCCATATGATGCCCCATTATTCTATGAAGCTTGCCCTTCTCTGCCAGCAGAAAAAAGCAGGCTTTACCATACAGGAACAGTTTTGAGTACAGTTCTAGCCACAGATGGCATCTGATTTTTGAGGTGCAGCTTAACTAAGCCCAGAGAGTCTCCTCCCAAGGAAGCTAGCCCCTCTGTGATTAATTCCTCGCCATACAGTCCATCCTCCATACCAATGTCTAATCCCAAAGAATAAGTCTAACCATGTTATTTTCCTCCTCCAAAATCTGAGGGGCTCCCTATCGCCCCCAAGTGATACAACACAGTAAAATACAAACTCCCCGTTTGGTATCTAGAACCTTTCACAATTGGACTCCATCGGGGGGCAGAGCCAAGATGGCGGAATGAAAGCAGTGACTTGCTTGAGCTCTCCCCCAAACCCCTCCAAATACTCATAAAAAATGGCTCTAAACAAATTCTGAAGCAGCAGAACCCACAAAAAGACAGAGTGAAACAAATTTCCAGCCCAAGACAATCTGGATGACTGATCAGAAAGGTGTATCGTGCTGGGCTGGGAGCGCAGTGCAGCGCGTGCGTGGGCGCACAGGTCCAAGCAAACCTGGAGCAGGCCTCAGAGGACTGAATCGCGGGCAGCTGTGGCGGTTTCCAGACTCCTCAATCCACGAATGCCAAAGACAACTTAGAAGGTCAGTGGGAAAAGACTGTTTCTGCAGTGCTCAGAGAGGAAGGTGGGGTTTCAGCTCCATTCCCCAAGAGCGTGGCCCTGCGGGGGGGCAGCTGCTTCCCGAGCTTCTGGCCCACAGACTGAGGGGGAATCCAGTGGCTGATCAGAGAGGGACTGCAGGGATCTCTTTGCCAGTGCTGAGGCAGGAATCTCTTGCTTTGCCCGTGTCTGAATTGGGTCACAGTTCTGGGTGGCAGTGCTGGGGTGAGGAGGAGTGCTGGTGTGGTGGAGCTTGTAGTGGCAGTAGAGAAGAAACCTTCCTCACAGTTCCAGGACAGAAAGGAGTGCTTGTGGTCACTAATAGACTAGAGCACAGGCCAGGAAAGGAGTAATCACCTCGCCCCTTATCATACCACCTTGGAAGAACTGAAAATTTACAGGTCCCTACAAGTATCTCTGAAAACAGCTGTACAAACCCCCGAAGCTTGGGACAGTACATTCTCCACATCGGAAGCAGACTCTTACCTTAACAAAGAGTTTAAACTCAAGTAATTGGCTGGATCATGAGCAAGCAGCACAAAAAGAGTCAGACTATATTATCTTACTTTGGTGACAAAGAAGATCAAAATATACAACCAGAAGAAGAAACAAAGTCAAAGCTCCTACATCCAAAGCCTCCAAAAAAATATGAATCAGTCCCAGGCCTTGGAAGAGCTCAAAAGGGATTTTGAGAAGCAAGTAAGAAGTAGAGGAAAAACTGGGAAAGAAATGAGAGTGATGCAAGAAAATCATGAAAAACAAGTCAACAGCTTGCTAAAGGAGACCCAAAAAAATACTGAAGAAAATAACACCTTAAAAAATAGCCTAACCCAAATGGCAAAAGAGGTCCAAAAAGCCAATGAGGAAAAATGCCCTAAAAAGAAAAATTGGCCAAATGGAAAAGGAAGTCCAAAAGATTACTGAAGAAATACTTCCTTAAAAATTAGGATAGAGCAATTGGAAGCTAGTGACTTTATGAGAAATCAAGACACTGTAAAACAAATCCAAAAGAATGAAAAATTAGAAAACAATGTGAAATATCTCATTGGAAAAAACAACTGACCTGGAAAATAGATCCAGGAGAGAGAATTTAAAAATTATTGGACTATCTGAAAGCCATGATCAAAAAAAGAGCCTAGACATCATCTTTCAAGAAATTATCAAGGAAAACTGCCCTGATATTTAGAACCAGAGGGCAAAATAGAAATTGAAAGAATCCACAGATCTCCTCCTGAAAGAGATCCCAAAGGAAAACTCCTAGGAATATTGTAGCCAAATTCCAGAGTTCCCAGGTCAAGGAGAAAATATTACAAGCTGCCAGAAGGAAACAATTCAAGTACTTTAGAAACACAATCAGGAAAGCACAAGATTTAGCAGCTTCTACATTAAAGGACCGCAGGGCATGGAATATAATATTCCAGAGGGCAAAGGAGATAGGATTACAACCAAGAATCACCTACCCAGCAAAACTGAGTATAATCCTTCAGGGGAAAAAATGGTCATTCAGTGAAATAGAGGACTTTCAAGCATTCTGATGAAAAGACCAGAGCTGAATAGAAAATTTGACTTTCAAATACAGACTCAAGTGGAACATGAAGAGGTAAACAGGAAAGAGAAATCATAAGAGACTTATTAAGATTGAACTGTTTACATTCCTGCATGGAAAGATGATATTTATAACTCATGAGACCTTTGTCAGTATTAGGGTAGTTGAGGAAAAAATATATGTATGTATGTATAGATAGATAGATAGATAGATAGATAGATAGATAGATAGATAGATAGATAGATAGATAGATAGGCACAGGGTGAGTTGAAGATTAAGGGGTCATATCTGGAGAATAAAATTAAGGGATGAGAGAGGATATACTCGGAAGAAGAAAGGGAGAGGTAGAATGGGGTAAATTATCTCACAAAAAAAAACAGAAAAGTCTCTTACAGTGGAGGGGAAGCAGGGAAGGTGAGAGGGAATGAGTGAATCTTATTCTCATAGGATTTGGCTTAAGGAGTAACATACACATTCAATTGGGTATGGAAATCTGTCTTACCCTACAGGAAAATAGGGGAGAAGGGACAAGAGAGCAGGGGATGATAGAGAGGAGCATTGGAAAGGGGTAATCAGAAGAAATACTTCTGAGGAGGACAGGGTCAAAAGAAAGAATAGAATAAATGGGAGGCAGGATAGGATTAAGGGAAATAGAGTTAGTTTTTCACAACATGTCTACTATGGAAGTGTTTTGCATAACTGCACATGTATAACCTATATTGAGTTGCTTGCCTTTTCAATGGTGGTGGGGAGGGAGGAAGAGAGAAAATTTGAAACCTAAAGTTTTAAAAACATATGTTTAAAAAAAATGTTTTCACATGCTACTGGAAATAAGAAATACAGGAATGGGGTACAGAAGTCTATCCTGCCCTACAGGAAAATAGAAGGGGAAGGGATAAGAGAAGGGGGAGAGATAGAAGAGAGGACAGACTAGGGAAGGGATATTCAGAATGCATGCCATCTTGGGTGAGGGTGAGATGGGGTGAAAATTTGGAACTCAAAAACTTGTGGAAGTGAATGTTGAAAACTAAAAATAAATAAATTTGTATTTTAAAAAAATTGAAAAAAAAACAATTGGACTCCATCTAACCTGGCCAAACTGATTTCACATTATTCCTTTCCACTGGAGGCTCCAGCTGAAATGACCTATTTGTAGTTCTCTATCCATTCTCTATCCATGCCTTTGCACATGCCTTGTCCCTCAACTCTCTTCCCTAAGATGGCAAAGAGGAAACAGAATAGAATACATAGAGGAAATAGCTGAGCCCCCTGGAAACAGCTGCTCCAGCGAGGGTAGAAGAAAGAGCACCAGACTGAGGCATGATCTAGAAATACAAAGAAAGACTTCAGTCAGCACATTTTTCAGCCTAGGTCAGCACCAAAGGGGTAGCCAGGGTACTAGGGGAGAGGTTCATCCAGGAAAGCCTGCTCAGGAGGACAGATGCTGTCCACTGGCTGGAGGTTCCCCTGAGATCCTTGAAGAACATTACCTCTTTGCCCAAAGCCCAGGTCATACAGATCTGTACCAAAGAGAGTCCCCACCACCCTTCTAGAAGCACACAGAGCCTGGCTGTCACAAGAAGTCCTGATCCAGGAAGTAAGGCCGGAAAAATTAGTAAAGATAGGAAAACACCAATGACTAAGACATATTATGGAGCAAGGAATGCTCAAGACACAAACTAGGAAGACAGGGATCTCCACCATCTGCAGGAAAGCCACATTCTTTCTCCCTCAAGCCCATGTCATTCTCTGTCCTCATCTCTGCCTCTCTGAAGTCCTTCAAGACTCAGCTCAAACGTTTCTTGCTCCACAAGGCTTCCCCTGATTGCTCCCCACTATCTCCTTCAAAATTAATTTGCATTTACTTTTAATATATTGGTATTTCCCTGTGTATGCCCCCCCAATAGAATGTAAGCTCCTTGAGGGTAGGGATTGTTTCATTTTTGTCATAGTAGATTCAGGACTTAGGTCACAATAAGTGCTTGCTGAACTGAACTGAACTGTCAGAAGAAATGGGTTCTGATCCTAGCTCTGTTCCTTGCTACCCGTGTGACCTTAGGCAGTCCCTAACCACCTCTGGGCCTCAGTTTTCTTTTTTGTAAAAAGAAGGGGCTGGACTAGGTGACCTCCAGCTTTCAATGCTGTGGTTCTCCCTCTGGAGGGACCACCACTAAATCCCACTGGCCTCGGCGGTACCCACTGATGATGCTACTAAGCCTCAGTTAAATGTGCCAGCCAAGAAAAACATTGAACATGTAGTCCGCCAGCATTCTGAGATGGCCAATTGTGAATGGCTTCACTCTTCAGAATTTCATTGGCTATTGAAGGATCAGGGTCAGCTTGGAAAGTGGTGTGTGTGTGTGTGTGTGTGTGTGTGTGTGTGTGTGTAGGGGAGGGAGATGATGGAAGAAGCAAGCAGAAGAAGGAGGACACGGCAACCACAGCCTCTCAGAAAAAGACTTGGGATCCCCAAAGCTTCCACTCAGAAATTTTCCTAATTCACTCATCTCTGGAAACCACCACCCACCTTCCCAGACCCATTGGAATAGTTTGGGAAGCCCTCTAGTCCAAGTCTTCTCTGCATCTCCCCCAAAGGCTTCCTGGTTTGGTGATTTTATGATGATAAATCTAAAACCCCACAAAACCAATTTTTAAAATAAATGATGACCCATCTATGGGTCTCAGCTTCCTTACCTAGTAAAGGACACCTATTCCTATGGAGGGTGACCGCTGGAAAGCAGCTCATCTGAAGAGGATCTGGGAGTTTTGGTGGACTGCAAGATCAGTAGAAATCAATATGGCAGCCTAAGGCAATGGCATCTGAGAAAGGTGTGATGTCTTGGACCACCAAGGTGATAGTCCCTCTGTCCTCTGACCAGGTCAGACTGCATCTGGAATAA
This sequence comes from Phascolarctos cinereus, assembly GCF_003287225.1. Taxonomy (NCBI): domain Eukaryota; kingdom Metazoa; phylum Chordata; class Mammalia; order Diprotodontia; family Phascolarctidae; genus Phascolarctos; species Phascolarctos cinereus. The sequence goes on from NW_027555958.1 coordinate 455,581,410, forward strand.
TATGGTCAAATCTGAGCCCCACATTTTGGAAGAAAGGATGTTGATAAGCTAGAGGGTAGCCTTGGTGGCACATAGTAGGTGCTTAATAAATGTTCACAGACTGACTGATGGTGGAGGGGCTTCAAACAATGCCATGTGAGGATTCATTGAAGGATGTGGTGTCTTTTAGCCTGGAGAAAAAAGACTGGCACAAGGGTGGTACAGATCAATGTTTGAAGGACTGTCATATGGATGATTGGGCACCTACGTGGTGCACTGGATGGAGCACTGGGCTTGGAATTAGGAAGACCTAAGTTCAAATCCAGCCTCAGACACTTACTAGCTGTATGACCAACAATGACAAGTCACTTAACCCCTATTTGCCTCAGTTCCTCATCTGTAAAATGGGGAGACACTGGATAAGGAAATGACAAACCACTCCAGTATCTTTGCCAAGAAAACCTTGTGGACAAAGTCACCTAGAGTCAGACATGACTCAACAATAACATGCAGATGGTAGGTCTGATCATAATTTTAGATCTGGAAGGGACCTTGGACATCATTCAATCAGCTCCATTATGATACACATGAGGAGGTCAAGGATGAGGGACCACAGAGCCGGGAATAATGGGGCCAGCAGGTGGGGGGAAGGAAAGCCACAGAAAGGAATGGGATACTTGCACATCCCGCTGATTAAAGCTGTCCAGCCCTAGAACAAATAGTAGCGAGTTCCCGCTCACTAAAAATCCTTGAGGAAAGGGAAGGTCACTTGACAACTTAGATCCACAAAGGAAGGTTTTAAGTAGCTTGGGTGTGCAGAGCAGTGTGCCTGGTGCCGTGATGAAGCAAATGCTTGGCTGATGGCAGTTGGAGCTGGCAATCAAGGCTGCTCCAAAGTGGGCTGGGCTCCCCACAGGAATAGTGAGGTCCTTCTACTGGAGGCTTGTCTAGAGGGGATTCTTGGTCAGAAATGAGGTGGGGGGGAAGGCTCGATGTCTCCCACATTCTGAATTCTAAGGTCCCTCTCTGCCGGCTCAAACATCTTAGAAGCCAAAGACCCCATGGGCCCACCATTCCCTATGACTTTATTCTCACCATCCCCTTTCTATTGTGCCTCTCTTCCTCTTCCTCCCCTCCCCCTTGAATATCCAGTAGGTCTGTGGTATACTTTTTCTCCCCTAGCTCAGAAGCTACTTCCTTGGTGACCCCAGCTCCGAGTCTGTCTCACCAGGACATTGACCCTGAGAGGTTGACTCCTGCCTTCCCCACCAGGCTGAGTGTGTTTGGTTCAGCCACACCTTTATTTGTGCAGCTGCCAGAGGCAAAGCTGGGAATCCAGCAAACAGCTTCTTCCTGCTCCCCCTCTGGCCCTCCTCCCCTTTCTGATTAGTCTGCTGACCCCAACAACTTGGAGGGTCTGATCTTCACCTTCAGGACTCATCCGCTGACCAGAACAGAGCCTGAGCCACTCTCTTAGCAGAGATGGGGCCAGGAGGGCTTTTCGGTTTTTGTTTTTTAAATCTAGGTTCTGCTGACCCGTAGAGGGAGGAAAATCATCAAAGGGCTACTCATAAATAAGAAACAAGTCAATATTTTGGAGGAGTGTTTGTGTGTTTACTTCTGTGTATATATGAATGAAATAATTGTTTCCTAGGACTCCTGACCTTCTCTATGTACTTTGTGGAACATGAAGAGATAACATGGTACAGTGGAAAGCATGCTGGATTTAGGGTCAGAGGATCTGGGTTTAAATTCCAGCTCTGCCACTTACTACCTATGTGACCTTGGGCAGGTCAACTATCTTCCCTGGGCCCTCAGTTTCCTCATCTGTAAAATGACTAAATGGATTGTGAAGTGCCTTCCAACTTTCAGCCTGTGGTTGTATAATATCTCAAAAGAATATGAATTGTAGGTGACAAGAGATAGAGAGCATTATGGGATATAAGATGGATAATTTTGAATAATTAAATTAAAAAGTTGTTGCATAAACAAAACCAATGCAGCCAAGATTAAAAGGAAAGCAGGAAACTGGGTTAAAATTTTTACAGCACGTTTCTCTGATGAAGGCCTCATTTCTCAAATATATGGAAAATTGAGTCAAATTTATAATAATACAAGTCATTCTCCAATTGATAAGTGATCAAAGGAAATGAATAGGCAGTTTTTGGATGAAGAAATCAAAGCTACCTATAGTCATGTGAAAAAATGCTCTAAATCACCACTGATTAGAGAAATGCAAATTAAAACAACTCTGAGGTACCACATCACACCTATCAGATTGGCTAATATGACAGAAAAGGAAAATGACAAATGTTGGAGGGGATGTGGGAAAATTGGGACACTAATGCATGGTTGGTGGAGTTGTAAACTGATCCAACCATTCTGAAGAGCAATTTGGAACCATGACCAAGGGGCTGTAGATCTGTGCATACCCTTTGACTATCCCAAAGAGATCATAAAAAGGGGAAAGGACCCACATGTACAAAAATATTTATAGCAGCTCTTTCTGTGGTGGCAAAGAATTGGAAATTGAGGTGATGTCCATCAAGTGAATGGGTGGGTAATGGCTGAACAAGTTGTGGTATATGATTGTGTTGGAATACTATTGTCATGTAAGAAATGAGGAGGAGGACGGTTTCAAAAAAAACCTGGAAAGACTTACATGAACATCATGATACAAAGTGAAGTGAGCAGAACCAGGAGAACATTGTATACAGTAACAGCAACATTGTAAGATGATCAACTGTGAGCGATTTAGCCATTTTCTGCAACACAAAGATCCAAGACAATTCTGAAGAACCTATGATGAAAAAATCTATCCACCTCTAGAGAAAGAACTGATGGAATCTGAATGCAGATTGAAGATATTGTTTTTTAAACTTTATTTTTCTTGGGGTTTTGGGGTCTGTTTTCTTTCTCAACATGACTAACATGGAAATAAATTTTGCATGACTGCACATGTATAATAGCCTTTATCAAATCACTTGCCTTTTCAATGAGAAGGGAGGGGAGGAAAGGTGGGAGGGTGCATGAGAGAGAATCTGGAACTCAAAATTGTAAAAACAAAACAAAACAAGAAAGGTGAACAATTGTTTTTAAGTGGAATTGGAAAAAATAAAACTTTTAAATTAAAAAAAACAAAACAAAACTGTAAGTGACCTAAGGGCATGGTGGGTGTCAGCAGGCTGAGGGGTGTTCCCTGTGAGGAGGTAACTCCCTTGAGGAGGAACTGGCTAAAAGTCCTCAAGGCAATGTGTGAGTAGAGGAGGAGGGTGGTCACTTGTGCCAATAACACTCCAAGGGCTGCAGTGGTATATGTGAGATATTCAAAGAGCCAGGGGCAGGCTGCCAATCTGGGGGCCTGCTGGGGATTTTCCAAGGAGCATTTATGGGAAGACAAGGTCAAGGAACAGAAAGGAGAAGGGTCTGCACGGGCTAGGACATGCAGCTGTGGGCAGGGGTTGCCTCAGAGCTCCCTCAAAGCACAAGGATGAAAAAGAGGAGGTGAGTTTCAGTCAATTGATTTCAAATGGGATGCTGTAATTTCTAATTACAATCAATCTAATTTCAATCAATCCAATCAAGATCTTCAAATATGCCAATTTCATATTTTTGCCATTTTCATTGTTTTGTGTCCAAATTAAAATCAGTATGGGAAACTCCCAGTGTGAGGACACTATTTACTTGGGTGACTCTCTAGGCCTGAATTACCCCATCTGTAGGATTAGGGGGTTGGCTTAGTGATTTGGAAGGTCCTTTCTAGCTCCAAATCTGTGGTCCCATGACCTCAGGCAAGCGAAGATCTTAACTGCCCACCTTAGAGAGTTGCCCAGGTCCACTGAGAGGTTAGGGGACTTGCCCATGGCTACACCGACAGTACGCGTTTGAAGAATTTGGATTTGAGTCTCCTTGGTTTGAGGTTGGCTCTAGGAAATTCACTATACCAGGATGCCTGTCTCTGTTATGGCTAGTTGTGTATTGGAGGGTGGGGTTAAAAGGTAGGAAGGAAACAAAGATTTCTTAGGTGCCTACTATGTGTCAGGAAGTTTGCTAAAAGTGCTTTACTGGGAAGTAACTCCCAGTGTGGAAACTCCCTCTCACAATGCCTATTGGCAGCCTTTCTAAGCCTATTACATATTTCAACCATTTTCTATTTTCTATGTACCATCTGTTTGCCTTTGCACAGCTGTCCCCCATGCCTAGAATGCTCTTCTTCCATATTTCTGTCTCTTGGATTTCTTACTTTCCTTCAGGGCTCAGTTCAAGCGCCCTCTGCCTCCTGAGGTCGTTGCTGATTGTCTCAGCTAACAATGCTTCCTCTCATTGATTCTTGGAGGGGCAGAGGGACTGGACCTGTGATTTCACTGGTATTAAGAGCTCTTGGATCAAGAAATTCCCCCTCTCACATCCTTCAACTTTTAATCTTAGAATGGCCTGGAAGCATTGAGAGGTTAAGACACTTGCCTAGGGTCACCTAGCCAACAGACAAGTGTCAGAGTCAGGACTTGAACCCAGGTCTTCCTGGATCCGAGGCCAACTTTCTAGCCTCTATGCCAGGTCACCTGTCATGTTTACTGAAAAGGAAGAAACAGAAGGGTAGGAGGAGAGAGGGAAAGGAAGAGAAAGGAACAACACCCGACTGGAGAAGGCGTCCAAACACACACCCTACTTTTACCTCCTAAGAGTCATCCTCGATTCTTCCCTCCCCCTCCCTTTCCCCCACATCTGATCGGTTGCCAGGACTGATGGATTGTAGGCACCATTGACTCGCTGTACATCACCTGTTCAGGCCCTTCTCACCCTTCAGTAGACTAGGTACTACTCCCCTTTCTAGTCTCCTTCTCGCTCCCCTCTCTAACCCGCCCTGCAAGGCGACCCGATTCATTTTCCCAATTCATAGTCTGCCTTTCTCAGAAGTCCTCACTGTTTCCAGGGTGAAGTTCACATTCCTTAGCCTCACATCTGGTCATTTGCCCTCAACCCCCCCTTTCAGCTTTATCTCTCACTGCTCCTTACAGTCATTCTTGGTTTCTAGACTGGATGACTCATTTCCTTCTGAAGATAGCTCATATTGTTCTACCTCCATGCCTTTGCATACACTAGTCCCACAGCCAGAGTGCCTAACTCTCATCCCTCATTTCTGTGGAAATCCTCCCCCTCTTCCTTCAAGGTCTAGCTTGGGTGCCATCTCCCATACAAAACTTTCCCTGTCTATCCCCCTAGCCAGAGAGGCTCTCTCCTTCCTTTCTTGGGTCAGCAGGGTGGTGCAGTGGATAAAGCCCTGGACCTAGAGTCTGAAAAGCCTGAGTTCAAATCCAGCCTCAAACAATAGCTGTGTGACTCTAGAAAAGTCACTTAACTTTATTTTGCCTCAGTTTCCTCAACTATAAAATGGGATTATGATAGCACCTACTTCTCAGGATTTTTATAAGGATCAAATGAAATAATATTTGTAATGTGCTTTGCAAATTGTAAAGGATCACAAAAATGTTAGATGTCATCATCATCATCATCATCCTCATCCTCATGCTTCTCTGAGCCTCTGGAGCACTGTTTGCATCTCTTTGTATGTCCTTCCAACAGTCTACTTTCTACATAAGCTCCTTAGGTCCATTTCAAGAGGAAGCCAGGTGTAGCTAGGGCACCATACTTAGAGCAGAAGGAAGATCTCAGTTCAAATCCCACCTCTAATAGGCACTAATCTTGTGACCGTGGACAAATCATGGAACCTTTCTTGGTCTCAAACAATTCATAAGATATAATATACTCAGTAAGGGATGAGTCACCCTGTTCATGTCTTATTTCTTCAACGAGACTGTGAGAAATGCCAAGGAGTGGAATTTGTATTGGATGCTAGTGGCAATAGAAGGAGGTTTTGAACGTCTTAATTTATGTTAGGAGTGAATGAATGAATGAATGAATGAATGAATGAATGAATGAATGAATGAATGTGCATGAACAGTAACATCCCTTGGGGCCAGAGGCAAGCACACTAATGTCAAGGGGTTCCCTCTTCCCTCCTCTCCTACCATGGCCCCTTATGAACCATGATGGAGATAGCTGAAATTATGATTCACTTTTCAATGTCCTTTGCTGTTTGAAGAGAGGTTTCCCTGAAATATCCCCATGGCCTTTATTATTGTTATAGCCCATTTTACAGACAAGGAAGCTGAGGCCCAGAGAGCTTTGAGGGCTTTGTCAGTGAGTGTCAGAGCTAGGGCTCAGACCCAGGTCTTCTGAGGAGGCCAGAGAAAGGACAGGGAGCTTGGAGAGATGTTCCTGGAGGTTCCACCCAGCCTGAGTCAGCCTCCCTCAGGGCCCCAAGGCAACACACCCCACTAAGCTGTTCTCAGTCCATTTCCCCAGTATCTTCCTGGGGCCCACTGCAAACAGGTTTCTCCACTATCTCTGTCCTCCCCATTCCCCGCCAATGTGAGGTCTGTACTGAGCAGCTTCTAGAAAATCCAATGATTGGACCTCCAAAGTGGTCCCTGTTCCTCACCTCCTCTAGGCAGCCTACCCTGGTCATCCCTCCCCTGAAACTGATGTGTGTGTGTGTGTGTGTGTGTGGGTGTGTGTGTGTGTAAGAACATAGTACGCACTCACTAAATGCTCGATTGACTGTCTGAATGTCCCTCAGCCACGGGCTTGTTTGCTCATCTGTAAACAGGGAGATGTTGGACTGCGTGACCTCCGAAAGTCCAGCTTCAGCCCTGCCATTCTGATCCAGGGAGAGTGTGACCCGAGGGCTGAGGAGAGGACTTCAGAGTACATAGGCGTGGTCACCTTTCTATACTGTTTAATATTTATAAAGAAGACTCGCAAGGTGTTAGAGCTGACAAGCAGCAGCAGGCATTACTAAGTGTTATTATGTTCCCAGTACGGTGCTGGCTGGGTCCATAGCCTGGTTAGAACCCAGAATGAAAAGGCAGCTTGGAACCGTGGATGGGAAGCTGGCTTCTGAGTCAGCAAAACTGTGTATATGTGACTGTGAACAAATCACTTTGCTTTCCAAGGCTCCGGGCAATTCTCTAACACCATACACTTCAGAGAAGGTGCCAGCCTGCTTCCGCAGAGGGCCTTTCCTCATATGGGAGTGCCCTATTCTAGGGAAATCACAGGTTCAGTCTCTATAGCTAAAACAGGACATAGTACATTTATTTCCACCAATACGTCTTAGACCACTTCCATGTTCAAGGCCCTATGTTCAGAGCAGGGGAGATACAAAGAAAAATGTGCCAGGACCCTAGACCTTTAGGACTTTACGGTCTGGTCAGGGAGGTATGATGAGCAAAGATTTTCCTGCAATCCATGGAAATCTGCTGAAAATGAGTGATAGAGAGGCACAGGCAAAGGACTGTGGGGCTTCTGAGGAGGAAGGAAATCACTGTTGGCTAGGGGGAATCGAGGCAGGCTTCCCAGAAAAGGAGGTACCCAGACTGAGCCTTGAGATATGGGAAACACTTCACCAGGCAGAGATAAGAGGAAGCCATTCATGGGGGAGGGAATGCATGAGTGCCATGCAGGGAGCAGACCATAGGCTGTCTAAAGGGGCAATGGTCATCCCAACTGGGCTGCAGTTTACAACTCATGAAGGGGAATAGTGGCATATAAGGCTGGCAAGGTTGGCTGGGGCCAGACCGTGGGGTGGCTTTGGATTCTAGGCTCAAGAGTTTGGACTTGGGGGGGGGATGGCAGTGGGGAGCCACCGAAGGTCCTGTGTTCTATATGATCTAGAAATAGTGTATTTCACATTTACAGAATGCATCTGCCTTCCTTTCTCAACAGTTAATCATTTTACCCAAGACATCTCAGCCTCAGGGACAAAATGTATCCCCCAGCAGAACCCAAGCATCTCAGAACTGGAAGGGACATCATACAATCTCTTCCAGCCCTGACCCTGTTTAAGAATCAACTCATCAAGTCAGCAAGCATTTATTAAGCTCCTATATGTGTCAGGCAGAGTACTAAGTACTGTGGATACAACGAAAGAGGAAAACAATGGTCCCTACCTTCAAGGAGCTCACCATCTAACATGGAAGACAACGTGCAACTACTACGACAACAAAAAATATAAATTAAATATTTAAATTTAATTAAAAATACACATTACAATAAAAACATATGTGGTCCTTTTTCTATCTTATGTAAGTAAATGGCAAATAACCTCAGAGGAAAGGCACTAACAGGGAAGAGGAAGGACAATAAATGAAGAAGTACAAAATGTTTCATCAACTTTAAAAGGCTACATGCGTTTTAGTTGTTACTGTTATTGTGTTATCTGACTGTGAAAATGCCTGGCTCCAGACGCAGATGGAGCATCTTATCTGAAATAGCAAGGAGGCCAGTGTCACTGGATTGCAGAGCGTGTGGAGAGGACTAACAGCCCAGCTTTGGCTTGGAGACCCTCAGGGACGGGGAACTCACTGTCTTCCGAGGTAGCCCAAGTCTCTTTGGGACAGCCATACAGACTACATCTGCTTCTCTGCAACTTCCCCCCACGGCTCCTGGGTTTGCCTTTTGTGGACAAGAAGAGCACGTCCCGTCTCTCCTCCACAAACCTGAAGGCAGCTACCATGGGCTCCAGAGTCCTTCCTTCTCCAGGCTAGATGGGCCCGGTTCCTTCAACAGACAGATGACTGTAAGACATGTCCTCCCATCCTCTGATCGTCCTGATTGTCCTCTAGCTTGTCAAACTCCTTCCTAAAATCGGGCACCCAGAATCAGGAACAACCATCCAGATGTGACCTGATAAACGTGAGGATGGAGGAACTGAGGTTCCCGCCCTTTACTCTGTCTAGACCTTGTAACAGCCCAAAAGCACCTCAGCTTCTTAGGGGCAAGGACTGTACTTGTCTTTCTTTTTTTTTTTTATGAGTCCAGATTTGAACTCAGGTCCTCCTGAATCCAAGGCCGGTGCTCTATCCACTGCACCACCTAGCTGGCCCTGCACTTGTCTTTCATTGCACCCTCCGTGTGTGCCAGGCACACAGTAAGTGATTAATAAATGCTTTCTGACCGATTGGCTGACTATCCCCTCCTCCCCCCGGACACCTTTATGCAATGTCTGGACGATCACTGGTGAAAGATGAACTGTATGGGACTCTTAACGTGGGTGGAAAGTTAGGCTAGATGTCCTGCGAGATCCCTCCTAGCTCAAACCTTCTACGTTCAAGGTCCCTTCCAGCTCTGACAGTCTATGAAGCTCTAGCTCAGACGATCTCTCTCAGCTTTGTTGTCTTAGGAATCTATGTGTGCTGGATGATAAATGAATGAGTGGCTAAGTCCATACAGTCGGTGCTTAATGAATGCTTGTTGTCTGCCTCCTGGAACACTGGTTCCATCTTTCCTCAGCCTCCCAAACCCATGCCTTTATCCCATCATCCCTCCAAGTCCCCCAGAGGACCAAAGCACCCCTGAAAGGGTCTGGGGTGGGTCACTGACCTTCTTCTGTCCATACACCAGGCCTTTGTCGTAGAGGGCGATGCCGGCAGCCAGCTTCTGGACCTGGTCACTCTCGCTCACGAAGCCCACGTCGAAGGCCGAGGCATAGCCCTGCTCAGCCAGGCACCGGGCTGCCCGGAGCTTGAGGTCTCCACTGGCCATCCTTTCCTCCTCGGCCTCCAGGCCCATGAGGCTGGACAATGTCTCCATGCACTGGGCCCCCTCCTGCTCCAGGCCCAGCTGGTCGTAGACATAAGCCAGGTTGGCCCAGGCATTCAGGTTGTCCGGTGCCTCCTGGGTCACCTGCAGGAAGAGCTCCCGGGCCTGCTCCAGCTCGTCCAAGTAGAAGGTGAAGACACCCAGGAGGTTCCGTACTGCATACTGCAGGGGCCCAGTCTCAAACTCTAGCTCTGTCCGAAGGCTCTCTCGCTGCAGCTTCATATCCCGGCCTCGGAAGGGGGCTCGGGAGCCCGGCTCAAAGTTCAGGTTCAGGTCCAGGTGAAAGTGGCCAGGGAGGTAATCCATCTCCTCCATGAGGGCTTCGATGTCCTCCTCAGGCATCTCCCCAGCTGCATCTCCCAGGGGCAGAGCCCCAGCATCGGGGAGGATCTGGAGCATGGTGTCAGGAGGCAAGTGCTCCATCTGGAGAAAGAGGCTCCCAGCCCTGCTGCTTCCTAGCTGTGGGACCTTCTCTGGGCTCACGTCTCCATCTGTAAAATGAGGGGGCTGGAGGAGACAATTTCTAAGGGTCCTTGCAGCCTTTGATCCCACGCTCCTATGTTGCTGCAGCTCCAGCAGGGAGCAACCTCTTCTCCTCCACCTGAGGGCCAAGCCCTGCTACCTGGCTCTTCAGGTTTGTCAAAGTCTGGGGAGGAGCCTGTCAGGGAGAGGCCTCCCTAGAGGAAATGCAATGTAAAGGTCAGTGGGTGCTGGGCAGCTGCCAGAGCCAGAGAGATTCAGAGCTCTGAGGGGCCTCAGAGCCAAGGGTGGGCTTGCTAATCATCTAGGGCCCTCTAATCCTCTTATTATCCTTTTATTAAGGGGATTTGTTTATTAAGGGACGAACTTGAGGACCTAGAGGGCCATGTGTGGCCTCGAGGCTGCAGGCTCCCCACCCCTGACCTAATGCCCTCATTCTACATGAGCCCAGAGGAGGAAATCACTCTCCCAAGGTCACACAGTAGGAACTAGCAGACTCACGACATGAGCCCCAGTCCTAGTCTGGTGGGTGGGAAAATATCCAGGCCAAAGACGATTAGCTGATTGCTGGCTCACTGGCTCCCCTCCCTGTCCTCCACCCACAACACCCTCCCGGAGTAATTCCCAAGGTGGCAGAAGGTGTGGCTGAACAGCTAGGAGACATGTTTCAATTTTTGTTCTGACAAACTGTTAAAACCACCCCTGCCAAGCCAGATGTGTTGTGAAAGAGAGGCGTGATGGGGAGACAGCTGAAGGGAGCAGAAAGACCACTGGCTGGGCTGTTGGGTAAACAGGAGTCCAGTCCTGCTCTTACCACTAACAGTGTATGACCTTCGGCAAGCCCTTTTTCCTCTCGGGCCTCAGTTTCCTCTTTTGTCAGAAGAGTGTGGTAGATTTCATAGGGATAAATCAAAGTCTTACACTTGTGCTAAAAAAAAAAAAGAAATCCACTTCATAAGGACACAGCTAGGCAGCAGAATATGTAGGAGAGTAGCTAGACAGCAGTACACCTTGAAGAGGTCCAAGGGTCTTAGCGGACTGCAGGACCAAAAAACCTAATGGAATCTTAGGTTACCTGAAGATAGAACTGGCTTCCAGGAATAAGGAAGAGGGGGAGGGGACAATGGGATGCTGGGAAGAACACTGGTTTGAGAATCCGAAATTCTATTTATTTATTTATTTGTTTGTGTGGTCATTCATTTGTTCCTTTGTTTATTTATTTATTTGATGACTGCCAGGTGCATGAGACTAAGGGTCAAAGGGCTGGCTTCATCTCTTGGCTCTGACATCACTTGGCCTCTCTGAGATCTAGTTTTCTCCTCTGTAAACTGAGTACAATAATGGTGGTCGGTGCCCATGGGATAACTTTTGGTGGGTCCCAGATATAGATATTCACAGCCAAAGAAGTCTGATTGTTCTGAGAGAGAGGGACCGGGAAGCTTTTTTTCTCTTTCGACCATCTTATGGATGATTGCTCCAATTAAGAGGGGTGTGTCTCTACCTACCCAAGTCAGAGCTTTGTCTGTGAGGCATGTGAGGCTGATCATAAGATCAGAGATCTAGAGCTGAGAAAGGACCTTAGAGGCCATAAAGTCAGACTATCTCATTTTACAGATGGGGAAAGTGAGGCACAGAGCAGTTAGGCCACTATCCTGGGGCCACACAGCTTGTAATTGTCTGAGCAGGTTTTGAACCCAGATCCTCATGACTGGAGGGCAGTGGTGTCAACTTCAAATGAAAACATGGACCACTACTCTATACATAAACATCCTTGCCACTGCAGATTGACAGGGTGAAAATATGTTATCTACGTTTTACTGTATTTTTATTTGTTTTAAAAATATTTCTCAATTGCATTTTAATCTGGTGCTGGCTATACTGATGCTGCCCTTGGTTTTGGACTCCTCTGGCCAAACCCCATCTTCCTTCCATGGTACCCCCAGCATGGAAACTCTTCCCTGCCTTTGCACCCTGGCATCCTCTTATCAGCCTTCTGGAACGTCAGCAACAGTGAGTTAACAATACTTCCCAAACACGAGCACTTATGCTCCAGGAAAAGTCATTGCTACCTTTCCCACTCGGAATTAACAAGCATTTATTATGCACTTACTAGGGGCCGGGTGCAGTGCTCAGCACTGAAGATGCAAGGGAAAGCAAAAATCAGGCCCTGCCCTCCAGGAGCTCACAGTCTAATGGAGGAGGCAATATGAAAACCAGGCATGCACAGAGGAAACGGGAGATCATAGCTGAGGAGGGACTGTAGCAGCCTGGGAGGGCCCATGAGACAAAGCTTGTCACAGAAGGTGGGACTGAGCTGAGGCTTGAAAGGGAAGTGAGGACAAGGAGAAGAGGAGGTAGAACATGCCAGGCCTGGGGGACAGACAGACACACAAAAGCATGGAGGTGGGAGATGGTTGTTTGAGGAACATCTAGAAGCCAGTGTAGCCAGATTGTAAAATATTGGAAGAGAATAAAGAGTAAGAAGACTGGAAAGGTAGAAAGAGGCCAGGTTACAAAGTCATTGAACGCCAAATAAGGGATATTATATTTGATCCTGCAGGTGATATTATAGCCTAACTTCCTGAAAACAAGAGCTTTCCCAAAATGGCCTGGGCTGCTTTAAGATTTAGTGAGTTCCTAGACTTGAAATCAGGAAGACCTGGGTTCATATCCTGTCTCAGACACAAATAGCTGTGTAATCCCAGGTAGCAGCTAGAGCTCTGGGTCTGGAGGCAGGAAGACTCATCTTTCTGAGTTCAAATCCAACTTCAGACACTTACTAGTTGTGTGACCCTGGGCAAGTCACTTAACCCTGTTTGCCTCAGTTTATTTATCTGTAAAGTGAGGGGATTGGCTTTTATGGCTTCTAAGGTTCCAGGAGAGCAGCCAGGGTGTGAGGGAAAGAAGGTACTCCCAATGGGTAGCTCTCAGCTTCACTGTCTGGAGCTGAAGGTGGGCTCCATCTTCTGGTTTCCTCCAAATTAGTTATAACTGAATGACTCCCAGTCCCAGCATGGTAGCATCCTTCTGGGGGCATCTCTGAGTGCCCCCTCAGGGGCTCTCCTCCAACTCTGGAGCCCTTAGTGAAGTGCTGTCCAGGAGGACGCTTCTACTGATTGGCTATGCTGAAGATCTCTGCCACTGACCACCTGTGTGACCTTGGACAAGTCCCTTCCCTGGACCTCGTCTCCTCTTCTGTAAAGTGATGGAGTTAAACTAGATGATCTCTAAGGTGCTTTAATGAGATAATTGATACAGTCAAGTCAAACCAACAGGCATTTATTGAGTGCATACTATGTGCTAGGCACTGTGCTAAGCACTGGGAATAAAAAGAATGGCACAAACAATCCCTGCCCTTAAGGAGCTCACAGTCTCTGGGGGAGATGACATGAAAACAGCTGGGCACAGAGAAGACGTGAGGAGAAGACGGTAAGGACTACAAGGAGAAACTGAGGCATGGGCTTTAAAGGGAGAGAGGGAAAGGCTTCCAGTGGAATGCAGAGTGCTTTGCGGCCCTTACGGACTCTATGGGGATCATTTCCTGTGGTGATTGTTGTCCAGTCTCTGCTCCCCTGTGGTCCCCTCTTGCCTCCCTGGGCCTCTTAGACCATTGAGCACTGCAAGTGGCCCAGATTCAGAAACCTGTGGGATCCATATGAGGGGCTGGGGTGCAGGGAGCCCCTGATAAATAATCCAAAAGGGAGACAGCTGGCAGGCTGGAAAGCCCGTCCTGAGACAGAAATGACTCTGTCGAGGAGAAGGGAGTCTGTTTCGGCACACACACACCCCGAATGGGCACTTTAGAAAATGAAAAAGGAAAAAGAAGGAGGATAAAGCAGATGAAACCTGCTACCTTGTTAGGACAAGAGTCTTCCCAGCCAGCGTGGACCACCAAGAGGGGGCGATAATGAGCTTGCTTTAGTCCACCAACAAACTCCTGTCAGGAGGCCACCTCCTGATCCATCCCTCCTCTGATTTCCTTGTTTTGCTTATTGTATTAATTGTATGCTTCAACAGACTAAAACTGCATTAAGACTTTGGGGATACCCTGTATTCTGTATCTCCTCATATGTGCGTATGTTGTTTTTTTTTTTTTAATAAATGTAAGCTTCCTGAGGACAAGGATTGATTCATTTTTGTCTCTATCTCTGGTGCCTGTTAAATTAAAAACCTCTGTGAACTGTTAAAATGGAAGAATCCCAGGTCCAAGGAGGTCTGGAATGAGCCTGATCAGAGTATACACAGATTATAAATGCATTTATTGCCTGAGAAGGAGCTTTCAAGCTGGAACAATGAGGCAGGGTCCACATCTGTTCAAAGCCCAGCTGGCAAGAGTGAGATATTTATACTTTTCAAACAAAGGAATGCAGGGAATCAGGCAGGTCCTAGAAAGGAATGAGTCAGGGAGTCCCATTCCCAAGGGGAGGGGGAGACCCAGGAAACAAGGGGAAGTGAGGGATTCCAGGTGTCAGAGCTGTGGACCTTTGACACACAAATCAGAAGGCATTCTTGGTGGTAAGCAGGCCTGGCAGTTTGAAGCTTGAGTACAAACAATAAGATAGGAAGATGTCTCCAAAAACCAAAAAACAAGATGTGTCCCAGAGCCCCATAACCAACAGTTAGGGGAGTCTTTGAAGATGAGGATGTCTCTCAAAGGTCCATAAACCACCAGAAGGCTCAGGGGCTGCTACAAAGCTGGTAGGAATTTAATTGGCTTCAGAGTTGCTGATTTTCTGCATGTCCAGCTGGGTTTACACTTGGTCACCACAAAGGATTGTTGGTATGTCAAGCCACTCTGTGTCTTAGCTAATGGGGTCACTCTGCATAGAGCTCTTTTCGGTTACCTGGATAATTGGGGGGCTCCAGCAAATCACAGTAGTTGCATGTCCATTTTCACATGCTCATCACAGTGCCTGGCACACATTAGGATCACAGGCAGAAGACACTGATTTAGAGTTGGAAGAGACCCCCGAGGCCAACTTGTCCAGCCCTTTTCATCTTACAGATA
The DNA here is from genome assembly GCF_003287225.1 of Phascolarctos cinereus. NCBI lineage: Eukaryota > Metazoa > Chordata > Mammalia > Diprotodontia > Phascolarctidae > Phascolarctos > Phascolarctos cinereus. The sequence goes on from NW_027555958.1 coordinate 455,596,540, forward strand.
AGGATACTGAGGTCTGGGGTGGATATCACTTACTCAGGTTATACAGTTTTCAAGTGTGGAGATGAGGTGGGGGAAGGGTATGGCTTGTCTTCCAATGAATGATAAAGCCACCAGGTGCTGCCTGGTGAGAGGCTCCAGACTGAAAGCTGAAAGTGGCTTTAGAAGGCCACTGAGTGCAACGTTCTCATCTTAGAGATAAATACTGGCTGGTTAATTGATTTTTAATACAATATCCTCTTCTCTCCCAGTCCTCAACATACAATATTCATGGAAATTAGGCACTGGGACAGATTTTTAGCCTTCTTAGTCTACGAAGTAAGAGTTGGGCCTAACACATCCTACCCTGCCCCCAAACTCATCCTTAAAAATAATCATAATAGCTAACATTTATATAGTGCTCATCATGTGCTAATGACTTTACGATTATTATCTCATTTGATTCTCACAACAACTCGGTGTGGTCAGTGCTATTATCCCCATTATACAGATGAGGAAACTGAGGCAAGCAGGGGTTAAGTGACTTACTTAGGGTTACACAGCTAGTAAGTATCTGAGGCTGGATTTGAACTCAGATCTTTCGGGTTCCAGGCCTAGAGCTCTACTTATAAAAACACCTAGTTGCCCCAGTAATTTCTCCTTCTCTAGAGCTATATGGTTTACAAAGGCTCGCCTCTGGGAGACAGGTAGTGCAAACATGATTATTCTCACTCGACAGATGAGGCTTGGAGGAGGCAGTGACTTACCCTGAGGCACACAGGTAGCCTGTCATGGAGATCTGGCAGTCATGCCGACATGGTAGGGGAGGGGCAGAGGGAAAGACTTTACATTTAGCTCTTTGGGATCTCATTCTTCTGCTAGCTCTGACACCCCATGAGGCAAAAATCTTTCCTGAGTGCTATTCATGCCCACAGAAGATTACGGGACAGTTGGGCAATCTGGTTCCTGTGAGGTTACATAGTTCAGTTGAATTGGATTGGATACAAGAGTTAGAGGCAGAGCTAGGTCTAGAGCCCTGGTCTTGACTCCCAGCCTCATGCTTTCTCCACCTCACCCCAGCTCCTATGATGGATGGCTTTGTGTGGGGAGAGGGAAGGTGATCTGCAGACGCAGAGGACAAGAATGGGACAAGCTGAGACAATTTTAGCCGGCTAAGAGGAAGCACCAAGCTACTTCAAACATGGCGCTCGTTACAACCACTGCCTCTATTTATCCAAGCTGAAGCTCCCATTCTAGCCTACCTCCTTTCCCCATCTTCCCTTCCTTTCATTCCTCTGCTCTCTTCCCTCCTTTCCTCCTCCTATTTCCCTCCTTCGCTCCATTCCATTCTACCCGTATGCTGTTTTATTTTGGTAGACGGAGGGCAGAGAGCTCTATTTGGAACCCTTTGAGTTTGGAGCTAGAAGGACATCCAGGTTTGTCGCCCGCAACCAGATTGTACACCGAACGGAGAGGAGTGAAATAACTTATGACATGGGCCAGGCGGAGTAGAATTACTGACTCAGTTTATTCATCTGAGGGCACAGAATATATAGGGAAGATCTAGCCTAACTTCAAAGAGTCCTCCCCATGAGATACTCCCCCAGAACATCTGCTGAGGATGTGACAATCATGAATTTCCTCCTTATCAAGGTTCCTAGATTGGGCTGTAGATTCCAAGGTTTTCCCAGGCGCCTTGGTGCCACCTGCATAGAGGAGTGAATATGTAAATCTAAGGTTCAAAGAGAGAGAAGGAATGTCTCAGAGACCTCTAAATTAGGAAGGAATTGGGGAGCCGTACCACTTAATCAGCGAGCCCTTTTGGGTAAAAGCCTGGGCAGAGGTCAAACTCTGCCTTGGATCTTAAACCCTTATCAGACTCTTAAGATCGGCCCTCAACACAGGTTGAGCTGTCCTATGTGCTGGAGTTAAGGAGAGAGGTCAGTGCTAGACTTATCTGCATTGGGGTGATAATGAATGCTATGGGGGATGAATGAGAAGGTAAAGACAGAGAGTGTACAGAGAAGAGAGGACTAAGGATTGAAAGTTTTGCTGACTCAGTGACCAAATCGTTCCCAGTCCTGCTGGTCAATCAGTGTTGGGGCACATGACACTCACTAGCTGTGTGAGTGGTCAAGTCACTTAACCCCAACTGCCTCACCAAAAAAAAAAGCTACCAATAAAAGCTGTCTCCAATTTGAATCCCATGCTGATCTCCACTGATCTACCTAGCAACATGGTGCTACCTTGATGTATTTTTTAATAAACTTCTTTTTCTTCTCTTTTGCCTGAGTTTTACCTTGTTAATCAGGCTGAAAACCCAAACAAGTAGTTTCCCTTTTAACACAAGGATGGGGAACAGTCACTTGCACGAAGTCAATTAAGAAAAGGGAGGTTCTGTAAATGTCAAGGTTCTAGAAAAACCAAGTATTACAAAGGCAGAGGAAAAACAACAGTGATTCTGTTCTCTCACCTCCCCCGCCCCCAACCCAAGAGAGACAACAGTATCCGGAAGGGGGCAACCAAGTACGAAAACCTGAACAGAGGATGATGAGGTCTGAGAGACAATCAATGGATGTGCCAATTGAAAGGACACTGGCGACCTTAGTGAAGGTTTCCATAGAGTGATAGGGTTTAGAACCAGATAGCAAGAAGTCAAGGAGCAGATGTTAAGAAAGTAGAGGGGCAGCCAGGTGGCACAGTGGATAGAGCACCGGCCCTGAATTCAGAAGGACCTGAGTTCAAAGCTGGCCTCAGACACATAACACTTACTAGCTGTGTGACCCTGGGCAAGTCACTTAACCCCATTGCCAAGCAAAAAAAAAAAACCAAGAAAGTAGAGACATATATATACATACATACATATGTATGTATATATATGCATATGTATACACACACACACACAACTTTTTCTTTTTTGGGGGGAGGCAATCAAAGTTAAGTGACTTGCCCAGGGTCACACAGATAGTAAATGTCAGAAACCGGATTCAAACTCAGATCCTCCTGATGCCAAAGCTGGTGCTGTACCCACCAGGCAACCTAGCTGCCCCTTGGGCAACTTTTTCAAGAAGATTAGGAGTGAAGAGAGATATGGGAGAATAGCTGGTTGGAACTGAAGAGAGAAGGAAGAGGGAGCCCTGGTGCAGTGAAGAGAGGGCCGGTATCAGCATTATTTCCTCCCTCAGGAAAACCTGAGTTCAGGTACTGCCTCTGTCACCTACTGATTGTGTGACCCTGGGTCATATCATCTGTCAGTGCACTAGGTAATTATCTAAGATTTTATGTTTCACAGCAGTTGTTTTGGTGGAAAGGAGAATGAAATGCATTTACTAAGCACCTACTATGTGCTAAGTGCTTTACAAATAACTCATCACATCTTCACAACTATTATCATTCCCATTTTACAGTTGAAACTAAGGCAGACAGGTTAAGTGACTTGCCCAGAGTCACATAGCTACTAAGTGTCTGAGGCTAGATTTGAACTCAGATCTTCCTGACTCCCAGCCCTAGCTTGAGCCACCTAGCTAGTTGAGGAAGCTTTCTCAATGGGAGTCCCCTTTGGTGATGAAATCACACATCTGGTGCCCCCCCTTCTAGAAATGAAAGTCCAGGGATGGTTCTTTTAGGATTGGGGATACTTGAGAATGTTTGTCAGCAGAGAGGAAGAAGATAATGGAGAAAGAATAATGAAGGATGGATTGCCAAGCCAAAGTCCAGGAGATCATAGGAAACAGAACAAGGAGAGAGATTAGTGCTAGTGAGATGCAGGGATACATGTTCCTCTGGAAGGAAAAGTAGAGGAAAGAGGAGAAAGAGACCGATGATGCTGAGATCTGAATGGAAGAGGGGCTATGCATGCTCCTGTGTGACGGCCTCAGGCTTCTTGAGGAAAAGAGGCAGAGCCATCTGTATTTGAAGCTAGAAGCTTGAGGAAAGGGGCAAAGGTTTAGAACAGATGCTGAAGGGAGGAGGTGGGGTGTGGAGAAGAGTACGATGGTCCAGACCACTGGCAGTAGGCAAGTGGAGGTTGGGCATTTTCAAGTTATGGAGTGAGAAATGGGATGGATAAGGAGTTATGGAGGAGGGACAGCACAGATGATAGGGTTAAGTCTAGGTATGGGGACAAAGGAAGCCAGAGGAGTGGAGATGGACTCTTCTTCCTGTTTTTCCCTCTTCTCATTCTCCCTCATTCTCACTCTCTCCCCCCTCCTTCTTCCTCACCTCCTTTCCCCACTCTCCTCCTTCATCCCTCTCTTCCCTTCTTTGCCCCTATCCATTTTCCCTCTACTTTTTCCCTCCCTTCTTCACCTTCCTCCCATCTATGACTCCCCTTCTCCCTTGCTTGCCCCTCTCTTTCTCCCTCTTCCCTTCTCTATCCCACCTCCTTTCTGACCTGCCTCTCCCTCCTCCCCCTCCTTTCTATTTCCCCATCCTTCCCTGCCCCTCATTCCCCTCCTCATTCTTTCTCTTTCCCCTTCTCCTTCCTTCCCCTCCTCTTTTCTGCACTTCCACACAGCCTCTTTCTTTCTCTCCCCTTCTTCCCTTCCTTCTCTTCCTTTTTCCTTTCTTCTCACTGCCTCCTCCCCGCCCCTCCCAACCCGCAACTCCAGGTCACAAGCGCTTCGAGGGCGTTGCCTGGCAGCTCGGGGGGCGGGGCGAGCCCCTAGGCTAGGGTGCCCCCCGGCCCGAGTTCTAGAAAGCTTACAGTGGATCCAGGGAACCCCCTGCACAGTTCGGAAACGTTTCTCCGGACCTTGAGCCATGGCTACGACAAAGCTTTTTACTGGAGCGCCCTTCGGGGTGCAGTCAGCAAGGTGAGGTTGGGGAGTCCGGGGGACTATGGTCTTCCTCCAGAGGGGCGGGGGCTGGGCGGCAGCTCCTCTTTCCTACCCCTTATTTTCCCCAAGCGATCCTCGGCCCTGGGTTCAAATCCAGCCAATACCACCGACTTGCTGTGTTACCTTGGGCCAGTCCTTTCTCCTTCTTGGCCTCAGTTTCCTTCATTGTAACTCGAAGGAGTTAGATTCCATGATTTCTAAATGCCCTTCCCTAAGAGCTGGCCTCAAGCCCTAAGTAAGGAAACACTGTGGACAGCGCTGGATTTGGAGGAGAGAATCTCGCTGGGATTCCGGCTCTGCTACTTCTCACCTTCGTGACCTTGAGTCAGTACTGCCCCGCCCCTCCCTGGCCTCAGTTTGCAGCCCTAGTGAAGCCAAGAAATGAACCCTAATAATGGACGATCCTTTCCAGATCCAGATTCGACTTCTTTGGCCTCTCCTTCCCGCCCTCTTTGGAGCCTTTAATTTCCCTACCTCCATTCCCTTAGGCTGGGGGGCTCTCGGATGCTTCCCAGCTAGCAGACCCCACCTCTGAACTGGGCAGCCTCCCGCGAGTGGGAGGGAGCCCCTCTCCCAGCGAAGCCTAGAACGGCAGGATTTAGCTTTTGCCTGTTCTCACTTCCATACCTGCTTTACCATCCTCATTCATATCAACAAACATTTATTAAATACCTACTATGTGTTGGGTCCTGGGGGTCCAAAGACGCAATGCAACTGTTTCTGCCCTCCAGGAGCTTACATGGGCTAGGGGACACACAGATCTGTGCGCATATGAGGATGTATCAGATATGTACAAAATACAAACATAAACTCATTTGTGAGTGGGTATGGATGTGCGTGGGGGGGGGACTTCTTTCCTTTGACACTGCCTCCACACTGGATCAGGCTCATCACCTCATGCCTAGTCTTTTGGCTACCCAGATGTAAGTCTGACCACCTCCGTTCCCTATTCAATAAACCCCCACTGACTCCCTATCACTTACAGGATCAAATAGAAAATGTTTGTCATTCAAGCCCCTTCATAACCTAGTCCTGTCTTACCAGGGTGGGGGACCTGGAACCTGCCCTAACCCTTTTCATACTCTGACATCTAAAGACTCTGGGCTCCTGACTGCTCCTCCCACCAAACACTCCATCTCCCTGCTCCAGGGACAGCCCAAGCCTGGAATTCCACCCCTCCTCATCTCCATCTCCTTGTTTCCCTGGCTTCCTTCAAATCTCATTTAAACGTCCATGTTCTGCAAGATCCCTCTCCCAGCCCTCCTTAATCTTAGTGCCTTCCTTCTGGGATTAACCTCAATTTTTCCTGTATATATCCTGTTTATACCCTGTTTATACAGAGTTGTTTGCATGTTATCTCTGCCATTAAAATGTGAGATCTTTGAGGGCAGGGACTGTTTTTTCCTCTCTTTGAATCCCTGAACTTAGCACCCAGTTGTTGTTCAGTTGTGTCTGACTCTTTGTGACCCCATTTGGGGTTTTGTTGGCAAAGATATTGGAATGGAGGAAACTGAGGCCAACAAAGTAAAGTGACTTGCCCAGTGTCACAGCTAGGAAGTGTCTGAGGCCAGATTTGAACTCAGGAAGACGAGTCTCCTGAGAAATGTTGTACAAGTGAAATCAAAGAGATGTTGTTGCACAGTTGAAATCAACGGGAGATGGTGCACAGGTGAAATCAACGGGAGATGGTGCACAGGTGAAATCAATGGGAGATGGTGCACAGGTGAAATCAACAGGCCTTGGCAACACCTTGGATATGGATGGGTGGAAGGTAATGGGAGATAGTGGGGAGTCCAGGATGACCTCTAGGTTGGGAGCCCAAAGGACTGGGAAGATGGTATTACCCTCTACAGTAATAAGTTTGGAAGGGAAAAGAGTTTTGAGGGAAAGATCATGAATTCAAATTTGGACAAGTTGAGTTTATGATGTCTATAGAAGACATCCAGTTTGAGATTTCCAATAGGCAGTTGGAGATGTAAGACCAGGGGTCAGCAGAGAGGTTAGAGCTGGGTTAATAGAGATGACAATTAAATCCATGGCTGCTGATGACATCATCAAGTAAAATATATAGAGAGAAAAGAGAAGAGGGCCCTGGTGGGGGATACCCCGAGTTAGTGTGTGACTACGAATATTACTTAAAGAGGTTTGGGGGTTTTTTGGGAGGGGGAAGAAGTGGGACAGCGGGAGAATAAATGCTTGTTCGTTTTTCAAAATTAAATAACTCTTTTAAGAAGAAAAAAAGACCCACAAATTTGAAATTTAAGTGATTTGGTGACTTGGGAGAGAGCAGTTTCAGTTAAGGTCAGAAGCCAGATTGCAAAGGTTTTAATAAAAACGTATATAGTGCCTACTATGTGCCAGGAACTTTGCTAAGCACTTTACAAATATTGTCTTATTTGATCCTCACAACAGCCCCGAGAGGTAGGTGCCCATTAATGGGCATTATCCCTATTCTACAGATGAGAAAACTGAGACAGAGAGAAGTAAAATGACTTACCCAAAGTCATACAGCTAGTAAGTATCAGAGTCTTCATTTGAACTCAAGATTTTCCTGACTCCAGGCTAGGGACTTTACCCATTGTACCACCTAGCTGGTTTAGATTTCCCTTCTTATAAGATCTCTTTCTTTGCAACATCTCCCGATTTCTAGTCTCTCCCCTTTCCAAACCACCTGCCACAAAGCTACAAAATGAACGGGCTGACTTTCTCATCCCCCTGGTCATAAATCTTAAGTGTTCTTCCGTCTCCTCCTCGGCTTGCTCTTTCAAGCCCTCTACCCATCTAGCACCACTCTACCTTTCCAGCAGGATTTCTCATCACTCTTCTGACTCTACATTTCACCTTCTGTTTAAGGGGGTTTGAGACTGTTTGCTGCTCTCTAGACTCAGAATTCTATCTGAAAAGGGAGAAGCACTCCCTCCTCACCTCCACGTGGTAGACTACTGAGCTTCTATCAAGGAAGAATTCAGGTGCCGCCTCTTCCTGGAAGTGCCTCCGGATCCCCTCAGCTGCTAGTAATGATTCCCCTTTTCAATTATCTTGTATTTGCTCATCTGGCTTTTCATGTCGCTTCTCCCAGTAAGATGTAAAGTGACCCCAAGGTCAGGGATTGGTTTGTCTTTCTCTTCGTATTTTCTGTAGCTAGTGTAATGCTTTGCACATAGTAGGTGCTCGGTGGGTGCTGAGAAGTTGACTTGAATTGTAACTCATTTCATTAACCATATTCCGTTCGTGAGTGGAGAGACATCTGGCCCTGTGTGTATCCTTTCTGCCTCTCTGTCCTGCAGTTGTCTCCTGGGGATTCCTGATGCCCTCCGCCACTATACTTCTTATGTCAGACCTGTAACTCTTCACTTCTCTGAAAGGCCAGGATGATGGTAAAGGATGAGATTTAGTCAGCCTGGCCCTGGAGACCTGGACTAGGACCTATGGGAAGATATTACAGGGAAGCAGATACTGGCTCAATATGAGGAAGCATTTCTAACAATCAGAGCTGTCCAAAGATGGAGTAGGATGCCTTTGCAAAAGGATCAGTTCCCCATCACTAGAGATATTCAAGAAGGGGCTGGGTGCCCATCTCTGTGGTGTTGTAACAGAGATTTTTTCAGGCATCAGGTAGGTGTTGAAGCTGACATCATCTGAGGTCTCTTCTCATGCCAGTATTCTATAATTTCAGTTTATTTTCAGTGTCCTCTTTCCCCTTCCTACATAGGTGGTAATGTAAGAATCTCAGAGTGCTTGTGATGGACAAGAAACTTAGAGATTACCCATTGCTGTGTGGTCAGAGAACCCCTAAAGTCCCCAAGACTATTCCAGGGGGTCCATGAGGTCAAAGCCATTTTCATAATAATCCTATGACATTTTAATTTCTCATATAACTTTCAATAGCTGTAACCCATGTAAAGAAAAGCTCTTTGGGAGTGGGGGAGGCTGTTTTAATAATTTTTAAGAGTATGAAAAGTTTTGGAGATCAAAAAGCTTGAAAGTCTCTGATTTAGTCCAAGCTATTGACTTCACAGAGACCCAGAAAAGGGCAGCAGGGCTTGCCAAGCTTCCCCCAGCAAGTCCATCATGGCAGGAGTATTTCACCCAGAGACTTTGTTTCTTCCTCGGCTAGGTTTGATGTGTCTGCAGTAATTGCTCAGCCGAAGAAGCCAACGCCCACCTTCCCCCAGGTGTTGTACTCCAAACACTATCTGACAAGCAGGGTGAGTAGTGCCATCCCAGCACCAAGGCCTGAAGAAGGGGATTGTGGGCAGGGGATGCCCAGGGATGTCTGGCAACTCTGCTGAATTTGGCAAGGTGGGGGGAGGGCACAGCCAAAGCTAAAAGGAACACTGGACTCTCTCCAAATCAAGTCCCTATTTTCCTACCAGACCATCCTGACAAATTTTCCTGAAAAGCTCTTTTATTGGGTGGTTCTAATCAAGTCAAGTGACCAGTCTGTGCCAGGCACTGTGCTAAGCACTGGGGATTCAAAGAAAGGCAAAGGGCAGTCCTTGCTCTCGAGGAGCTCCCAGTTGAATGGAAGAGACGACCTGGAGACATTCCGGACAAACAAGACTGAGACAGGACAGAGTGGAGATGGTCAACAGAAAGGCTTTTTACAGACTGTGGGACTTTGCCTGGGAGGCCAGGAGGTGGCCCTGAGGAAGGACAGGATTCCAGGCATGTGGGATGGGCAGCAAAAACGCACCATGGGGAAAAGGAGTATCCAGGGTGACAAATAGCCAGGGGGACCAGGCTCTGCGAGGCAGGACTCCAGGAGCACAGGACAGGGCAATCAGGTGGAAGAAGACTGGAAAGGAAGGAAGGCAGCAGGCTATGAAGAGTGCTTGAAAAGCCAAACAGAGGACTCTCTATCTCTTCCAGCTTAGTGAGTAGGGAAGTGACATGCCCTTTAGGAAGATCACTTTGACAGCTGAGTAGAGAATGGATAGGGGTAGGGGAGAGACTGGAGGCAGGCAGACCCACCAACAATCTATTCAAGTCCAGGCTTGAGGTGAGAAAGAGCTTAGAACAGGGAATGTCAGAGCTGGGAGGGGCCTTAGAACAGGGAATGTCAGAGCTGGGAGGGGCCTTAGAACAGAAAATGTCAGAGCTGGAAGGGGCCTTAGAACTTTAAGCCTAAACTCAGTAAATTGCACCCCCATCTGAGAATTGTAGAAGAAAGTTTTTTGGGGGGAAAGGTGGAGAGAAGACACTTTTTAGTGGAATCCCAGCCCTGCCAGACTTCCTATCTCTGACCTTGAGCATACCTTCACCTGAAAAATGGGTTGCTTTAGTTGCTAGAGGGTCACTAAGGTCCCTTCAAAATTAAACATTCCACTAGGTTCCTCTTAATTCTCAGGCCCCTCCCAGCTCTGACATTTCCTGTTCTAAGGGCCCTCTCACCTCTGATGGTCTATGTGTCTATAATTCTGCCTTTTTCAAGTAAAGTAGAGTAGGACCCTGGAGAGCCAATTGTAACCCTGTTCTGACTTTTAGACCCATTTGGGACCTGGAATGTACCACTTCAGTGATGGATGCTTCGATGAGGAGGAGGTGAAGAAAGCCATTGGAACTGGATGGGCCAAAGCTCAGGAGGCCACCAGGTTGACCCAGTTGCCTCACTTCCAGTATAAGTCTGTCATCAAAGAAAAGAAATTCCTTGTAAGATCCTTGTTTTCCCCTTCCTCATAAGGATTCTCCTCTTCATCTGTCCTCTTAGATTAATTATCCTTTGAACATATAATATTAAATGGCAGGAATGCAAATTTAATCCCAATTTGATGTTGGGGAAACATCCTAAAAATTGACCTAGAGTGAAATGAGTGTGTATGTGTGTGTGTGTATGTGTGTGTGTGGTGTGTGTGTGTGTGTGTGTGTGTGTGTGTGTGTGTGTGTGTGTTGGTGAAGCCCCTCCTCAGGGACATTGTAATGAAGATTCTTGTTTACATATGGGTTAGACTAGTGGTTTGTGAAAAGTTCTTCCAATTCTGCAATTCTCTTAGAATTTTCCCTTTCATTCTTTTTTTTTAATTTTTAAGGATAAATTTTATTTTTAATTATTTTTTGAGTCATTGAAAAATCTGCTTTCTTTCCCCCTCATCTCCCTTTTTCCCCATTGAGAAAAAAAAGAAAAATGAAACCCCTGTTACCCACATGGGTAGTCATGCAAAACATTTCCCCCCATTGACCATGTCCCCCAAAATATGCCTGAGTCCATCATCTCTCTTTCAGAAGGTGGGTAGCACATTTCATTATGAGCCCTCTGGAATTGCATCTGGTCATTGTGTTGATCAGAGTTCCTAAGTCTTTCAAAGTTGTCTGTCTTTTGTCATTGTTGTTATCATATAAATTGATCTCCTGGTTCTACTCATTTCATTTTGTATCAGTTCATACAAGTCTTCCTAGATTTCTCTGAAACTACACCATTCATCACTTCTTATAGAACAATAGTATTCTCTCACTTTCATAAACCATAACTTATTTATCTATTCCCTAATTGATGGATGGACAGCTAGGTGGCAAAGTGGATAGAGTGCCTGACCTGGAGCCAGGAAGACTTGAGTTCAAATCTGGCCTCATACACTTACTAGCTATGTGACCTGGGTCAAGTCATTGAACCCTGTTTGCCTCAGTTTCCTCATCTGTAAAATGAGCTGGAGAAGAAAATGGAAAAACACTCCAGTATCTTGGCCAAGAAAACTCCAAATGGGGTCACAGAGAGTCAGACACAACTAAACAATAAAAATTGATGGGTACCCCCTCACTTTCTAATTTTTTTTTTTTTGCTGCTGCTGCTACAACAAACTCAACCCTGGTAGAAATATTTTTTATGTATAGGCTCTTATCCCTCTTCTCTTTCTTTGATCTCTTTGAGGTATAGATTTAGTAATGGCACTGCTGGGTCAGAGGGTACACACAGTTGAATAACATTTTTGGCAGTTTCAAATTGCCCTCCAGAATAACTGCATTAGTTCACAACTCCACCTACAATGCATAAACATTCCCGTTTTTCCCACAGCCCTGCTAGTTACTTTATCTAGTTTTTCAAAATTCTATTAGGGTCCTTTAATTTTTTCTTGTTTATTTTTGGTTGGATTTATCTAGGTCTGAAAGGGGTAAATTATTATAGTTTTACTGCTTCTCAGTATAACTCATTTAACCTCTTTCATTCATAAGGCCCCCCCATTCTGTTCTGCATTCAGATGCTTCCTATTCATCATGTACAAAGGTGACCTTTACTCACCATCTGTCAGGTAGATGCTCTGAGGTCCTAGTCAAAGGATGTAAAGTTGGATGTCTTTCTACTATTAGGGAAGGGCTGCACTGGCCCATTCACACTCTTTGGCCCAAAATGGGCCTCAGTTTACCGCTCTGTAAAATGAAAAAGTTAGATGAAAAAATTTCTAAAGTCCCTCCCAGACCCTACAATCAATCCTAAAGCCCAGTTTCCTTTCGACAAATACAGGAAGGGAGTGATTTCTCTTAAAATATCAGTTCTGTGATTGAGATCTTCACTAACAAGGCAGCCCATTCATTCTAAATTTTTCTAAGAAGTCTTTTATTGGTAAGTGTGCATCCAAAGCAAGTCTAATATCTTAAAAATAACTTTTCAAAGAGGTGAAGCTATTTAAAAGACCTGACATTTTGAAGCACATAAATACTGCCTTTTAATTCAATTCAATTAAGTTTATTATTTTTTATTAATTTATTTTTAGTTTTCAGCAATAATTTCTATACACTTTTGAGTTTTAAATTTTTCTCCCCCTTCCTCTCCCCTCCCTCCCCAAAACAGTGTGCAATCTGATATAGGCTCTACATATACATTCCTATTAAACATATTTTCACATTAGTCAATTCAATGAAGTTTAGCCAGACACTGTTAGATGCTAGGGATATAAAGACCCCCCTCCCAAAAAAAAAAAAGATTTTGCCCTCAAGAAGCTTACATTTTATCAGAGAGAAATAATAGAAATATAAACAATTACATACAAAATAAGTTCAAAGTAGGTTGTTGGTTTGTTTGGGGTTTTTTTGATAGAGAAGGCTTTAGCAGTTGGTGGGCTAGGGGGGTTAAGAAAGGCTTCATGTGGAGGGTATCATTTGAACAGAGTTTTGAAAGAAGCAATAGATTCTAAGAAGCAGAAGTGAGGTGAGGGTGCATCCCAGGTGTGAACAGCCCATGCAAAGACATGGAGGTGGGAAATGCAGTATCATATGTGAGGAACAACAGGGAGACAAGATTGGCTGCATTATATTATGAGAAGAGAGTAATTTATAATAAGGTTGGAAAGGTAGACTGCGGTCAGGTTGTGAAGAGCTTTGAAAATTAAACAGAAGAGTATCCATTTTATCCTAGAGACAATCAGAAGTCATTGGAGTGACGTGGGTGTAACTCCAAATATGCAGCACATATAGAAAAACAGTCATTTCAGAGGGTGGTACTAACAAGAAGGGGAGTCAGGAAAGCCTCTTCTGGAGGCAGTCGGATCAGAGATCTAGAGCTGGAAGGGACATTAGAGGCCAGGGAGTCCAATCCCTCATTTTACAGATGCAGAAACTGAGGCAAACAACAGTCAAATGACTGGCCCAGGGTCGTAGAGCTAGTAACTGTCAGAGGCAGAGTTTGAGCTGAGACATTTCTGACTTCAAACCCAATTCTCCAGCTGGGTCTTGAATGATAATAGTAACAGATGTCTCTGTATTGCTTTAAAGTCTGCAAAACACTTAACATGTTATCTCACTTGCTTCTCACAAGTTGGGGGCTATTATTACCACCCCCATCTTACACATGAGAAAGCTGAGGCTTGGATAGGCTTAGTGAAGTTTCCTAGAGGTTTCAAGGTTTCCCAGCTGGGAGGTTTCTTACAAGTTTAAAAAATTATAATTATAGACAAGATGGGAACTCTGAGGGCATCTAGTTGAATCTCCCATCCCAGGCAGGGATTCCTGGACCCTAGACTGTCTCCCCATGTACACTGTTCCTGTCAGGGACCTTCTATGACATCTGCCTGAATGCCTTCAGTGGGGAGGAACTCAATATTACCCAGGACCACCTGTGTTCTTTTTAGATTCCTCACTTTGAGAAACAGTCCCTCCCACTGCAGAGAATTTCTTTCTGTAGAATTGAGATCAGCCTATATCTAACTTCCTGTGCTGTTCCCTGTTTTGCCTTTTTTTGGGGCTGAGCAGAAGAAAACTAATCCTTCTTCCACAAGACAGCCCTTCAGATACTTGACACGTCATGACATGACAGTCATGTTCCCTCTACGTCTTCACGTCTCAAGGCTAAACCTTCCCAAATCCAGTGAACAGACCCTAGATAAACAAAGAATGAGGTCTCAGTAGAGCAAGCAGATTCCAGAATAGATTTTTAAAAATCATGGTAATTAGTAGATTTTCCAGTTCTTTCCCCCAACCTTAACAGAGCATAGCCCACTGTTTCCCAGTAGAATGCACTTTCTCCTTAACTTCTGTCTCATAGGGTCCCTCTCTTCCTTTGAGACGTGGCTCAGGCACCATTTAAAAGAAAATAATATTTTCATTTTATTATATAATATTTTGTTTATTTTAAACATTTATTTTAAAGTTTTTTGAGTTCCGGATTCTGTTTCCCTCTTACCCCTCCCCCATCCATTGAGAAATTGATATTGATATCAATTATACACGAGAAATCATACAAAGCATATTTCCGTATTAGCCATATTGCAAAAAGATAAAGCAAGAACAATAAAGTGAAATTATTATGCTTCAATATGTGCTCAGACTTTCTTAGTTCTCTCTTTGATGGTGGATAGCATTTTGATCATGGCTCATCTGGAATTGTCCTGAATTATAGCTCTTGATGAGAGTGGCAAAGTCTTTCACAGTTGATCATTGTACAACATTGCTGTTACTGTGTATAATGTTCTCCTAGTCTCATTCAGCATCAGTTCCCATAAGTCTTCCCAGGTTTTTCTGAAACCACCCCTCATCCTTTCTTCTAGCACAATAGTATTCCATCACAATCATTTACCACAGCTTGTTCAGTCATTCCTCAATTGATGGGCATTCCTTCAATTTCCAATTCTTTGCCACCAGAAAAAGAGCAGCTATAAATATTTTTGTACAAAGAGGTCCTTTTCTTTGTTCTTTGATCTCTTTGGGATACAGACCTAGTAGTGGCATTGCTGGGTCAAAGGGTATGCACAATTTTATAAGCCTTTGGGCATATTTCTGAATTGCTCTCCAGAATGGTTGGATCAGTTCACAACTCCACCAACAGCACATAAGCATCCCAATTTTCCCATATCCCCTCCAACATTTTTGGTTACATTAGCCAATCACATAGGTGTGAGGTGGTACCTCAGAGTTGCTTTAATTTGCATTTCTCTAATCAATAGTGACTTAGAGCATTTTTTCATAGCTTTGATTTCTTCTTCTGAAAACTGTCAGAACTGTCACTGTCTTCTGAATGAAGCCTTTCCCAATCTGAACTGCTTGGTCTCTGCCTCCCCAAATACCTTGTATTTAGCTATCTTATATAGATTTGTATTTATTTATTTTATATTTATGCTATATATATATATATATATATATATGTATATTTTCACATGTACTTGTCTCTTCCAATAGAACGTAGTAGGTATTACTTCATTCTTCATACTTATATCCCCAGTGCTCTAGAACAGTGCTTAACACCTGGTAGGAAATGCCAGTAAACTGATTGATTGATGACATCGCTCCCCATCCTCTTCCCATCCTTGTGCCAAGCTGTTGTCAAACAATTTGGCTGCTACCAAAAGAACCTCAGGGAAGACTGGGATCCAGCTTGGGGCTAGTGTTCGATTTGTCCAAACTTTGGCTTCTCTTGGGAACAGCTTCCAGTTTTACCCCAGAAGTTTCCCAATATTTTCTTTAATTACTTTTCTTGTGTCTTTAACAAGGAAGAAAACATCGGTCCAGGATCCTACAACTACAAAGACTTCGTTGAATTGGCCCAAGAAAAACCCTGCAGCAACGTGGGCCTGCTCAGCTCTGGGGGAGTTCGCTTCTCAGAGATGGTGGGGGTAGGTCTTTCTGGAATGGTCTGCCTCTCCAGCAATCACTCCCCCCAGGGATGGTGCAAGTGAATAAACAATCTTTTATTCCTAAGTAGAGCTGATCAGACTTCTGGTTGGGAAAGAGCCTTTGGGGTTCACTTGGTCCACCCCCCCCATTTTTCAGAGGAAGAAGCCAAATCCCAGACAGAGAGAATGACTTGTGTAAGAGGCAGTGCAGTAGAGTGTCTAGGGTGCCCTTCTTGGAGTTAAGACTGAGCTCCAAAACCTGCCTTGAGTCCTTCCCAGCTGTGGGGGATCCAGAACTAACTTTGGGGAGTTTCATCTTCCTCATCTATAAATGAGAGTTGGACTCAAAGTTCTCTAAATTGCCTTCTGACTCTAGAGCTAAGATCCTTTGGGACATAGCTAATAAAAGCCTGGACTGGTTTCCAACCCCATGTTTCCTAGAAGGCTTTCCAGTATGCCACATTAATCCCCAAACAAAAGTGAGCACCTTCAGGGACCTCCTTGGCAGGATGCCCCCAGTGGTCTGTCCCAGAGATTTCTGCTGTTGAACATTTTATCAATGACTTGGGTAAAGCTATGGATGGTAGGCTCATCACATTTGGGGATGACTCAGAGTTGGGAAGGATCGCCAATCCACTGGATGACAGAGTCAAGATCCAAAAAGGATTTCAATGGCCCAAGACAGTGGGCCAAACTGTCTAAGATAAAATAGGGGAGATGTGTAAAAGCCTTACTTGGGTTAAAAAAATCAGTTCCACAAGTACAAGGTAGGGGAGGCATGGCTAGGCAGCTGTTTGAAAAAGCTCCGGGGGTTTTAGTGGACCACAAGGGGGCACCCCCCCCCAAAATCAATGTGATTAAGAGGGGCATAGCTTCCAATACTAAGAAGGTAATATTCCTATACCACTTTGCTCTGGCCAGCCACATCTAGGATATTTTGTTCACCTCAGTTAAATGAATTGACTTCTGGGCATCCCCATTTAGGAAGGACGTGGCTCAGCTGGAGGAGGGGGTAAAGGACTTTGAGTCCATTCAACTCAGTAGAAGGTTAATTGATTGAAGCAATTAGAGATACTCACTTAGTGTGGGCTGGGGGAAGAGAGATCTCTTCAAGTATTTGAAGAGCTACGGTGGAAGCTGGGATTAGATTGATTCTGGTTGGTCCCTGAGGGCAGAATGGGAACCCATGGATAGAAATTGTAGTGAGGTCATTTTAAGATTGATATAAGGAATTGCTTCCCAACAGAATTTTGCCACAATGGCTTGGGCTACCTTGGTAGGTAGTGAGCTCCCTGTCACTGGAGGTCTTCCAGCACAGCCTGGATGCCCACTTGTCCAGGGTGTTGTAATGGGATTCCTTGTTCAGGCTTAGGTGGTCTTCGAGGTTTCTCCCAGTTCTGAGAAGATGTGATCTTGTGAAGATGTAACTGCAGCTGGTGGGGGGGGCAGTAATTGGGGGAGGAAATTTATAGGGAGCGGAAAGTGTCATTTTATTTTTTAAGGGTCACAGAATCTCAGAATTGGAAGAAACACATTTCCTTGCACTAAACTAGAATCTTTTGTACCACTGCCCCTCTAAGTGACCATCTGCCCTCTGCTTAAACAGCCTCAGTGACAGAGAACTCATTGACCTCCTGGGTTAGCACATCCTATCCTAAAGGCAGCTTTGTTAGGAAATTCTTCCTAGTGTCAACTGGAAATCTGAATTTGAATCCTGCCTCAGACACTTAGCTGTGTGCTCTTGGCTAGGTCACGTAACTTTGCTCAGCTTTATAAATAAGATATCGTATGTAAAGCACATGTGATGTTATTAGCCATAAGTTATACATCAAGCAGGCACGTGCCTCCTGGCAGCTTTTCTCCTCTGCTCCTGGGCCTGCCTTTGGGGCTGCGCAGATCCTTCTCCCATCTGGCAGCCAGCGAACTCTTTAAAGGGAGCTGTCCGGTTGCCCCGGAGGCTTTTCTCCTGCTGAAGCAGCCTGGTTACTTACTCATCTCTCCGTCTTCGGCGTGACTTCAGGCTGAGCACTGGATGCATCTCACACGTCCATGGTTACATGCCTGGCATCTCTCCCATTAGACTGGGAGCTCCCCGAGGGCAGGGGCTGTTTGCTTTTTACCTTTTTTTGCTTCCCCGGGAATTAGTACAATGCCTCACATGTAGCAAGCGCTTGATGAACGCTGATTGGCTGACGGACATAGCCTCTCGGTCGTCCTGCTCTGGGCCCGCTCCAGCTTACGAGCGTCCCTTCTGAAACGTGGTGCCCAGGGCTGAGCCGCACTCCAGGCGGGTGCGGTCTGAGCAGGGCAGGGACAGCAGGGCTCGCGCTCGTTTCCTCAGGGAGTAAGGTCCGAGTCGAGACGACGGGCCGGGATCACCGGCTCCTTGTTTCGAGATGGGGTCGGGCTGCTGTTTGTTCCTCTGCTGCCTTGAGAGTGACAGAGAGAGGTCACACAGCGGCCTCGGGTTCAGCAGGGCCTGAAACCGCCTGGCGAGGGATGGTGCAGGCCGGCCTGCCTCGGCTCCCGAGGGCCGGGGGAGCCAGGCCGGCTCGGCTCGCTCTGCAGGAGCCTCTGAACTTCGAGAAGAGTCAGCCTTTCTCCCCACGCGGGATTGTGTCTGAGCAGCATCCTTGCACTGTAAACACTGTCAGGCAGTGTGTGTGTGTGTGTGTGTGTGTGTGTGTGTATATGTGTCTGTGCCTCTGTGTGCCTGTGTGTATGTGTGTATATGTGTCTGTGCCTCTGTGTGCCTGTGTGTATGTGTGTATATGTGTCTGTGCCTCTGTGTGCCTGTGTGTATGTGTGTATATGTGTCTGTGCCTCTGTGTGCCTGTGTGTATGTGTGTATATGTGTCTGTGCCTCTGTGTGCCTGTGTGTATGTGTGTATATGTGTCTGTGCCTCTGTGTGCCTGTGTGTATGTGTGTATATGTGTCTGTGCCTCTGTGTGCCTGTGTGTATGTGTGTATATGTGTGTGTAAGTAAGCGTCAGCTCCACCTGGGACTGCATGCTGAGAACACACAGGCTGGGGGAGGCAAGGAGGCCGAGGCAGGAGGATTTGGATAAGCCGCTTCCTCTGTCTAGGAAGAGATGATCTCTGACTCAGGGCTCTGAGACAGGGCAGGGTTGTGAACAAGGCATCATATTTGGTGTCGGAGGGCCTGGATTCAAATCTCGTCCTTAGTTCTAGCAGTGTGACAGCCAAGTCCTGTAACCTTGCCAGTCCTCAGTTTCCTCATCTGTAAAATGAAAAGGTCAGTCTAAAGGAGAGCTACAGTGCCTTCCGGCTGTGCCACCTGGGATCCTATGCAGTTCTATGAAATAACAGAATTCTGAGGGCCTGGCAAACTCTCACGTTCAATAATCTAATGTTCTTTTCACCTTCAATGTACTGTATTCTATTTTCTAACATCCCCTGTTCTAAGGCCCCTCCCAGCCCTGACATTCCCTGTTCTAAGGCCCCTCCCAGCCCTGACATTCCCTGTTCTAAGGCCCCTCCCAGCTCTGACCTTCCCTGTTCTAAGGCCCCTCCTAGCCCTGACATCCCCTGTTCTAAGGCCCCTCCCAACTCTGACATTCCCTGTTCTAAGGCCCCTCCCAGCCCTGACATCCCCTGTTCTAAGGCCCCTCCCAGCTCTGACATTCCCTATTCTATCTAGACCAAAGATCTAGAGCTGGAAGGGAACCTTAAAGGCCTTTTAGGACACTGCTCCCATTTTCCAGAAAGGAAACCAAAGCCCCCAAAGGTCAGGTGACTTGTCCAGAGATGCCCTGCAGTCATAAATAGCACAGCCCGGTTTCACACGCAGGGCCTTTGCTCCCAAATCCAGTATTTTCCCCTGCACCGCACTGTCTGCTCTCACAGTCTGTGTTCTGTGTTCTAAGCTCCCCCTCCCCAAATCCAGCAGTCTCTGTTCCACATTCTCCCCTTCTTTGCTGAGCTCCCTTTCTACCTAATGGGGTTCAGGGATTTCATGAAGCTCAAAGACACTGGATAGGAGCCCAGGATGCTGCTTCCTCTGGTCTGTGAGGCAGCAGTGACCTTCAGTGGGGATGGCAGGAACAGCAGGCGTGGGGAAGGTGGCCGTCTGCGGCCGGCAGAGGCTAAGGAGGGCACAGGGCTTCCCTCCCCATCGGGCCAGCAGCTCTGCCTTTCCTCCTCACTGCTTCTGTCTGTGGGTCAATGAAAGGATCCTTCCAGTTCTGCCTCTTCGGGAAAAACACCTGAGCCCATACCTGAGACGAGATGCTGGTCATCACCAATTTGGGCACCTATGGTGGCCAGTGGCAGACCTGGGGGAGCGTCAGGGGGAAAACAAAAGGGGAAAAGAGGAGAGACAGAAAATCCCAGCGGGAAAGGATCCCTAAAACACAGAACATCAGAGATGGAAGGGCCTTAGAACAAAGATCGTCAGAACTGGAGAGGGGCCCTTAGAATGTGACATATCACAGCTGGGAGGGGCCTTAGAACAGAGAATGTCAGAGATGGGAGGGTTCTTGGGAAAGAAAGTATCAGAACTGGGAAGGCTTTTAGAATAGACAGTCAGAGCTGGGAGGGGCCTTGGAGATTGTCCAGCACCTCCTAACCCCCCCAGTCTTACAGAGCAGGAATCTGAGGTGCAAAGAAGAAAATGATTTATCCAAGATCACACACGCATAGGCTGCAAAGGGATAGCGTCTCTTTAGCCAACGTAAAGAGGGCTGACAGCTCCCCATGGTGGTGAGTTAATTTCTGGGATTCGGGAGAGGTCAGTTTGTTCTTCTAATGCTGGTCCTGCTCAAGCCAGCCCGAGGTGTTTGGACCAAGTGCTGAGAGCAGAATTGGACTGTGGGGAGGATGGAGGGTCACTGCTTGGTTCTGAGTGAGTGAGCCGGTACTGGAAGATCGAGAGTCAGAGGATAAGAGACAATTAGCTGTTAGTCTCTGGGCAGGCCAGAATTGAAAAGCAAACAGCTGTGCACAGGAGGCAAAGGGGGCTTGCAGCTGCCCATAATTGTTAATTACTCTCCAGGCTGTAAAAAAAGTATCAAAACACAGTTTAGATGCTGGTGATCAGGCATGGTTTGGTGCGGCGGTGAGACCACAGAAGCGCTGCGTTTGCACGGGCCACGGCGGCATCTGGTCCAGCACGTCCCTGAACAGAAATGAACAAATCATAACGTTCCCTGGGGCATCCCTGAGGAGTGGCCATTCAGCCTCGGGTTAAAAGCCTCTGATAAAGAAAGCTCAGTACTTCCCCGAGGCAGCCCTTCCCCTTTGGGAGAGCCCTCTGGTGAGGAAGCTTTCCTGACATCAGGGCCAAACGTCTCCTCTAGATTTCTACCCACTGGTCCTAGTCATAAGAATAACCAGCATTGTTGTAGCACTATAAGGGTTGCAAAGCACCTTACAAATGTTATGTCATTTTATCCTTGTGACAATCCTTGAAGGCAGAGGGTATCATTTTACAGATGAGGAAATAGAGGCAAAAGTTCAGTGACTTGCCCGGGCAGAATTAGAACTCAGGTCTTCCTGATTCTGTGGGCAGTACTGTATATATTGTGTCACCTAGATGCCGCTTCCTAGTTCTAGCTCTTGGGGCACTGGTGATGAAGTTAGGGTTTTTTTCTGCATCCCCAGTGCTTGGCACCTGGTAGGGGCTTAATTAGAGGAATCAGTGGTCCAATGATCTCTCCCCTGAGACAGCTTCATTTTTGTTTTTAATATCCCTAGTGCCTGATACAGTGGCTGTCACACAGTAGATACTCAGCAGGCGCTTGATTGGTTGAAGGATAGAGAGAAGTTTGAAGGGAGAGTTAAATCAATTGCCAATTTAAGAAGACTCTGTCCTAGGATTGGAGTTCTGAAGATGAGCAAAGGGGATGGGGGATTAGCTTGTGACTGACTCTTTGTGACCGTATTTGGCGGTTTCTCAGCAAAGATACTGGAGTGGTCTGCCATTCCCTTCTCCAGCTCATTTTACAGATGAGGAAATTGAGGACAACAGGGTGAAGTGACTTGCCCAGAGTCACACAGCTACTAAGTGTCTGAGGTTGGATTTGAACTTAGGAAGATGAATCTTCCTGACTCCAGGCCAAGTGCTCTATTCAACTTTGTCACCACCTAGCTGCCCTAGTGAGAATTAAGTCGATACTTAAAGGCAGAATGAAAACCCACTGAGGGGCAAGGATGGTTTCATGTTTGTCTTTGTTATATCTAACAATGGTGATGATGATGATGATATCTCCTTCGATTTTCACAACCACTGTGGGAGGTCAGCGCTGCTATCATCCCCACTGAGGTTAAGTGACTGGCCCAGGGTAACAAGTCCCATTGTATCTGAACCCCAGCTTCTTCCTGACTTACCTAGAATCCAACCTCCTCATTTGACATGGGAAGAAACTGAGCCCCACAGAGTTGAAATGACTTGGTTAAGGCCACTCAAGTCCTAAGAGTCAGAGGGGAAAAGCTGGGTCCTGGAGCCCATCCACTTCCCACTCTAACAGTTTGTAATGCTTAACCTGTTTTAATTTGGTACAAGGTGGGGCATGACACCTGGAAATGACTGATTTAGTGAAACGAAAGGCTAGCCACACAGTTATGAAAACAGCTACCCCAGGTTGACGAGGGTAATGGTCGCATCCTGTGCTCCCTGTGATGATGCCTGTTCCTTCTCTCCAAGTGGCAGAATTGTTTTCCTGGCCCTGGGAACTATGGGAAAGGAGGGAACCCCTACACAGAGATGGAGGAGAAGGCCTGGGATCGATCACACGCCAAAGGAATTATGCGCACCAAGTCTAAGAAGGCCTTAGAGTTGTCTGCTGAGGTGAGTTTTTTTCTTGTTCCTAACTGTTAAGCCAAAATTAGTACAAGCAGCAGAGAATCGATCCATACTTTTCTGTATCTCAGCTTCAGAGGCTGCATTGTGTGCACAATCATCTGTGAACAAAAAGTCACGCACCATCTCTCTCTCTACTTTTGTCTTGGCTTGTCCCCTTTTCAAGTTAAATAATTTACCATTAGTGCAGCCGCTGACTTTATGCCATTTTTGTCTTCATTGAAGGCATCTGACAACACTGCTGAAAATATTGTGCTAAAAAGCGCATATGTATGTATATACACGTGTATATATATACACACACATACCAAATAGCACTGGTTTCTCTTCCTCCCCACTCTCTACCATAATATATTTATTTTATATGTATGCATAATTATATACATATATGCATATTTTGTATGTGTATATATGTATGTATATATCTATGTATCTATATATCTATATGTATCTATCTAATTATATGTGTATATGTCTGTATCTATCTACATGTATCTATGTATCTTTATATGCGTATATATCTATGTATCTATTCATATGTTTATCTATATGTATCTATGTATCTATTTATATGTATATGTATGTGTATGTGTATATATATGTATATGTGTATATATCTATGTATCTATTCATATGTTTATCTATATGTATCTATCTATCTATATATGTATATGTCTAGATGTCTGTATCTACATATATGAGAGAGAGAGAGTCATCTGTCCTGATAGAATGGAAGCTCCTTGAGGGCAGGGTCTGCTTTGTTTTTGTATCCCCAGTACTTAGTTCAGAGCTTGGCACACAGAGGTGCTTAACGAAGGCTTGTTTATTGAATGACCGATTAATGAGTTCTTACAGGTGGCCCTGCCCAACAGGGCAGCAGCCCATCTGACCTCTAAGCCTGGTTGTATATGCCTGGCTCCAGGCTCCAGGTCCTTCTCAAGCCCATGTACCTGGAGAGCTCTGGAGCCAGCACCCCTCACTGAGTTCATAGGGATCCCGACAACATTGGCTAGTGTGGAAGTTCTTGAGGATCAGAATCATTTCCATTTTCCAATTTTCTGTCCCCAGCTCTAATCATGGAGCTTTGCCTACAGGAGGCGCTTAATCAATGCTTGTTGAATGACATGGAATTCGGGAGAACAAATGGTGCATTTCTTCACCATGACTCTTCTATGGTTGGTCATTCCTCTGATTCTAGGGCAGTGGCTTGTCTCCAGGGACCTACTCCTTCAAAAGCGGAATGGAAGAATTACTGACCCGGACCATCAGCAAGCGTGGGCCCTACGATGTTTTCTCAGGAGACCGGTCCATGCCTATCGCCTATGGGCATTACGCCACCCAGGTCTGTACTCTGGTCCTCAATGGGAGGGTAACTCATTCTAGGGCATCCACAAGAATGGTAGAGGAGGAGGGCTTGACTCATTATGGTTGGGCTCATCTCTAGAAATGCATCTCCCTCTGAAGTTGGTAAGCCCTGGCAGGAGTCAGGGGGGATCAGTGGGTCCCTCTGTCCCTTCTTTAGGCCATGGTTATGAGCCCTGAACAGATAACTGCGACTGATTAGAAAGCCAGAGCTCAAAGGGGCCTCAGAACAGAGAACGTTAGCAACAGGGTGGTATGCTGGAGCAAAGAGAGGCCTGGGTTCAAAACCTGCCTCCAATATTTCCTAGCCGTGTGACCATGATCAAGTTACCCTGAGCTTCAATTTCTCCATCAGTGAAATGGTTCTAAGGATCAGGTGAAATTATGTAAAGTGTATTGCAAACCTTCAAGTGCCCATCACTTACTGTTGTTATTACTGAATCAGAGATTGTTTCCCCTGCCCTCCCAAGGCATCACATTCCACTTTTGCAGAACAGTCATTATTAGGAAGCTGAAATCAAGCCTTTGGGGTATGCTCTAGTGTCTAGAGCACCAGGCCTGCAGTCAGGAACACCTGAGTTCAAATCTGACCTCAGACACTTACAAGCTGTGTGGCTTTGGACAAGTCACTTAACCCTGTTTGCCTCAGTTTCCTTATCTGTAAAATGGGGATAATAATAACACCTCCCTCTTAGGGTTGTTATGAGGAGCAAATGAGATAATATTTCTAAGGTGCTTTGCAAACCTTAAAGTGCTATCAGAATGTTAGCTATCATCATCACCACCATTATTAAGTTTGTCTCTTGACAACTTTCATGCTCTGGTCTGGGTTTTGCCCTCTGGGGCCAAATGGGACAAATCTAATTCCTCTTCAATGTGACATCCATTCAAATGCTTAAAGGAAGCTGCCGTGTCTCTCCTCCAGGGAAAACATCTCCAATTCTTTTAGTAAAGGGTTATGTGGTGAGGTAGTGCGTGGTTGAGACAGCTAGGGGGCACCATTGTGTATAGAGCACTGCACCTGGAGTCAGGAAGACCTGAGTTCAAATTTAGCCTCAAACACTTACTAGGTGTGTGACCCTGGGCAAGTTACTTAACCTCTGTTTGTTTTAATCCACTGGAGAAGGAAATGGCAAACCACTCCAGTATCTTAGCCAAGAAAACCCCATAGACAGCCTTGGAGTGCTGTGGTCCATGGGGGCATGAAGAGTTGGACACAACTGAATAACTGAACAAGTAAGTGGGTTACAACTTTATTGGAAGTCACGAGGCAACAGCTAGAGGGCAGCTTTTCCAATAGGTTTAAGGATCCCAAAGCCCTTTACATGAATTATCTCATTGGATCCTCTCAAGGACCCTGTGCAGTATGTGGTATTATTATCCCCATTTTACAGATAAGAACTGAGGCTGAGAAAGGTGAGATGATTTGCCCAGAGTCACACAGCTAGTAAGTGTGAGAGTCAGTATTTGAATCCAGGTCTTCCTGACTCCAAATCTAGCACTCTATCCATTATGCCACCTAATTGCATATGGTGCAAGCTATTGGTCTAAAAATAATTTCTGCCAGACTGCTTTCTAGTTTTCCCACCCAAAACTTCTTATCAGTTGAGAGTTCTTCCCTAGGTAATTTTTGGTTTGGGATTTATTGCACTTGGGTTATAGAGTTTAGTTATTTCTTGTCTAATATTTCTTCCATTAATCTACTTTTCAAATTTTAAACAATATCAAATCAGCTGGATGATTACTGTTTGATAATATAACCTGAGGTCCAGAATGCTGTTTGCTCTTCATTCCTGCTTTTTTTGTCTTTGTTTTCCTTGCAACAATGTTTTTTGATTCTTCAGATGAATGTTATTATTTCTCTCCTTGATCATTTGATTGCTATAGCACTAAATCTGCAAATTAATTTAGATAACATTA
Source organism: Phascolarctos cinereus (assembly GCF_003287225.1). Lineage (NCBI taxonomy): Eukaryota > Metazoa > Chordata > Mammalia > Diprotodontia > Phascolarctidae > Phascolarctos > Phascolarctos cinereus. The sequence goes on from NW_027555958.1 coordinate 455,622,493, forward strand.
TGATTTTTATTCTGTTGGTACAGCTCAAGTATGAGCACGGAATATCCCTTTGATTGTTCAAGCTTCCATTTCTCTGGGAAGTCTTTTATGATTGTATCTATCCAGGTTTGGGGTATGCCTTGGTAGGTTGACTTCTTGTCATTGTTCAGTCATGTCCAACTCTTCATGACCTCATTTGGGGTTTTCTTGGCAAGGATACTGGAGTAGTTTGCCATTTCCTTCTCTAGCTCATTTTACAAATGAGGAAACTGAGGCAAACAGGGTGAAGTGACTTGCCCAAGGTCACAGAGCTAGTAAGTGTCTGAGGCTATGGCAATTTGAACTCAGAGAGATGAGTCTTCCTGACTCCAGGTCCAGCATTCTATCCACTATGGCACCACGTAGCTGCCCTTGATAGGTTGACTGCTAGATATTTAAGAAATCTTGTAATTATTTTGAATGGGGCTTCCCTTTCTTTTCTTCCCTCCTGGAGTTGTTATTGCAATACAGAAATGCTGCTGGGTTTTGTGGGTTTATTTTGTATCCTGCCATTTTAGTAAAGCTATTAATTGTTTCAACTGGTCTATTTGCTGACTCTCTAGGATATTGTAAGTAAGCCATTATGTTATCAGCAACTAGGGATAGTGCCATCTTTTCTTTTCCTATCTTTATGCCTTTAATTTCTTTCTTTTCTTATGGCTATTGCTAACATTTCAAAATATATGATCAATAGCAGTGGGGAAAGGGGACCTCATTGCTTTACCTTTATTTTTATTGGAATGGTGTATTACCAAACTGGAGATACATTTTTTTTAATCAAAAAAGCCCTTCCATACCCGTGTTTGTAAGGTTTTGGTCATAAGTGAAGGTTGTCCTTTGTCAAAGCCTTTTTAATGCATCTTGTCAATAAACTTCAGCATCTCCTATTACCTCCAGGATCAAATAGAAAATCCTCTGTTTGGCTTTGAAAGCCCTTCCTATCTTTCCAGTCTTCTTACACTTTAATTACCCTCTGTATAATCTATGATCCAGTGACACTGTTCTCCTGGCTGTTCCACAGACTCAGCCCTTAGGCCCCCAACTCTTCATTTTCTCTGGCTTTCCCTCAAGCCTGGAATGCTCTGCCTCCTCATCTCTGCCTCCTGCTACAAAGCAGCTACTGCTGTAGGCCAGGGAAGCCAGGAGGTGGAGATGAGGAGGAAGAGTATCCTAGGCATGGAAAACAGTCCTTGAAAATGCTAGGAGGAAGGGGAATTGTGGGAAGGTGGTGGAATAAGGTGGGACCTATCTGCCAAGACAAACCCAGGAACTATATGAACATAATTATACAAATAAAGTCAGATTTAAGTAATTGGAGAAATATTAATTGTTCATGGGAGGGCTGAGCCAATATAATAAAAATGACAATTCACTCTAGACTATTCTATTTGTTCAGTGCCATCCCAATTAAACTAACAAAAAATTGAGATAGGAAAAATAGTAACAAAATTCATTTGGGAGAACAAAAGATCTAGGATATCAAAGGAATTAATAAAAAAAAATATAAAGGAAGGAGGTCTAGCAGTACCAGATCTTAAACTGTATTATATCGTAGTAATTATGAAAACTTTCTGGTACTGGCTAAGAAACAGAATGGTGGATCAGTGAATATCAGGAGATAGACAGTACACAGTGGTAAATGATTATAATAACCTTGTGTTTGATAAATGTAAGGATCTAAGCTTTTGGGAAAAGAGCTCACTATTTGGTAAAAATTGCTGGAAAAACTGGAAAGCAGTCTGACAGAAACTAGGTGTAGATCAATCTTACACCATTTACCAAAATAAGGTCAAAATGGTTACATGACCTAGATATAAAGGGAGATATAAGAAAATTTAGAAGAACATGGAACATATTAACTATCAGATTTATGGATGAAGAGAATTTATGAATAAACAAGAGATAGAGAGTATTGTGGGATGTAAAATGAGTAATTTTCATTACATTGAATTGAAAAGGTTTTGTACAAATAAAACCAATGTAGACAAGATTAGAAGGAAAGCACAAAATTGGGGGAAATTTTTTTTATAGACAGTTTCTCAGATGAAGGTCTCATATCTCAAATGTATAGAGAACTGAGTCCAATTTATAAGAATATGAGTCATTCCCCAATTGATAAATGGTCAAAGAATATGAATAGGCAATTTTTCAAAGAACTCAAAGAACTCACATGTAATCATGTGAAAAAATGCTCTAAATCATTACTGATTAGAGAAATACAAATTAAAACAATATTTTGAGATGTCATCCCACACCTATCAAACTGGCTAAAATGATAGAAGGGGGAAATGACAAATGTTGGAGGGGATGTGGAAAAATTGGGATATTATTGCACTGTTGGTGGAACTGTGAATTGATCCAACATTTTGGAGAGTAATCTGGAATTATGCCTGAATTGTCATAAAACTGTATATACTTTTTGAGCCAGCAATATCACTACTAGGTCTACTTCCCAAGGCGATTAGGAAAAAAGGAAAAGAACCTTTATGTTTTAAAATATTTATAGCAGCTCTATTTGTGGTGGCAAAGGACTGGAAATTGCTGGGGTGCCCATCAATTGGGGAATGGCTAAACAAGCTGTGATATATGATTGTGATGGAATACTACTGTGTTGTAAGAAACGGTGAGCAGGTTGATTTTAGAAAATCATGGAAAGACTTGTATGAACTGATGCAGAGTGAAATGAGCAGAACCAAGAGAATATCATATGCAGTAACAGCAATATTGTTTTGAAGAGTGTAAAATCCACTGCAAAGGACCTGTGAAAGAAGATGCTATCCACCTCCAGAGAAAGAGTGGATATGTGGAAGTATATATAGTACATGGTTTCAATATATATCTGTGTCAAATGTTGGCCTTATCTAATGCAGGATTGGGAGGGAGAGAGGGAGACAACTCAAAATTGAAATGTAACAAAAAGCAAATAAATAAATAAATAATAAAGTGCTAGGAAATGGGAGACTGAGTGTCATGTGCCAGGAGGCAACTTCTGGATTGCAGATTATGTAAAGGACATCATGTAGAGGTGTAAGAAGACTGGAAAGGCAGGAGGGGCCCAGGTGACTAAGGACTTTAAATGCCAGATGGGATTTTATATTTTATCTTGGAGGGGACAGGAAGTCACTGGAGTTGACTGAGCAGGTCATGGTCAGACCTTCGGGAAGAGCACTGTGGTGTGGGGTCGTATTCCTAGGGATAATAGTTGAACCTGTGGAAGCTGATGAAGCCTCCAAGAAAGAAAATGTAGAAAGAGGAGAGAAAGGAGCCCAAATATCATGCACCTTGAATTCTGTCCGGTTCTATGTTTTGCGTCTTCTCCATTTGTGGTTCCCATCACATTCCCACTGTAGGGAAGGATGTGCTTTATTTCTTGATTATTATTTCTTGGCATTGTTCTTGGACCCTAGAAAAAAAAGCAATTTGAGCTGTTCTCATTCAAGAGCTTTGTGGATGAGCTGAACTCACGTTGGAGGAAGAAACATGGAGTCTTTGGAAAGTTGTCTCGGAGCCCAGCAGTGCCCACCGAGAGGATCTACTGCTCTACTCTTAGCCAGTGGCCCAACAAACAGGTCAGTGGTCTCCGCTGCCCTTTTCCCCTCCCTTCCCAGACTCTCCCTCATCACTTATATCCATGCTTCACAGTCCCTCCAGTGACTTTGGAGGGATAGTGAGAACAGGGAGAAAAATATGGACTTTGGTCCCCAATCTGCCACAAACTTGCTGTGTGACCTGGGACAGAGCACCTCATCTCTGATCTTCAGTTTCTTCCTCTGAAATGAAGGGGTTGGACTGCATCAAGGGTCAGCAGCTTTTCAAGGGAAGCAGTGTGATAGAAGGAACAGTGAACCGGGAGTCAAAGGACCTGTGTTCAAATTCTGGCTCTGCTACTTACCCCCGTGTGACCTATTTCCAAGTTTCCTCATTTGTAAACCACGGATGGCCTGCAAACCCCCTTCTGGTTCTAAATTTCTCATGTCTTTTTACTAAGACTCATTTTCTGAAATGTTTGTACACTATAACTTTCTGAAGAGCCATACACATAATATATTTTTATGTACACAGAGACATTTTCAATTGCTTTCAAAAGATTTGATAGCGATAATAATAACAGGTAATATTTATATAATACGTACTGTGTGCCAGGCGCTGTGCTAAGCATTTTATGAATATTATCTCATTTGATCCCCTCACAACAACCCTGAGGGGGGCTGTTGTTATTGTCCTCATTTTACAGTACAGGAAACTGAGGCAGGCAGAGATTAAATGACTTGACCAGGGTCACACAGTTAGTGAGTGCCTGAGGCTGAATTTGCATCCAAATTTTCCTGACTGCACCACCTAGCTGCCTAGCAATCTCATTTATGTTGGTTTGTACATTTTTGTTCTCTAATTCATACAAGCAAATGTACTACTGAGATATTTAAATTATTGTATATTTTTGTATTCATATATTATAATATATGAGATATATTAAATTATTAAGATATTAAATATGCTGTCACATGGTGAGAGATAGCATGGCCTAATGGAGGGAAGGCTGGCTGTGGATTCAGGCAGACCTGGGTTCAAGGCTAGCCTCCAATACCTTCTGACTGAATGACTATGGGCAAGTCCTTTTATTTTCCCAGCGCCCCAGGCTGCCCGCTAAGCTTGTAAATTACAGAGGAGTTGGTGTTCTCTATCACGGGAGCCATTTTCCACACCAGATGTACCCCAAGCTGGAGAAATCAGAGATCCAGACCTCCAGCACTGCTCTTGTGATCCCTTCCTCCACCCCTATTAGATGTTACATCAGCCAAAGAATTATCATTGTTTGCACTGATTAAAATTCACATTGGCCTAGGGACTGGAAGGAGGGCCCCAAGGGTCCTCTATGGCCTTTTCCTATTAGTAGACTGGGCTTAGCAGAAGAGCTCACTGCTAATTGGCAAGACAGGCAGAGCTTTGTCCTGAGAAGATGATCCACAGAGCAGGAGAAAAGTGAGGAGGGGACATGGCAGCCCCCCAGCTAGGAGGAGCTCCTCCCAGTCTACCAACTGGTAGTGTCCTCTTTTACTTAATTAACCTTGATTCTAAATGCTAAACTCCATAGTCTTTACCCTGCTGGAACTGCTATTAGTGACCACTTCTCTACTTGGGTCGGTCTCTCTGTCTCTCTCTCACTCACTCTCTGTCTCTCTGTCTCTGTCTCTGTCTCTCTCTCTCTCTCCCCTCTTTCTTCTCTCTCATCTTTCTTTTCCCTCCCCATCTTTTCGCCCTCCTCTCACTGTCTTCTCTCCTTTTTCTTTTCTCTTATCTTTTATTCTCCCTCTCTCCCTTCTCTTCTCTGTCTCTCTCTTCTTTTTCTTCCCTCTCTCTCCTCTCCTTCTCTCTCTGTGTATCTATCACTTAAAAAATTTGCAAACTGCTTTACATATTGCATCATTTAATCCTCACAGCAGCTTCGTGGGGTGAATACTAGTTGCATTATTACTACTCACAACTTTTTAGATGAAGATGCTGTCAGAAAAGTTAACTTTCTTACCCATGATCACACAGCTAGAAAATATGAGGGGTAGGATTTGAAGCCAGGTCTTTCTGAATCCACGTTCACTACACCACACTGTGGCATAACCTCCCAGTTTCAGGTCCTGCCAGGTAATTCTTTGCAGAGCCCAGTGGCTCACCTGACAAGATGAAGCCAAAAACAATACCAGCAAAATAACAAGGCCAAACTCCAAGTCAAAGCCTTCTCCTCTTTCCTGGAAGTAATCTTTATGATCATTTCTTTTGCTTAGAAAAAGGGGTTTTTATTGATACAGTCTGTTTTCACAGCACCTGGATTTCCCCCTCTATCCTTCCCCCATCTGAATCCCTAGCCATGCTGCCTAGGCTTCTTCTGACGGTAACATTTGTGCCCAGGTAAATCCCCCCAGAAATGGGTAGTAGCCAGTCTTGCTTGGGTGGCTCTCCATGACCTCCTGCATAAGGGCCAAGATGGCAGAGCTCTCTGCTGTTATACTTGGTGGACCCCTCAGCAGGGGTCTGCTGCTGTGTATTTCTCTTAGCCGGACGTGCTCGATCCAATGAGGTGACATGCATCAAGTGTTCTGCAAAGCTTCCAGGCTCAGTCAATGTTTGCTCTTGTCGTTATTACTTGACACACAGGTGCTTACTAAACGCTTCTCGATTGACTCATGATCCCCCCTTCATTCCATGGAATACAAACATGTCCTTCTTTCTCAGAGGGTCCAGCCCCCTTCTCTCTAGAAAGAGCCTCATTTTGACCAGGCAGCTCTGCCTAGTTCTCATCTCTTCCTCCTCCGGCTCCCCCAGCACATAAGAGGGCGTCAGGCCTGACACTCATATTCATAGCTGGCCTGGCAGTAGCCACCGCCGGCCCCTGGGGATTTTGCAACTAAGGGTGGGGCAGTTTTTTGGGGGGCTGGGGGCATAATAAGCTGGGAAGAGGGAGGTGAGGGATGAGGACCAGTTAGCAGGAAAAGCTCCTCAGAGCTGATTCTGTTTAGAGTGAGGGCACAGCTTGTGCGGAAGCTGGCAGTTTAGGACACCATCAAGTTCGGGAGCTTGTGGGACTGTGGGAGAGAGGAAAGAATAGGTATTGCCTCAGTTTCCTCCTTCATAAAATAAGGGGGTTGGACAAGATAACCCCTTGGGTCACTTCTGACTTTAAATCTATGATCTGGGGAGATGCCTGTTGTTAGTGCCTAATCCAAATTAAAATGGGGGTCACTGATCTGTGCTGAAGGATCCCTGTAGCCACACATCAGCTTTGTTTTAAAAATGTAATGTTGTTGGTGTTTTATTGTATTTATATTTGTTTTGTTAAATATTTCCCAATTACCTTTTAATCAGGTTTGGGCTACCCTCAGGAATGTTGAGGGCCATGGTCCCATGTTTGGGTGCACTGGATAGGAGGCTGTCTTTGGAGTCAGGAAGACCTGGGTTCTGTGATATAGTTGGGCTATGACCCTGGAAGTCACTTCAGCTCCAGCTGCTCCAGGCAGCTGTCTGAGAGTATATATTACAGAGAATGTGCCAACCCCATGAGGGTAGAAGGAGTTCCTAAATTTGGGCATTTCCCAATTACAAGTGAAATCACAAGCCTGTCTCTAGGCTAATTTCCTTCGAGATTAGTGCTTTGAGGGCAGCTAGGTGGTGCAGTGGATACAGCTCCAGCCTTGGAGTCAGGAGGACCTGAGTTCAAATCTGGCCTCAGTCACTTGACACTTACTAGCTGTGTGACCCTGGGCAAGTCACTTAACCCTGATTGCCTCACCAAAAAGAAAAAAAAAAGATTAGTGCTTTGAGACTAGAGAAGAGGCATGCTGGGTCCCCTGGCCTTCTCAGTGAGAGAGGTGGGCACTTTCTTGGCTGTGAAGGCCAAGCCTTGGCAACCACTGATGGTCGTAGTTCTGAGCCCCTGGTAGTCCATGCACTGGGAAGAATGCACCACAAGAAAGAGCTTAGAGGATGTTTGAGGGTGAGCCCACATCACATGGGCCCCAGAAAGCAGAGCCCCTAGTTTCTCGTCTATAAAGTAGAGATAACTGTCTCTGAGCCTGTTTCCTCATCCATAAAATGGTCATCGTCATACTTGTACTGTCCATCTCACAGAGCTGTTGTGAACAAACCTCTCTATAGAATGGCATATTATGTACCTAGGATGGTCCATAAGCAGGCATTATTCTCACCATCATCAGGTTACCTCATGTATGTCTGGCTCATACTCAATCTTCTCTCATTAGGTTCCTGAAGTAGACTTTTCTGTTGCCCTCCAATGGAGAGGGCGAGGAAACTTACCCAGAGGGAAGAGGGAGGGGAAGAGTCCTCCTGGGACATTCTGCTGGGCTTCCCTAATCATTTCTCCTTCCTAGTGTAACCTGGGTCCAGGCTCCTACAACCCTAAGCCTATGCCAGGGTATGAGTTAAGCAACCAGCATCCATTTGGATCTTCTTCTAAGAGGGTGGACCTGAAATCCTACCAGAATTTTGTTGGAAACACAGTAAGTAGGAATCACTTTGGGGAGGGTGGGGTGAACAAAGAGAAAGAAAAGTTGCTATGACAAGTACTCAAAATAAGAAGGGATGAGGCAGCAGGATGCCATCCCACTTCTTTCCAGGAACATTTGAAACCATCCCACTATCTCAAATCTGGACCTGTGGTCAAGCCATCCCATGCCCTTTTAAGGGTAATAAAAACCTCAACCATCCCACTCTCTTATTTCTACAAGGGAAACCACACAATATTTCCTTATTTCTATGAGGGAAACCAAAACCAACCACCTCATCTTCTTATGTTAATAACAGAGAGAAAAGTAGTTGAGTAGGGGAGTCTTTCTGAAACCTTTTTCCAAGGGATCCCACAATTCACAGATCCACAGTGGTCAGGAAGTAAGGATGTGGGATGTTGGAAAAATAAAGAAGTGGAATGGTTGTTGAGTTAGGATTTGTGGTCCACTAAATGTTCATTGATTGACTGATTGCCTGTTATATAGAAGAGGGTTTAGCCTTGTCCTGCTTGGCCTCAGAGGGCAGAACTAGAAGCAATGCTCAAAAATTGCAGAGAGTAAGTCCATTAATAAGCATTTATTAAGCACCTGCTGTATTCCCAGTACTGTGCTATAGACAAAGCAAGCTATAAACAGGATAAATAAGAAGTAATTAGAGTGAAGGCACTAGAATTAAGAGGTGTTGGGAGGGCTTCCTGTAGAAGGCGGGCTTTTAGAGAGTTAGACTTCAGCTTGATGTAAGGAAAATACCTGTCATATTAGAGCTGCCCCTAAATGAAACAGCTACCGTGAGAGGACTGTGTTAGGAAGTCCATCCACACACCTAACTCTGTGCAATCCCATCCCCCAGTCCCACCGGACCATCCATTGCTCCCAGTTCTGCCTCTGGGGCCAAACAGTGGCCAGAGGAGATGTTCTCACCTCTGAGTCCTCTCAAAACTCAGAATCTGGGGAGCTCTCTACCGGCGAGGGTAGACACCCACCTTTGCAGATGCCTGTTTTTGTCTTGCTCCCTTCAGAACCCAGTGGGTGTTGGACGCTACAACAACACAAAACATGAGGCAAGAGATGTACAGCAACGGTACCGCTCACTCTATCTGTCCAAACCCAACCGCTATCCGTGTGAAAACTACATGAAGGAATCAGTCCTACAGTAAGTGAAGACCAGAGCCCCTGGGAATTAGGGCAGGTATACTGAGGATGGATGGGTAGACTGGGAGGTCTAGGTTCCCAAGACCAGCTTTCAGTAAGGACAATTTAAGTCACAGAATGTTAGACCAGCAAGAGACTTTTCAAGGACATAGACCATCGGAGCTGTAAGTCAAAGGTCATCTAGTCTAACCTCCTTATTTTATTTTATTTTTTTAATTATATTTATTATTTTTTTTGCTTTTTGGTAAGGCAATCAGGGTTAAGTGACCTGCTCAGGGTCACACAGCTAGTAAGTGTCAAGTGTCTGAGGCTGGATTTGAACTCTTGACCTCAAGGCTGGGCTCGATCTCCTGAGCCACCTCATTGCTCCTACCCTCCTTCTTTTATATCTGAGTTACTGAGGCCCAGACAGGTTGAAAAACTGAAGCAAAGTGAGTCTAGGACTCAGGCCTCCTGACTCCAAGGCCATTGCTCTGTTCATTATGGCATACTTCTAAGTAGTGAGTGAGAGAGCTGGGCATTTTTGTGGGCACTGGAAAGGGTCTTATTTCTTTTCCCTGCAGACTGAGAAAACAGAACATGGATGTTGTTAAAACTGTATATAAAGTAAAAGTCAGTAGGTCTAAATGAAAGTCTATGAGTCAGTTTTGTGGCATCTAACTGGGTGGCTTAGGTGCCTCTATGTTTTTCTAGTTCACATCTTAGCTTTGCTTTCTTTTGAATTCTCTCCTAAAGTGGTTCTTGGTTTTAAAGGTGAGGATCTACAGCACTCACAGTGTCAGGGTCCCCTGACCTCTGACTGCAAGGTTCCTACAAGTGAGAGTAAGGAAGGGCTCAGAAGATGTTGTCAAGTGTTCAGCTTTGAGGGCCCTTCTACATAACACTTCCGATTACAGTGCAGCTCAGTTCAGAAGGCTTCCCCAGGAACACCCACAGAACAAAAGGATCATAGACATAGATACAGACATAGACAAGAGGCTCCCCAGAGCCTCATGCTCTGCCACAGAGAAGTTTCATCTTTCTTCCTTGGCAACACAGTTGGTCCAAAAGTGCTAGTTAAATACTTGCCCCAAGCCACAAGTTCTTCCTCCTCTCATTTGCTGCCTACAAGAAACCAGAGAATAGGAGAGAGGCTGGTGCCCTCATTAGAATTACTGGTAGCAGCTGCTGCCTTCCTGCTGCCACGGTTCAACTGAACCAAGTTAAAATGTAATTGTTGTTGAAGTTCAGTCATGTCTGATTCTACAAAACCCCATGGACTTTGACCATGTGATTTTCTCAGCAAAGATTCTAGAGTGGTTTGCCATTTCCTTCTCCAGCTCACTTTACAGATAAAGAAACCAAGACAAACAGGGTTAAGTGACTTGCCCAGGGTCACACAGATAGTAAATGTCTGAGACCGGATTTGAACTCATGAAAATGAGTCTTCCTGACTTCAGACCCAGTGCTCTGTGCACTATGGCACCTAGCTGCTCTTCATGGACACTTAATAAGTATTTGTTGAATTAAATTTGACAGAAGAAGCAGGGTCCAAGAAGGAAAATAACTTGACCGCATAGCATTGAAGCCAAGACTCAACCAGGTTTTATCACTCTCTGAGTCTAGCGTTCTATTCAGACTTTGTTGCCTCTGTTTTCTTCCTTTGTCCAAAAAGGAAAGTTATCCCCAATATTTTTCTATAGAGCATTATGGATGGACAGAGCCAAAAGGCACATTGGTACAGTGGACCAAGTCCTGGCATTGGAGTCAAAGGTCCTGAGTTCAAATCCTGGCTCAGCCTTTTACTACAGTGTTCAACTTGGGAACCATTGCTAATCTGTCTCTGGCCTCAGTTTCAACACCTGTGAAAAAGTGACTTCTCTAAGGTCCTGTCCAGCTCTAAAGCTATGATGCAATTGATATCATCATGATATTATAATAATGTGTTGTATGATAGTATAATGATCATTTACAGGATAACCAGCTGTTGGCTGCTGTTTCTCTCTTTCTTTTGTTTTTGTTTCTTTTAGGCAGCGGCTCATCCCCTTTAACAAAGGGAAGAATTATCGGCCTTTTGATCACAGCTCTGACCCTTCTCCCTTGGGTCCCTCACTAAGATATCTTGAGACCAGGGCGTGAGCCATGCCCTCCAGAGAAGCCTAGTAATTCAAAGTAGGAGGGAAGCAAGGGACGTGGGGGACACAGGGAGGGAAAATTTGGAAAAGAAGGAAGACACCACAAAGCTGGGATTTTAGCTCAACACATGAGCCTAGCACTAGCCCTAGAAATTGGCTGGGACACATCTGGGACATACTTTTGCTTCAAGAGATCAGTTAATTTGAGAATCCAAAGAGAACCCTTGGTTTAACTGGGCAAAGAAAGTCAACCAACCCAAGCAAATTGCAGGTGGGTGGCATCTGGGAAGAGGCCTGCTATCCATCCTTTTTCGAAAGAGATTTTCTGGATTTTGGTGCATTAAAATATAGATTGAGGGGAATGCATAGAGCTTGTGTCAGGACTGAGCCAGTTGCATCAGGAAGTGAGTAGAGCATCAGGCAAAGCTCTGTGTGTGTGTGTGTGTGTGTGTGTGTGTGTGCAATTCATGAGTGCAGTCTGGAGATGTTTTCAACCTGAGATGCTACCCCCTAACTAGGGCCTTGTGACTAAAATGGGGCTGGGGGGATGGGACAGTAAGGAAGGAAGATGGGGGTGGGGTAGACAGGAGGTAGGGAGTTTCACAGGTAGGTGTCAGGAGGCAACTTGTGCTGAATTAGGAGTCAGAGCCCTGGGTTTGAGTCCTAACTCTAAGTCACATCTTGTCTCTGAGTTTCAGCATTTGCACCCAAAAAATGGGGAATTAGTGCTCTCTACCTCCTGTGAGCAAAATGTTTTGTAAGCCTTAGAATGCTATCTGGAAATGAGTAACTGGAGATCAGGAAAACAGCCTGAAGAAGAGAGCTGTCCAAGCTGATTCAGCTGCTTGGTTTTCAAGCTGGGATCTGTGCCTCTCGTGCATTCTCAGCTCCAAGTCAGTAGTAGCTCTTTCCACAATGCCAAGCTGTCTCTTATTACAGCCTGGAGGAGGGGGTGGAGACTTAATACTACCTCTTAAATGATATTCTCCTATTCTCTCTACCAATTTTCTGACTACTGTCACGATTGAAATTAAGGCAAACTGAGGCACAAAGTTCCAAGCATGTGCAATTTATTCATAAGGCCAGCAATTACCAACAAAAGGGGTCTTTAGCCCCTCAGTGTCAAATGTTTGGTCTGAGGCCAGATTTGAACTCAGGTCCTCCTGACTTCAGGGCCAGTGCTCTATCCACTGCATCACCTAGATGCCCCTAGAAAGATCATTTTTATAGACAATAGGAGAAGCATCCAAAAGTCAAAAGGCAGCATCATAGATGGGGAAAACCAATATGACTGGTTACAAAGCCTGTAGCATCATAGATGGGAAAGCAATATTATTGGCTGGAAATTGGAAATGTAGGGCTAGCAACAGTACTTCCTTCTATCTCGTCACTATGGAAAGCTCATTGGTGGTGTCCACCTATGCGCTAGTTAGTGTCACAGTGATAACAGACCAGACTTTCTTGAAGCACAATCAGTGTTGCAGAGATGAACAAAGCAGACTCCCTGGCATCCACCAGCATCCTTCAAGGATAACAGATTCCCTTGACAGAGGAATAGAGTAATGATTAGTGGGAAAAATTGAACTCCTAAACTTAATTAACTCAGAGATGAAAGCTGAGCTTCTGAACTTAACTCAGAGACAAAGAAACCTGACTTGAGAAGTATACAAAATGTTGACAGTGATACAGAATGAACTCAATTTTAAAAAATGGATACAATATCAATTTGATTTTCTCACTATCTATATCCTTCTTCTGGAAATTGTTACCAAAGCTGCAACTCCCCACATCTACTAAGAACCAGTTCATTTCACTTAGGGATCTTTCTTTTGTCCTAGATTAAAAAATATAAAAACTGATTAGTTTCATTTATTGGAGTTCAGCCTACCTGGGCTGCAAGAGAAACAGAGACAGAGAGATAAGACATAGAGAGACAGGGAGCAAGAGGGATGTTTTATGGACTATCAAGCAGACAGGTAGGTGGTAAGTGGACAGAGAGCTACCCTTGGTTCAAATCTCACCTCAGACATGAGCTTTGTGACCCTGAACAAGTCACTTAACCTCTGTCTAACTGGGCATATTTAGCTTGGAGCAGAGAAGGCTCTGGGGGGATACAACTGTTTTCAAGTACTTGAAGGACCATGACCTAGAAGAAGCATGGGACTTATTTTGTTTGAGGACAAAACCAGGAGCAACGGGGAAACCACAGAGAATCCAATTTCAATTTGATGGCAGGAAAAACTTCCAGGGGTTAATAACTGTCCAAAAATAGAACAGGATGCTTTTTTTTTTATCTTGCCCCTCTCTCACCCAGTGAGAAGGCAAGCAATATATTAATTATACATGTGAAATCATGTAAAATATATTTCCATATTAGCCAAATCACAAAAAATAAAAGTAAGAAAAACAATCAGTTCTCTCTCTGGATGTGGATAGCATTTTTTCATCATGAGTCCTTTGGAATTGTCTTGGATCATTGTATTGATCAGAGTAGCTCAGTCTTTCAAAGTTGATCATCATTAAAATATTGCCGTTACTGTGAACAATAATCTCTGAGTTCTCATTTCACTTTGCATCAGTTCATATAATTTTTGCCATGGTTTTCTGAAACTACCCTCCTCTTCATTTCCCACAGCATAATAGTACTCCATCAGAATGATATGCCATAACTTGTTCAACCATTTCCCAATTGATGAGCATTCTTTCAATTTAAAATTATTTGCTAGGGCAGCTAGGTGGTGCAGTGCATAGAGCTCCAGCCTTGGAGTCAGGAGGACCTGAGTTCAAATCTGGCCTCAGACACTTGACACTGTGTGACCCTGGGCAAGTCACTTAACCCCAAATGCCTCACCAAAAAAAAAAATTATTTGCTCCACAAAAAAGAGCTGCTATAAATATTTTTGTACATATAGGTCCTTTTCCTTTTCCTTTGATCTCTTTGGAGTACAGACCTAGTAGAGGTATTGCTGGGGTCAAAGGGTATTATGCACAGTTTTAGAGCTCTTTGGACAGAGTTCCAAATTGTTCTCCAGAATGGCTGAATGAGATCACTACTCAAATAGTAGTTTGTTAGTGTCCCTATTTTACCCTCATCTTCTCCAGCATTTGTCATTTTTTAAAATTAGTTTATTTTGATTTATCAACAATCGCTTCCATAAGCTTTTGAGTTTAAAATTCTTCTCCCCCTCCCTCCCCCCTCCCTCACCAAGATGGCACACAATCTAATATAGAATTTGTCATTTCTAATAAGCATGAGATGGTACCTCAGAGTTGTTTTAATTTGCATTTCTCTCATCAATTGTGATTTAGAGCCTTTTTTTTCATATAGGTATATATTCATATAGACTATAGATAGCTTTGATTTCTTCTGAACCCTGACTGTTCATGTCTCTTGTCAATTTATCAACTGGGTAAGGATTAAATTCAGTTTTGCTGGGTAGATGATTCTTAGTTATAATCAGTTCTAGCTCCTTTGTCTTCTAAGACCTCCATTCCTTTAATGTGGAAGCTATTAAAGCTTATGTGGTCCTGACTGTGGTTCCATGATATTTGAATTGTTTCTTTTTGGCTGCTTGCAATATTTTCTTGATCTGGAAGCTCTGGAATTTGGCTACAGTATTCTTGGGAGTTTTCATTTTGGGATCTCATTCAGGAGATGATCAGTAGATTCTTTCTATTTTACTATCTGGATCTAAGATGTTGGGACATTTTTTCTTTATATAGTTTCTTGAAGTATGATGTCTAGACTCTTTTTTTTTAATCATGCCTGTTAAATTATCTCTCATTGATCTATTTTCCAGGTCAGTTGTTTTTCCAATGTCACATTTTCTTCTATTTTTCCATTCTTTTGGTTTTGTTTTATTGTTTCTTGATGTCTCATAGATTCATTAGCTTCCACTTTTTAAGGAATTATTTTGTTCAGTGAATATATGTACCTCCTTTTCCATTTGGTCTATTCTTTTTAAGTTCTTTTCTTCTGTGAATTTTTGTGCCTCTTTTTATATTAGGCTAATTCTGTTTTTAAAGGTGTTGTATTCTTCAGTATTTTTTGTGCCTCTTTTACCAGGCTTTTAACTCTCTTTTCATAATTTCCAAGCATCACTCTCATTTCTTTCCCCAATTTTCCCCCTAGTATTCTTATCTCTTTCTTCACTCTTCTAGGAATTCATGTTGGATTTAGGCCCAACTAGCATTTTTCTTTGAGCCTTTGGCTATAGGGTTTTCATATTATTGTTATTTGTGTCTTGATCTTCCCTGCCACCATAGTAGCCTTTTATGATCAAGTTCTTTTGTTGCAGTGGTGGTGGTGGTGGTTGTTTGCTCATTTTTCCAGCCTATTTCTTGACTTTGAATTTTATATTAAAGTTGGGTTCTGGTCACCTTGGGGTGGGGAGGCATTGTCCCAAGCTTCAGGCTTTTTTGTACTGTTTTCAGAGCCACTTCTGGGGGAGTCTGCAAGTTTTCAGTGCTTCCAAGGTGGTGTGATTCAGAGAGAGGTGTGGTCACTGCTCCCCTGGTCTAGTTCTTTTTTTTTTTAAGGCAATTGGGGTTAAATGACTTGCCCAGGGTCACACAGCTAGCAAGTGTCAAGTGTTTGGTCTGAGGCCGGATTTGAACTCAGGTCCTCCTGACTTCAGGGCCGGTGCCCTATCCACTGCGCCACCCAGCTGCATCCCCCTGGTCTAGTTCTGCTCTTTACCCAGGAAGAGACCCTTTTCTCCTGCGGCCACGAGTTCCTTTCTGTGATGGAACTGTGACTGAGACCTCTGCTCCCTTGTAACAGACCACATGCACTCCTCTCTGGCCTGGACCTGTGATCCAGAACCATGTATGGTCAACAGAGTTGACAATCAGTACCAGCCATATCCCAAAGGTCCCCAGTTTCTGACAGCCCTCCCCTTTAACATTTCTGTGCTAAGAGCTCCTGCTGTCACAGCAGCCGCCATCTACTCCGAGCCAGCCCCCATCCAAGGGCCACAGATCTGTCTTGTTGATCCTCCCAGCTGTCTTAGGCTGGAAAAACGTCTCACTCCAACCTTTTGTTGACTCTGCCACTCCAAAATTTGATTTTAGACATTATTTTAAAGTTGTTTGGAGGGGAATGTTGGGAGAGTTTGACTGGGTTACTGCCTCTGATCTGCCATCTTGGCTCTACCAGGATGCTTTTATTGAGCATTATTGTCCCCAAACACAAGTCCCATCCCTTTTCTGTGTCACGACAGACCTGTGTCACGGTCTGTCAAGTACTGGAAGATAGTTGTTTTCCCCCCAGGGCTGCCTCTGCTTCATGCTAAATACACCTAGCTAGAAGTTAAATGACTTTCCCAGGGTCACACAGCTACTAAGTGTCTGAAGCTAGATTTGAACTCAGCTCTTCCTGTCTCCAGTGTAGTGTATGTATGTGTGTGTGTGTGTGTATATATATATATATATATATACACATATATATATATAATGTTCTCTATATACATACATATACATTCTCTCTTTCTATATATATATACATATAAATGTTCTCTCTATATATACATACACATATGTTCTCTCTCTGTGTGCATATACATACATTCTCTCTATATATATTTCTCTGTCTGTCTCTCCCCCTACCTCCCCCCAGGCTTGAGGATGTTATAGGGATCACACATATGTAATAGGCTGAACAATACTAAGTGTCCTTCCAAACCAATCTCAGGTGTTAGATTCCAGATTGAGGGTTGGATGGGAATTTGGAGCTAGCCTAATCCAACTACTGCATTTTGTAGGCGAAGGAGCTGGGGCTCAGGGAAGGGGAGAGACTTAAAGTAACAGAGAAGGTGTAAGTAGAAGAGCCTGGATTTGAACTCAGGTCTTCTAATTCCGAATCTAGTGATCTTGAGTTCTAGGTGATGCCCACACGCTCGGGAGGCAGTTAAGAGGCTAGGGTCCCAAGCTGTGCTTGACCACTTAGCTAGCTCTGGGACCTTAGGAAAATTCGCGGGGCCCAGCTTGGAGCTAGAATCTCTGCTCTTCCATTTACTACCTGTGTGCCCTGGGACTTCACACCTCCTCTTCAAGTGAGTTTTCTCATTTGTAAAATGAGAGGCTCCCAATTTGCCATTATGGGATACAGCCAGAACTTTGCATAAAGAAAAGTGCTCTGGAAATTTAAGATGCTGATGTTGTACCCACTGCAGTGCTTCAAAGCTCAATAAATAGCACTGTATAATCTTTAGGGTACTTTGAGGATGCTTTGTGGTTGCCACTATTGAATCATTTCAGTCGTGTCTGACTGTCCATGATCCCATTTGGGGTTTTCTTGGCAGAGATACTGGAGTGGTTTGCCATTTCCTTCTCTGGCTCATTTTACACATAAGAAAACTGAGGCAAACATGGTTAAAGTGATGTCACTCAGCATCACACAGCTAGTAAGTGTCTGAGGATGGATTTGAACTCAGGTTCTCCTGACTCTAGTCCCAGTACTATCTGCACTTTGCTTCCATTCAACTGCTTAATGTTATGTAAACTCCAAAGTACTTTGAAAAATGTCTTCTAAACTCAAAAGTACACTGAAAATGCAAAGGGTTATGTAAACACTCCAGTGCTTTGAGGAACCCAAGTTCTCCTAAACACAAAACAGTTTGGACATACAAAGTGTTTGGTAAACTCTTAAGAGCTTGGAAAAAAGTAAATTGTGTTGAACTTACCAAGTTCTCTGTAAAGTTTAGTGATCGGAAAATGTAAAGTACTCTGTAAATTCTCAAATATTTGGAAAATCCAGTTCTCTATAAACTCTGAATTACTTTGAAGATGTAAAAGGCTCTATAAGCTCTAAATTACTCTTAAAATACATTAAACAAATAAAGAACTTTGAAAAATCCAAAGTGCCAGGGGCAGCTAGGTGGCACAGTGGATAGAGCACTGGCCTTGAAGTCAGGAGGTCCTGAGTTCAAATCCAGCCTCAGACCATAACACTTGACACACTTATTAGCTGGGTGACCCTTGGGCAAGTCACTTAACCCCAACTGCCTAAAAAGAAAAAAGAAAAATCCAAAGTGCTCTAGAAATTCCACAGTCTTTTGAAAATATAAATGTTTTATGAAGTCTAAAATTCAAAAATTCAAAGTGCTCTGGAAACTCCAAAGTATTTTGAAAAATTAAAAGATTTTGAAAATGCAAAGTCCTCTGAAATTCTAAAATACTTAGAGAATGCTGACTGATTTGCAGACTCTAAAATCTTGACTCCTCATCCTCTGGTGTGCTTTGAAGATCCCTGAAGATACCATTGAAAAAGCCAAAAATATGCCATAATCAAGAAATGTACCCATCAGTCAATCAACAAACCCTAGCTATACAATACTAAAAGTGAAACAACCCCAGTCCTCAGTGAGCTTACTGCCTACATTAATATATAAAAGATACGTGCAAAAATGAATACAAAGTCATTCATTTAGCAGAAAAGACCCTAGCAGATTGGATGATGCCCAAATCCCAAACCCAGTGGATCTTGCCTCCCTCCCCCCCACCCCAGGATTCTGATTTTATTCTTGTCTTCCTACAAGCGTCTTCATCTTTTTTGTCCTGGACCCTGTTGCCAGTTAGGAGAAGCCTAGAAAACCCTTCTTAGAACCAGATTTCTAAATACATAAAATACATAGGAGTACAAAGGGAATCAAAAGTTGGTGAAAATGTAACTCTTTTCTCCATCAATGTTCTGGATGCCCCTGAAATCTCTCTGCAGAGTCCTTAGAGGTCCATGGACCCCAGGCTAAGAATGCTTAGCTTAGAGCTTTGTATTCAGGACTGATCTAATTCTTCTTCAAAGTCCCCTTGGGGTCCCAGCAAAGGACTAGCACAGAGACATGCGGTGAAGAGGAACTCTTCAGTCATCAGGATGTCAATGACCCTCTCTCCCCCTACTTGGAGCCAAGGTCTATTTCCTTATAGCTGCTTCTGCTCATTCATCTTGGCTCTGCCCTGTAAAGCTGAGCCCAGCAGGTTGGCTCTCTTTTTTACTCCCCAATGGCCTCAGTTTCCTCATCTGCAAAATGAAGGGGTTGGACAAAGCAAGTTCCCTGGTCTCTTGCAAATCTGGCGCTGTGTTTTTGACTAAATTGCAATTAACAGGAATGTTTAGGGGATGATGTGGATGTTAGAATTTCTGGCTAACTTAGCAGATGTGACGCTGAACCACTGTCAGTGATCCTGGAAAGATTATGGTAAAAAGGATAGGTTCTTCAGAATTGCAGAAATTTATGTTCCATGGGGCAGCTAGGTGGCACCATAGTGCACAGAGTGGACCTCAGCCTGGAGTCTGGAAGACTCATTCTCATGAGTTCAAATCCGACCTCTGACACTTACTAGCTGTGTGAAGTCACTTTAACCCTGCTTGCCTCAGTTTCCTTATCTGTAAAATGAGCTGGAGAAGAAAATGGCAAACCACTCCTGTATCTTTGCCAAGAAAACCCCAAAACAGGGTCACTAAGAGTTGGACACAACTGAAAAACTGAGAACAATTGATACTGGAAAGAACACACCAGGTTGGGGGCTTGACCCTTCAGGAAGTATCCCTGGGACCCCAAAAGGCAATGTAGATGCATTTTGGTGGGACCTGATTCTTCTGTGGGAGTGCTAGTTGGGATAAAGACATAGGCATAAGTGTCTTAAGTCCTGGGAATATAAACACAAAAATGCCAGTAGTCTTCAGGGAGCTTATATAGAAGGGAGGATGGCCAGGGTGGCAGGTTTCCATCTGGGAAATCATGGGCACAGTGAATGGACCCGCAGGATGATTGCCTGACTCACTCTTTCCCAAAACAAGGCAGTGGTGGCTCCACGGCTGTTCCCAGAGCAGAGAGGGAGGGAAAGAGGGCAGACTGAGCACAGCCCCAAGGCAGAAGCCAGAGGACCTGGACAAAGGTGGGGAAAGGTAGACTTCAGAAGTCTGGCAGGAAGATGGTCTGGAACGCTGCTGTCAGTCACAGCACCGGGTCTGGGTCTGGAACACTGCTGTCAGTCACAGCACCGGGTCTGGGTCTGGAACACTGCTGTCAGTCACAGCACCCGGTCTGGGTCTGGAACGCTGTTCTGTCAGTCACGGCGCCGGGTCTGGGTCTGGAATGCTGCTCTGTCACAGCCAGGTCTGGGTCTAGAACACCACTCTGTCAGTCACAGCGCCGGGTCTGGATCTGGAATGCTGTTCTGTCACAGAGCCAGGTCTAGGTCTGGAACGCTGCTTCGTCTTGCCTCATGCTGTGAGGTTGGGCTCACTGGCCCATTTTCAGTGACTGCATCCCCAAGTATTTGTGAAGACCTTTGACAGCTGTTTAACCAGCCAGCACAGTTTTCATCAAGTGCTCTTTGTCTGAAGAAGCCCACCGAGTTGACTGTCAAAGCCTGGAGATGGAGAGGTAAGGCCCAGACAGAATTAGGAAAGGGAAGCAGCTGGGACAGGTGATGCCAGGAGCCATCCTTCCCTAATTTGAGACAAAGAGTGTGCCCCAGCAGTGGGGATCTGAGCCAGGGGCTGCCCAGCTTCAGCAGGGTATGTACCTACTGAACTCGAGAAGCGTTCCATGGGCAAGATGCTTGCAGAAAGATCAGCAAATCCAGAGCCCCTCAGGCATCACACTGAGACATTTTCCCCCCCATGGGCTATAAGTCTGCATGGCTCCCTTAAAGGAATGTGACCTCTGCTCCAAGAAGCCACGTTTTTCATGTCTGTGTCCCCTAGGAAGAGGACTCAATGTCCCATTAGTACCGGGAGAGGAGACCCCGGGAGCTGACCTGCCTTGGTCAGGAGACAAGTCGGACTTCCAGAGCAGCACCAGGGATGGGACCTGAAGAGACGTGAAAACCCTCCCTTCCACCCATCGTCTGACCTGCTCCCCAGGACAGAAAAGGTGGGAGGCGACACCAGATGGTTCCTGGGTTACTTTATTTTGACAACGGCCACACAAACACATTGGGGGATGGGAAGAACAGTCAAGGCTTCTAGGCTCCGGGCATCTCCCCCAAGCTCCCCTGCCTCCTCCACAGTCCAAGCAGTACCCATTCCCCGCACCCCCCCAATTCAGCTCCTCCTTTTTTGCCACAAGTCACAAGAGGCAGTGGAGTGCCCAGACTGTTCTTGTGGCTGCCATGGCTTCACTCTTGACATGCAAACTTCCTGCCCCAGATCTGGACTCCACCTAGAGTCACAGGAGGCAACTTCCCCAAACATGGATGGCTCATGGTGGACTGAATATGCTGCAGTGTGTTTTCTTCCCGGATAACGTATCACAGAATAGAATGTGTCACTGTTGAAAGGAAGCTTAGAAACACAAAACGTCAGACCAGAGAGTGAGCTCAAAGGGCATTCAGAGCATGAAATACCAGAGACTGAACAAACACCAAATGTCAGAGCTGGGAGGGCCCTTAGGGCAGTGTCAAATTCCTCTTGCTGCACTACTGACTTAGAGAACCACAAATTAACATTATCTTTGTTGTATTTTTATTACTTTTGTTAAATATTTTCCAATTACATTTTAATCTGGTTTGGGCTCCACTCAGGAGTTCTGCAATAATTGGCCTCAAGCTCTGATATCTCTGCCTCACAGCATAGAATGTGTCAATACCAGAAGGGGCCTTGAAACAGGCAATGTCAGAGCTGGGAGGTGGGAGGGGCCTGAGAACAGGGAATGTCAGGGGTGGGAGGGGCCTTAGAACAAGGAATGTCAGAGCTGGGAGAAAACTCCATTGTAGAACACTGGTGCTGGAGAAGCCTGACTTGCTCATGCTACAGAAGATGCTCTAAGTGACTCGTCCAAGGACATCCGAGGAGTCTCACTGAATCAAAGAGGGATCCTGAGGTAAACTCTGAAACAAAAAGCTTTCCAATTCTAGATGCCACATGGACTCTCAAAATCTGAGGGCTCTCGGAGGCTTCCGGTCACCTGGGCAGAGTTCCAAGAT
The DNA here is from genome assembly GCF_003287225.1 of Phascolarctos cinereus. NCBI lineage: Eukaryota > Metazoa > Chordata > Mammalia > Diprotodontia > Phascolarctidae > Phascolarctos > Phascolarctos cinereus. Next base: position 455,644,718 of record NW_027555958.1, read on the forward strand.
GGCAAACGCGCCTGAGATGGACTCTCCATTCCCAGTGGCACCTGGCAGGCCGCAGGCCTCTTCCCGGACTGCTGCAGGCTGCAGATGGTCATGGGCCGAGGCCTGGCTCACCAGGATGGGCTCAGTTCCCGCAGTGAACCTCTCCTCTACACCAAGTAGAACCATGGGTTCATGCAGGGAGCGAGCAGCCTGCGAGGCGGAGGTCCTCAGAGGTCCCACCGGAGCGCCAACAATGCCCTAAGCAATGCATAGCACGTATGGTTAAGACACATGGCAGAATGCATCGAAACCAGCCGGAGCTGGCCGAGTCAGACGGGGCGCCAACAGCCTTTGGCTGCGACCACTAGAGGGGGCCAACATTCCTGGGCTTCTTGACCACAAGCCCCTTCGGTGATGACTTAGCTAAGGAAAAGTGAGTGGATCCTGACAAGCCGGTCTCCCAAAAACACAATGAGGTGATTCTTGCAGCCTTCGCAACCCTAGGGAAGAGGAAATTCTGAGAAACTGACAACTGAAGGGGGTCCTCTGAGGCCTGGGCACAGCTGGCACGGCCCCAGCTGATCCCGCAGTCCAATATAGCCTTCTCCAGTCTGGAGTCTACTCATACCAGGAAGCCCCCAAAATGAGATTTGCATAAGTAAGGACGAAGTGACCAATCAGAACAACGGGGCGGGTACCTTTGGGGAGGGGTCCTCTCCTCAGGGAAGGGGAGGCAGGAACCATTCCAAGCTCTTGCAGGCTCAGGATTTTTGTAAGGCACTGAAATGAACCGTCGTCGTGGTCGGCCGTTTTTGAGAGGTGGACAAAGGGAGGGACAACTTAAGGGTGGAGATAATACTGTCAGTCGATCTCATGCTGGGTTGCACCACTGCATCTCACCCAAGCCCAATGCGGGGTGTTGTGGTCGCTCAGGCCCCCAGGCTGTCTTCTTGACTCCACAAGCGAGGCTGGGGCCCTGGAGGCTTTGGGGAGGAGTACTCGCCACCAGGCTGCCTTTGGAGCCTCCCATGCCCTGAGGGAAACGGCTCCCGAGTCCCTTGAGCCAGAGCCAGAGCCCGGGGAGATTCAGAAGTGCCCACTGCGTGCAAGGCACTGATGGCTGGCTCCACCCTAACAGGGCCGGGCACAGCTGCAGCGGCTGTGGAGGGATCTGTTTGGACTGGAGACTAGCGGGTCATTCATTCGATGCTGCCTGGGTGAGAGAGGGCTTGGAAAGCTGGCGGGAGGAAGCTAGCTGAGGAATACTGACTTCGGCGGAGCCCCGACTGCACAGCGAAGGAGCTCCTCCCTCGCCCTGGAAATGCCACCGGCACAGGCAGGGGTGGCTCCTGAGGGAGCAATCCAAACTGCTTCCAGGGAACTCTGGCTTTGGGGACTTTCCATGTCTGAGGGCAGGGGACTGAGAGGAAAAGGCGGAGCCTTTTCATTATAAGAGAAAGGCTATTTCAAAGAAGGCGGAGTGGCTGAGGCTGGGGCTGGGGAGGGGGAGGCTCAGTGCCGGGCGGCCTTACAGATCTTGTCAAACACTTCGGGGAAGGCGTCCTGGCAGTTCAGCTCCTTCCGGAGCTTGTGGTACAAAGAGCCATCAAACATCTCCCAGAACTCCTCCCGGTTCATGTAGCAGTCTGCATACAGCATCTGGAACCTAGACGGGGGCGGGGACAAGTACAAGCATTTATACGGCCCCTACTATGAGCCAGACACTGTGAAGTACTTCACAAATGTTATCTCATTTGATCCTCCCTATAACCCTGGGAGGAGGGAGTTGTTATCATAACCATACCACAGTCGAGGAGACTGAGACAAACAGGGTTAAGTGACTTGCCCAGGGTCCCACAACTCGAAGCTGAATTTGCACTCAGGTCTTCCTGACTCTAGGTCTGATGCTCTACCCACTGCACCACCCAGGAAATTCAGAGTTGGCCCTCCATTTCCACCTGGTGGGACTCTAGAGCCTCAGCCAGAGAGGAGTGATCTGTTCAGGGGCTAGTGCTGCCCTCCCCCACCCCAGGGTATGGCTCCTTCACTAAAGGACAGCAGCCCATGAGTACTCATTTGCCGAGCACTCCGGCGAGCTAGGCAGAGGACCGCAGGCAGCAGAGGCACACATTGCCATCTTCCAACCACCCCCACTGGACTTCTCTGTCCCCGTCTCCCGGCTCCCCCACACCCAGCTCTGCCGGCCGAATCCCCATGCCACGCCCCAAACAGGACACCAGCTGACTCACCCATGCACACTCCGGACAAACTTCTCCATCTGCCTCATACAAGACCTGGCTTCAAAGTGCTTCACCTGTGGCTCTCCATAGGCCCCAATGTCCACGTAGAGCTCTGTCTCATCGCCCTTGGGGTGAACCATGCCTGGTTGGCTGGGCAAGATGAATGGGCACAGCCAGATGGGATAGACCTACACAGAAGAAGGGAAGGTGTCATGGTAGGCAAGGCCAGGTGCTGCCCGCTCACATCCAGCCAAGAAGTTGAGGGCTGGGGATTGGGAAAGAAGAGGGAGCCCAGGCCCTGCCACGTCTGATGTCTATTTAGCCTGAAACTCTCCTCTACGTTTTTGAGACACTGCCCTGGTAGGGCTCTTTGTCCACCTCTCAGATCGGCTCCTTCTCCGTCTCCTTGGCGGGATCTTCAGCCAGATCACGATCACTAACTGTGGGTGCCCCCCAAGGCTGTCTTGGTCTCTCTTCCCCCTCTATACTATCTCATTTGGTGACCTCATACATAACCATGGATTCAACAATGAAGATTCTCAATTAGCCTCTGCTGGGCTCCAATCTTGCATCTTCAACTGCCTCTTGGACCCACTGGAATTCTGAACTCAGTATATCCAAAAGTGAACTCTTCCTCTTCCTCCCTCTACCCTTCCGGGTCCCTGTAGACACACCATCCTCCCAGACCCCCAGACTCCCAACCTAGGTCTGGTCCTCGACCCCTCCCTTTCTCTACCCCTCACATCCCATCAGCCGCCAAGGCCCGCCGGGTCTCACATCGGCCCCTTCTCCGCCTACACTACCATCGCCGTGAGGCAGGCCCTCCTCGCCTCTACCTCATACAGTTCCAGTGTCACACCTAGACTTTGGCAGCAGCCGATGGCTGGTCTCGCTGCCTCCGTCCAGGCTGTCAGACTATTCCTGTGGTCTCCTTCCTGCCTCAGAGAACTCTGGTGGCTTCCTCCGCCCTCCAGGATTAAGCATCAAACCCTCGGCTTGGTTTCCCAAGCCCTGCATAGCCGACCCCTTCCTACATCCCACTGGCCTCCCTGCTGTTTGTCTCTGACCCTGGGCGCCTTCTCCATCTGTCCCCCACGCCCTCCCTGCTCATCTCTGCTCCCTGGCTTTCTTCAAGTCAGAGCTAAAACCTCACCATTTATAAGGCCCCTGCCTTGACCCCCTTCCGTTTGAATCCATCTCCAGTTTATTCTGCATCTACCTCGTTCCTACAGAGTTGCTTCTACGTTGTCTCCCCGTTAGAACAGGAGCCCCTTGAGAGCAGGCACTGTCTGCCTTTGCACAGTGACAAATCCAGAGCCTGGCACACAGGAGGAGCTCAGTCATGTTGCTGTGACTGACCTACGATCTTCGGCAAGCAAGTTAACCTTTCTGGGTCTCAGTTTTCTCAATTGTAAATAAGGAGTTTGGCCAAGATGGCCTCGGAGGCCCTTTCCGGTTATAGCTCCAGGGACACTGGATTCCCAGAATGTTGGAGCCGGAAGAGAAGCAGGAATCATTTAAGTAGTGTGTCAGTGAGCAGAGTCCACGATGTGGCATCAGAAGACCCAGGGATAAGCATCTGGTTCGGTCACTAGCCACTGCCTGGTCCTCTCTCTAGCTCAGTTTCCTGATAGGTAAGGTCCCTGCCCTGGCCTGTCTCCTCACTGGGATGCTGTGGGAATTATGTGCACTAGCGTAATGGGAAATGCGCTTGGAACGGTTGTGGATGGTTGTCTGGTCTGTGCCCTCACAGGAGCCCAGGGGAAATGCCTTGCACCAGGCCTACCATGGGGTTGAAAGGAGGGTGGCTTACGTGGAGGTCATTGTGGAAGGTCTGGATGGCCCTCTCCATCACCTTCATGGGGACCAGCATGTCCTGCACCACGTGGTGCTGTTCATACAGTTTTCGCAGGGTCTCCCCTTGAGTCAGCTTCAGCAGGGAGATCTTGGGAGGCACCAGCCAGCCAAAGAGGTAGCGAAAGATGGGATTATTGCCGAAGGGGATGATGTCCTGAAACAAGGAAGATGGATGGGGTCAGGGGTACCTTTAGTGCTGGCAGGGATCAGCCAGCCTGCCCTCCCACGGGGTGAAGACATTCCTGAGATGCCATCCCACAGCAGAGGAGATTCAGGCTACTCGAAGACATCTAGGGACAGGGAATGGGCTGCCTCCCATCAGCTCCAAATTCCACTTCCCAACTGCGAAAACGTCTTCATCATACTATGGGGAATCAAGCTCTCTGACTCACGCCCCAGGTTCTGGCTCTCTGCTAGGGGGTGCACTGACAAAATCCCACTCCATTTCCCATGTGATAGCCCTTTGGCTAACTGAAGGTGTGGCCACACCCCAATAAGCCTTCTCTCTACCAGGCCAAACCTCTCTAGTTTCTAAGTGTTCTTCTAGTGCCTTGTACAGTTTCTGGCACACAGTAGGCCTTTACAAAAACGGAGGATGACTGAAAGAGTTCCTCCAACTGATTGGATATATTTGGTATAGTCCCTTCCCTCGTCAACATCTCTCCTAAAACGTGGTGCCTTCTAGTGGATGCAATGTGCCACATACAATCTGGCTAGGGCAAAAACCACCAGGATTACTGCCTCCCTCTGGACACAATGCCTATCCTAATAGTTAGACTACCATGTTTTGAGGGCTGCTCAGTCACATTCATGAGTCAGCGGTCCACTAAAACCCTGTTTTTTTTCCCTTCTCCCTGTCTCCCCATCCCGCACCTTTTATGCAACTGATTCTTTGAACTTTGGTGCTAGACTTTACTACATTTTCTTACCCTCACTAAATCTGATCCTGATAAATTCACTCCACCATTCCAGTCTGTTAAGGTACCTCTCACAGGGAACAAGGTTACATTTCCGCAAAGATACAGAGTGTCCCAAAAATCTTAGGGCAGCTTTAGGCTATTAAAAATTAAAAGTTTTAGGATACCCTAAAGATAAAGCTCCCAAGGAAAGTGCTTTCACTGAATTAACCTGCTCAGGAGGAAGGCCCTCTCTGCCTAAGAAGAGAATCCCAAGACAAGGATGAATTCTAGAATCCCACCTCTTGACAAGCAGGGAAAAAATCATTCTTTAATGAAGGTGGGGAGGTGAGGTTGGGACAAAACCTGCCCCGCAGTCGCAGCCTCACCTGGAGCTCCCAGAAGATGCTGCGAGTGTGACGGTGGTAATAGTGTCGCAAGGGGATGTACTCCAACCCCTTCTGGTCCTTCTTCAGGTACTCCTCCACGTGCTTGAAGAACCAGGGCTTGTAGTAGTTACCAATCCTGTTCAGCTGTGGGGAGGGGCAGACAGAAGGAGGCCAGGTTACCCACGGAGTTCAGAGGACGGGTTGAAAATGGGACCAACAGACCTTGTATCTTTTCAAAGCGGAGAGAGCCTAGGACAGGAGGCGGGGTCTGGCTCTGGCCTTTCCACCATACTGTGTGACCTAGGCCAAGTCACTCAGTGCCTCTGGGTCTGCAGATCTAACTATGAAATGAGGGAAAAGGTAGATTAGATCAGCTTTGAATTCTGTGTTCTATCAAGGTGTTCCAGGATCCCGGCCAGCTCTGCCATTCCTTGTTCCTAAGGCCCCCCTCCCCAGCTCTGACCTTCCCTGTTCTCAGGCCCCTCCTAGGTCTGACATCCCTGTCCTAAGGCCCCCCTCCCCAGCCCTGATATCCCCTGTCCTAAGGCCCCTCCCAGCTCTAACATCCCCTCTTCTAAGGCTCATCCCAGCTCTGCCATTCCTTGTTCCTAAGGCCCCCCCTCCCCAGCTCTGACCTTCCCTGTTCTCAGGCCTCTCCTAGCTCTGACATCCCTGTCCTAAGGCCCCCCTCCCCAGCCCTGATATCCCCTGTCCTAAGGCCCCTCCCAGCTCTAACATCCCCTCTTCTAAGGCTCATCCCAGCTCTGCCATTCCTTGTTCCTAAGGCCCCCCCCTCCCCAGCTCTGACCTTCCCTGTTCTCAGGCCCCTCCCAGCTCTGACATCCCTGTCCTAAGGCCCCCCTCCCCAGCCCTGATATCCCCTGTCCTAAGGCCCCTCCCAGCTCTAACATCCCCTCTCCTAAGGCCCCTCCCAGCTCTGCCATTCCTTGTTCTAAGCTACCCCCCCACCCTGATACCCCTGTTCTAAGGCCCCTCCCAGCTCTGACATCCCGTCTTCTAAGGCTCATCCCAGCTCTGACCTTCCCTGTTCTCAGGCCCCTCCTAGCTCTGACATTCTGTGTCCTGGGCTTCTCTTTCACCTCTCTTAATTTCTTTGATCATTTGTGACTAGCAGAAGAACAGCAGGATCCATGTATCTCCCGCACTCCTTGTCTCCTGCCTGCTATTAGGAGTCAGAGCATTTCTATCCCCCGGGTCCTTCCTAACAGACCAGATGGCAAGGGCCTGGTGACCCTGGCTGCTGGGCTGGATGATCTCCCAGGGCCTCCACAAGAGGACTGCACTCGGTGGATGCTCGGGCCTGAATTATGTAAGTAATGTAATTACATAAGTGAGAAATGCAGCCCAGCGCTGAATTACACAGGCCCTGTTCTACTTGCCAGGACTGCCAGGGGGTTCAAAGGGAGAAATGTCAGGCTGACTCAGTCCTTTGTCCGTTTCCCAAACACGTCGACTTAATTTAATAGTGAGGCCAGCATTACGGGCCAAATGCACACCAGGAACCTTGGCCACATGCTGGATCCTCAAGCAGCCAACGTCCTATATGGCAAATACAAAATCAATCTAACATAAACGATGGCCGAGGGGAAGTCGGGGCTCTTCCTTCTTGTGCCCGGAGCCAGAGGAGAAAGGGAGCCTGTGGGCAACGAGGGGAAGGGGGGGATGGCTGGACGTGCCCAATAAACACAGCACGCACAAGGGGGCAGAGCACTTAGTAGGGCCTTGGCTCGGACTGCTGTCTGTTCTAGGGGCCTGGCCACACGAACACCAAGGGAGGGCAGATCCCGACACTTTCCTGGCTCTGCTTGGCTCGCCTGTCTACACTCCGGCCTCTCCTCAGCAGAGCCCCGTGAAGCAGGAAGCAGAAGAGGGCGGTCCCCGTTTCTGAACTGAGAGAGAGGAGGCTCACGGAGGGATCACCCAGCTTAGAAGAAATGGAAGGCACTCTGTGAAGCCGCCCACTCCAGGCAGCCAGGCTGCATTCCCCCAGCCAGAAGGAGGCTTTCCTTCCTCCCAATCCTGGGGATAATTGTGTGCATTTATGAAGTGTTGGGCCAACTTTAAGGCCTTGCTCCCCCCAACAACAGAGAGAGGTCATTGCGATCACAAGCACCGGGCTCAAAGGGGTTAAGGGACTTTCCCAGGGTCATACAGCTAGTAACAGTATGGGACAGGATTCAAACTCAGGGCTTCTTGACCCCCCCCCCAAAACCAACACTATGCACTGCCCCTCCCAGTAACGCTGGGTGTGTATCTGTCAAGAATCTGGGACATTGTGTGGATGAGGAGGGGGAGAAGGGGGGACAGGTACAACCTCGGCTGTAATTCTAGGCGGAGTAAAGTAAGCGTCCCAGGAAGCAGTGTCAGGGATCACTCAGGCCATGGGAAACCGAGAGCTCTGTGCGTGCGTGCGTCCGCCCATGTGAACTGGGAAGGGGAAGATGGGCAAAGTCTGGAAGATTCCATCCAACAGTGAAGTGCTGTCCATGGAGAGCCTGGGGCCTGGCCGGGGCTTCCCAGGACCCTCTGCACTTTATACCTGGCTTTTCTCTGTGCCTCCCACGACACCTAGCACAGGACCCCCGAAATCTGAGGGCTCAGTCACCAGGCAACACAACAAGTGAGCTGCGGAAGCGGCACAGCCCTGAGCGGAGCCGGACCTCGTTGCAGGGACCCCGAGGCAGAGCCAGCCGAGAACCCCAACAAGCTGGGAGTCATCTTTACATTGGAACGAGGCTCTGAAAGCACACACGCAAGTAACTGTGCGGACCTCAAAATGCTGCACGTCGGCTAACAGGACTGTCATTACAAATTATGACTATTATCATTGTCACACAGGAATTCTGCCGTTCAGACGTTTCAGTCACGCGTGACTCTTCATGCCCCTACTTGGGCTTCTCTCGGCCCCGATGCTGGGGTGCTTTACCATTTCCTTTTCCAGCTTCTTTCACAGACGAGAGAACTGAGGCAAACATGGTCTGCCCAGGGCCACACAGCTAGGAAGCGTTGAGGCCAGACAGTCTTCCTGGTGTCCAGCCTGGTGCTCTATGGCGCCACCTAGCCGCCGTTACAAAGGAAAGGTTTCTATAAATACCATTCCCTGCTTGTTATGAGATCTGCTGCTGCGTTCCCGTAGAGTGAAGATAACTCAGAGTGGCAGACAGAAGAGCTAGGCTGCAGCAGAGCTCGCACCCCACTCACAGGCTTCCCAGCCCCTTCTCTGAGCCCCGCCTTCTCTGGGGCGGGGAGGCTTTTTCTCCCCCATCTGCCTCCACTGCTCCCCTTCTCCTCTAAGACCACCCTGTCTTACTCCTTCCTCCCTGTCTGTCCACAGCTGTTTGCAGGTTGTCTTTCCATTAGACTGGAAGCTCCTTGAGGACAGGGCCTGCTTTTACCTTTCCCTGGGACCCTAGAGCTTAGCACAGTGCATGGCTCATGGTAAAAAAAAAATGCTCATGAACAGACTGATCCAGTTCAACCTCCTCAACTGGAAGATGGAGACACTGAGGCCCCAACTCGGGCATTCTGTGTCCAAGTGCGTTTTCCCACTAGATTGCGGGACAGCCTGCTAATTCACACCCCCTGCCTTCCAAATGACAAACTGCCTATTGGACCCAAACTCTCACTATCATCGCTATGGAGCGTGCCTGGGTAGGTGGGAGGTGTCCCTCGGGGCGGACCCTCGAGGCTGGCCAGGTCCCCCCTTCCCTTCCCTGGCCCGGTCAGCATTGTGCTGACACCCTCTCCCTCGGCTGGGCAGCGCCCACTGGGGCTGGCAGTGAGCCACCTCTTTGAAGCAACAAGCTTGTCCGGATGTTCATTTATTCAGATGCACCGAGACTCTCTTAGGAAGGGCCTGGGGCTCTCGGAAAAAGAAGGGGCCTCTGGGGAGGCCAAGGCTGTTTGCCTTGTGGCTCTTGGACAAGTGTCTTACCCTCTGGATCCGTTTCCTCTTAGTAAAAATAGGAGTTTTGAGCTAAAGAGAGGCCTCTGAGGTTCCTTCCAAATCCAACAGTCTAGCTTTTTATGTTGAATCATCCTCTGATCTAAAGCCCTCCCAGCCCTGACATTCCCTGTTCTAAAGGCCCTCCCAGCCTTGATATTCCCTGTGCTGAGGTCCCTCTTGGCCCTGACATTCCCTGTTCTAAGTCCCTCCCAGCCCTTACGTTCTAGCTTCTAAGGCTCCATCCAGGGAGTGGGGGGTGCCGAGCCTGCCCCCTTTCCTGAATACAGAGAAGTAAAACAAAACACAGATGATTCCTCGTAGCTGCAAGCCCGGCCTGAGCCTGGGGTATCGTCCCTCCCCGCCTTCACTAGCATTCAAACACCCTGTGCTGAGCTGTTTGTTAACATGTCCCCGGCAATCACTACCAGATGCCAAGTCAGCGGCAGAGAATGCTGGGCTTGTCTGTGTTACTGGCTGGAGCTGGGGCTGCTGGAGCAAGGTCAGAGAGGGCTGGGAAGGCTGCGCCTCTGTCCCCAGGAAGGGATGGCTAGGGGCAGTGGAGGAAGAGAGGGAGCCACGCTGGCAGCCCTGGAGACTGCTGCGAGTCAGGCCTTGGTCCAAGGCCTCACCCTGTCACTAAATCAGAGAAATGTGGGCTAGCAAGCTCTACCGGGCCCTGCGTGCTCTCACCCAGCATGAGTCTATAAGGCTTTCTGGAGATCAGCACCTCCCCCCCACACACACTCTGTCCCTGCACCAGCACTGGGTCAAGGCAATGCCCTTCACCTTCCACTTTCTCCTGCAGTGGAGGACTGGGGAAGGGAGAGGACAAGCCAGGGGAACATCTCCAAGCTCCAGCTCTGTCCTCAGTTCTCCCCTCTTCTGCCCTCCTGGGCTTCTGAGCACTGCCTGCATGCTTCCTACTTCCCAGCCTCTACCTCCAGCCCTGCCCCGTCTCCTGAGCCTGCTGCCCCTCCTCCCGGCATTACTCTGCCTGTGGTCACCACCATTCACTCAGCTTCCCAAGTGTCCTTGGACTCCTTCCTCAGACTGCCCTCCTCCATCAGGCCACTGGGTCCTGCCATTCCATTAGGGCAACATCTCTTCTAGCACTTCTCTCTCTCTCTCTTTTTAGGCAGTTGGGGTTAAGTGTCTTGCCCAGGGTCACACAGCTAGTAAGTGTCAAGTGTTTGGTCTGAGGCCGGATTTCAACTCAGGTCCTCCTGACTTCAGGGCCGGTGCTCTATCCACTGCGCCACCTAGCTGCCCCTCGTAGCACTTCTCAAATGCAATAAAGTGCCTGGCACACAGTAGGTACTTCACAAATACTGCATATCTGTAGCCACCACCTCAGCACAAGCCCTCTTGTTGGCCGTTCAGAATCACTGCTGCAGCCTCTAACCTCCTCTCCACCCTCCACTTCTCGGCCCAGAACCCTGCTGCCCACTAGCAACAGCGGCCAACGACATGATCCCCCAACGTGCTCTGCACGCAACCTCACAGCAGCACTGAGATCAATGCTAGGGGCATTATTATTCCCATATGACAGATGAGGAAACTGAGGTCATGAACCTGTCACAGTCATGCAGCTCCTCTTTAAAGATGGGGATGGCCTAGGTGGTCCTGAAAGTGCCTTACAGCAGTAGCTCTATGGGCCTGTGAACTAGCAAAGACAGCAGGATTCGCACCCAGGGCTCAGCAGATGCCAGGCCAGCATGCCCTCCACTCAGCCAGGCTGCTTCTCAAGTTCCAACTCTCTGTCTGGCATTCAAGGCCCTTCAAAGTCTAGCGTCAGCTCATTCACCTTCCCCATTCATTCTGCTCTGTGCGCTCTGGGCTTAAATGGAATGGAAAGTGAATAATGCTGTGCCCCTCCCATGCACCCTTTGGCCTCCTGTCCCGGGAACACTCCCTCTTATCATCTCCCTCTCCCACCCCCAGCCTTTAAAGCCAGAATCAAACTGAAACTCGTCACAAAAACCCCCTCCTTCCCAGATTCCCAGAACCTTCTGTCTGTATGGCCTTGACACATTTTTCATGCCTTACAGTCATCCACACAGATGTCTCACCTGCCCTGGGAAACCACCTGCAATCAGAGGGCAGGACTCACAGGGCCTGGGCTGGCAGAGTCAGGACAAATCTCAGAGCAGAGAATGTTAGGGCTGGGAGGGGCATCAGAGCAGGGAAGGTGAGGGGTGGGAGGGGCCAAAGAACAGGGAAGGTCAGAGCTGGGAGGGGCCTTAGAACAGGGGATGTCAGAGCTAGGAAGACCCTTCAAACAAGGGATGGCAGAGCTAGGAGGGGCCTTGGAACAGGGAATGGCAGAGGCAGCAATGACTCCAGCTCATGGTGAGACCCAGAGAAGATCCATGACTGGCCAGTGCCCTGCGGGGGGAGGGCCCAGGTCCCCACCCTCACAGCCTCTCTCCTGTTTGCCTCGCTCACCAAGCTCTTTCATCAGCTCATCCTGCTAGACCAGAATGCAGCCAAACTGGTCTCCTCCCCAACACCCCTTGCACACGATGCCTCCAAACCTGTGCCTGGGCCAACATGGGCTTGCCAGCCGGGAATTCACCCCTCCCTCATTCCTCATCTTGGAAGCCTTCCCTGTCACCCCGGCCTTGAGAGTTCTCCTTCAACGTGGACCCTGAGTCCTTCCCTGTTACCTCCCCGTTTGACAGCTGGCACTTATCTCCAGAACTCAGGCTTTTGCTGGATGATGAGGTTTGTTTCCTGGCGTTTCTTTGCTATCACTTCCCCAAAGCCGGCCTGGTTCTCCGGTGCAGTGCAGAGTACCCTGGATTCACCCCCTTGTGACCTTGGGCAGGCCTCAGTTCCCTCATTTGTAAAATGGGAATCATGAGCACACACTGCCCAGGAGAGCCCTCCCACCGACACATCCATGAGCTCCTCTCTCAGCATATACAGGCCCTATGGTCTTGCTCAGACCCCGGCCTCACAAAGACAGAGAGCATGTTACTCAGAGCTGGAAGGAACCGCAAAGGAGATCGGTGAGTCCCACACCTCTAGGGCCAGAGTGCCCAGCACCGGCCTCCCACCAAGGAGGACAGCACCATCTATGGGGCTTAGGGGAAAGGTCGATGCATTTGGGGCTAAAGGTTCAAGTCTTGCCTTTGTCACTAACCACCCTGAGTGACCTCTCCGGGCCTCAGTTTCCTCATCTGTAAAATGAAGGGGCTGTGCTCAAGGACCTTTAAGGAATTTTCTGGCTCTCAGTCTCTGATTCTAGCCATAGTGGGAAAAGGCACTTGGCTTGTGGGGGAGACACTGGGGTTCAAGCCCCACAGTGAGACCTCTTAGCTAGCTGGGTGGCCTCGGGCCTAGCCCTCTCTGAGCCCCAGGGACCTCGCCGAGAACAGGACTAGCAGCTCCTCAACGTTACTGCTGGCAAAGTGCTTCATGAGCAGGAGGGAAACTGTAGTTCTCAGGAAAGGCAACCCTCTTAGGACATCAGAACTGCAAGGCACGTTAAAAATCACCTAGCGTGATGCCCTTGTTTACATATGGGAAAACTGAGGCTCAGGAATGGAAATGACTTGCCCAAAGTCACCCATTACAGGTCAGATGCATGGTGCACGTGTCAGCGGCCTGATTGGAACCCGGGGGCACTGATTCCAATTCAGCTCATTCCACCACGTTACAGCCCTGTCCTATCACCAATAGGAGCCGGACCCCCTCCCCCCTACCTCTACCTTGCTCGGTTCTACATCATCCGTCATGACTCCCGTCATGATGACTGCCTCCTCCAGGGAGTACAGCAGACCTTCCACAAAATGGTTCTCCTTGCGCTGGGACTCCTCAGCAAACTTGGCGCAGATCTCCTTCAGGCCACGCACGGGCTCCAGCCGCAGCTTCACGTACTTCTTGGCAGGGATGATCCGGATCTCCGCAGCCACCAGGAAGCCGAGCGTGCCACAGGACCAGGGCACAGCATAGAACAGGTCCGAGTTCTCCGTCTGCAAACACACACACTGAGAATGCCAACCCTGCCCCCGTAGCTTGTCTCCCCCATTAGACCATAAGCTCCTCATGGACAGGGACTGTCTCCCACCTCTTTCTGTATCCACAGTGCCTGGCACACAGCAGGTGCATATTCAGAACTGACTGAGTGGCGGCTGGTGGCGCGAGTCAACAGCGCGGGAAGGAGGAAAAGGAGGAAAGACCTTGGCTGTCCCCCCTCCCCTGCCTCTGGGTCTGATTCCTCCGCTGGACAATGAAGAGACTGAGCTAGCTCACATCCCAGGCCGCCTCGGTCCCCCTGGTTCAATGGTTCTACGCTCTCAGGTCTGAGGGGAGAGGCGGTTTTCACTGTCTTTGTATTCCAGCATGCCTTGCTCACAACAGGTTCTCATTAAATACTGTTTGCTTTGCAATGGACAGCTGCACTGTCAGAGATTGTGAGAAAACCGTTCCCCTGTTAAGTTTCAGATGCCTAGAGAGCAGGACCCGCTGTCTTCTGTCTTCACCTCTCCACTGCCAAGCAGAGTTTGTGGAATGAATTAACAACCACGAAACGTGTGCAATTGGCATGAAGGTCATCAGAGCCGCTTACTCCCAGGAAGAACTCCACCGTCCGCTCCCCCTTCTCTACTCCCCAGTCCCATCCCTTCCCATCCCTTCCTCTCCTTTCCCTTACCGGTGAACACCGCACGAAGCTCCCGTCAGACAGGATCAGCTCGTAGGCTGTGCAGATGTGCTGGAACAGCCCAAACCTGTGGGACGAGGACTCAATGCCGGTGCCCATGATCAGGCCTCCTAAATGGAGAGAGACACATCTCAGGCCCATGCCCTTCTCTCCCAGGGAACGCCGTGCCTGGCACTCTGAGGTTTTGCCAAAGGGGGTCACAGGGAGCTTATGTTTTAAAGCCAGAGCACTTGTGCCCAGATCCTGGTTCTACCCCTTACTACCCACATCTCACCAGGCAGATTACTTAACGAGTGGATTACACTGATGGTCTGACCTCTGAGATCCCTTCGAACTCAAATACTACAGATGCTATGGGGTGAGGGGGATGGCAGCAGGCCCATCCCACTGAGTTCTCAGCTCGAAATCTTACAGGTCATCTCGTCCATTCCTCCCATTTTACACATGCAGAAACTGAGGCCCAGGGACACTAGGAGTCTTGCCAAAGATCAAACAATTGGCAGTCCTGGCCCCAAAGCCCCAGCTGCAATATCTAACCCTTCCAAGTCCTCTTCTCTACAACCAGGGCACCTAAGACCTCTGGATCATCCTCTCATGTCTAATCCCTCCAGAGTGGAGGTTCTTAACATGATCATAACTAATTCCCTATAATTGGTTTTCTTTCTAATCCAGTTTATGTTATTTCATGCCTTTTAAGACATGATTCTGAGAAGTGGTCCAGGACACACAAAAAATGGTAAAAAGCCACCTGGTCTGGGGTATAAAGGGAAAGATTCGAGACTTGTAATCGGCACCTCCACTATGCCCTCAGTCTCTTCATTTGTCAAACAGGCCTAAGAACCCCTTAAGTACCTGGCTCAGGGGAGTGTCTAAGCCAACTAAACCTGCAAACGCCAGGAACCACCACATCACCCTCTCAGGCTCAGCTTCCTTATCTTCAACATGGGCTTATCTCAGGGTTGTCGAAAGGGAAGCATGTTTCAAGTGGAAAACTGCCACGAGCAATTAAAATAATAACAAGGATAATGATTAAAAGAAAAAAGCCACAAGCATTTATTCAGAGCTTACTACAGGCCAGGGATATGTTAAACAATGTGTTAAACACTGGAGACACAAAGAAAAAGCAAATACAGTCCCAGCCCTCCAGGAGCTGACATCCTAACATCCTCCTTAACACACAAATATGTGTGTAGGCACGTGTGTCATATAAGCGCCTAGCTTGTTCAAGCATTCTTTGTACGAATATTCCTCTCATTACATAATCCTTACAACCAGAATAAGGTGCTATCGTCATCCCCATTCTCTAAATAAGGAAACTGAGGCTTACAGAAATAGAGTAATTTGGCTAGTCTTACAACCACCAAATGGTCTGAGGCAGCATTTGAACCCAGGTCTATCCACTGTGCCTCCTAGACATACGCCCACTCGTGAAACAACAGAAGAGGGGCCCCAGGAAGAGCAGAACGTCGGCATTTGCTGACGCCGCCACCCCTCACTTTGTCTCCATCTGCCTATATCTGAGCCGAGAGAAAAGCCCTGGAAGGAGAGGGAGGCTCTGGCTTCACATCGCCCCCATCACTCCCTGCTCAGTCTAGGATGCAGGCTGTGAGCTTGTACCTTGGTCCCAGAGCTAATGCACAGATGGGCACCTTCTTTCTGAAATAGAGATTTTCTGCACACAGACACACACACAAACACACATGTACTTGCACACACATGCACATGCAGAGCCGCTAGGATCCTAGGTTGCCCCCACCCTCTCTGATGCCATCTGGGCTCGGGACCTGCTGTCTCAGCCTCCCAGTTTCTGCCTCAAGCTCCCTGGGCCTTCCAGGGGCACAGAAGTCACTTCCCCTCCCTTCTGGTTCATCTGTCTCAGCTCGCTGTTTAGATTACGATCAACGCCAGGCCCTCAGCCAACGAGACACCTGGCTGCCCCTGGCACAGTGCCCGGCTGCTACGGCCCCATGCCACTGCCATGGAGAGAACGTGGACCAGCACTGCCCATCATGGGCTTCCCCCGATAGTCCTCCAGGAACCTTCCCTTCCCCTGCCTCTGTGACAGCCAGAGACACAGCCCAGTGTCACGGCAAGCAGGGCTCTGGGCCTGGAAGGCCTCAAGCAGCCAGGCCAGCCTTGTCCTTTCACAGATGAGGAAACTGCAAGAGGTGAGTGAGGGGCCTGAGTCACTGGCTCCCCTGCCGTCAGGTCCAGCCCCCTTTCCCCACTGTGTGGGCGGCACTCGAAGCTCTGGTTTAGAGAGGCAAGCTAAGAGGCTAAATAGAGCCCGGGGCCTTCTGGCTCTGCGTCACAACCGTGTCTGCGACAGCGCTTCCACCAGCGGTGCGGACGGCGGCTTTCTGATCCCACTCACCCTCCCAGCTGCCACTGCCCAGCAGAGGGGTCTGGCTTTGCAGCCTCTTTTTGTAGGGCGTCTGGGGCCACGTGCAACATCCCCTCCTCTCTTCCATTCACTCATCTGCTGGCAGGTGGCTCATTCCTGGGTCTCCTACCACACGTCTGACTGTCCCTCAGTCTGTCTGTCCTCCCCACTTCTGAGCTGCCATGGAGCCACCTATCCTCAACAGGCTAGGCCCCCATCTCTCAGGTCCACATATTCATCACTGATGCCTCCCCTGTGCCCTCATCAGATCAAAGGCCCAGAGCCAGAAGGGACTTTAGAGATCACCTCATCTCAACCCCTCGGGCTAGGGAGGCGAGCAAGGCCTGAGGGCCCCTCCCCTAGGCACCATGTTCCTTAGAGAAGGCAGGGGGGCACCGTGAGGGGTGCCCCCAGGACCTGGGTCCAGACCCCAGGAGAGATCACCTCCTCCCAATGGGCCTCCGTCTTCTCATATATAAAATAAGGAGGCTGAATTTGGCAAGCCCTTCCAGCTCGAGAGCTACACCCCCTAAGTCCAAAAGTCCAGCCCCCTTATTTCACCGAGGGGGAAACGGGCATGGGAAGCGAAGTGCCGGGGCTGAGGTCACCCCGGCTGTTAGCAGAAGAGGCGGGCAGCCCGCTCTCCAGCATCCTGCCCTGCTTCCTGAGGGGCCGCTGCCTGCGCCTGCTCCTCTCTGCTTGCCTCTCTCTGGAGGGAGCTCAGAAGCAAGCTCACTTTCAATACTGACAGGTAACTTCTGCAACCCCTTCTGGCTCACCTGGGAAGGGTCGGCTGTGGTCCTGCCTGGCGGCAGGCTGGGATGCCAGAAGATCCAGACTCTACCCTCCTTCAGTCACCATCTCAGGAGCTCCCGGACAAGGCCCCTGCCCAGGTGACAGCCCCGTGGCCCAGGGCCACTTTGTCCAGGTCTGGCCCGAGGGCCCCCACCCCCCACCCCAGACAGCACCATCTCACCTACTGTGAGGTCATCCAGCTCAGGGAGAACCGGCAGAGTCCAGCCAACAGAATTCAGCAGAGCCGTCACCTGCCCCATGGTGACCAAAGGTTCCACCAAGACAATCTTGATAAAAGAAAAAAGAGAAACACTGCGGATGGGACGAAGGAGAGGAAATGAGCACTTACACTGCACCGCGCTACACGCTCTACAAGCACCACCTCATCTGATCCTCACGACAAACATGGAGAGAGGTACTGTTATCATCCCCATTTAACAGTTGAGGAAATTGAGGCAAAGAGGTTAAGTGACTTGTCTAGGGTCACACAGGTAGTGCTTATCTGAGGCTAGATTTAAACTCGGGTCTTCCCAACTCCAGGCCCAGCCCTGGATCCTCTGCTTTTGACCCAGCTGCCTCCCCGACACATGCCTTTACCATCTGCCTACAAACAAGCCAGCTCCCAGCCTCAGGGGAGACCTGCCCATCTGCCCAAAGGGTCTCCAGAAAGCCTGCAAGGATCTGACTGTGGGTGAGTGAGCGCCTCCCCTGCCAGGCCTCCGTTTACTCCCCTGTCAGGAGGGCTGGACTGTGGCCGCTCACGTCTCCCCTAGGCCTTAATGCTCTGAGACGGGCGCTTACTTTCTCCAGGCTCATAATTACAGTCCCGCCCAGCTCCCAGAGCTTCGACAGGGCCCAGAAACAATGCAGGTGGAGGCAGGTGTAAATTGCAGCACAAAGGATCTGGGGGATCATTAATTCTGTATTAAATCCAGGATGAGGCCAGAGAATAGCATACCCCTGAAGCATTTTCCTGGGCCGCCCCGCCCTCCTCGGGAACACCAGCCAGCAGCCGAGGGCACTGCTCACTTACCTGCCGCTTGGTGTCCACTTCCAGGATGTCCATCAGGTTGATCATGATGTTCTTGTGAGTTTTCTTGTACTTCCCCACTCGCAGCGACACCGTGAGCCACCCTGGCCGGCCCGTGCACATGAAGGTCTTGCTTCCTTCTTCCTTCCATTCCCGCACCTGCAAAGCACAAGGGGCCAAAGCCTTGAGTGTTCCGGCTTCTTCAGGACATCCAGGACGTCATTCCAATCTGGGCTCCCCCTAGGTCAAGGCTCTAAAGTCACAACCTTATGACCTTTCTAAGCAATCAGTCCAAAAGCTTTTATTTCATCCCTAATGGTCAGGCCCTGGCCTAAGCAGTAGAGATGATATCCAGGCAGAACACAAAAACCAGCCCTGACCTCCAGGAGCTTACCTTCCTTGGGGAGCCCACACCCAAGAACACAGCACCCAGAGAATAAATACCAGAGCATTTGGAGGCGGGGAGGCATTAGGGGTAAGCCTCGTAGGGAAGGTGGTGACGGGCAGTGCTGCAAAGAAAATGGGGGGGGGTGGCTGGTGCCAGACAAAAGCAAGGAAGCGGAAATGCAATGTGGCCTGGGAAGAGCAAAGAGGCCAGTTTGGAGGAACAGCTGTGGGGGGGGGGGTGGTAAGGCTGCAGTCTGTACTGGACTCCAGAGAGAAGAAGCCTCGGTTGTTTACCAAGTAGCTTGGGAGACTGGAAACTCTCCAGAGGGGGAGTTTCCAATCTCTTGGTAGAGGGAGTGTTCCCATTGGGACTTCCCCACATTGAGGGAAGGAAGAAAGGAAGAAATTGAAAGCTGGTTCCTCCCTCCCCCTCCAAAAAAGCCCAAGAGGCCTGCCCTAAGGTCATCTACCTGGCTAAGTCAGGCCTAGAAGCCCAGTCTTCATCCTAATGAAGTGAGGCTCAGACTGGATCACAATCAGTGCTTCCTCTACCTGCTGTAGGACTATCACTGCCCAGTCCAGGACACCTGGTGGCCTGGAGGAGAGCAGGCATTCTATGTGCTGCACAACTTCCAGCCCCCTGGAACCTGCAGGTAGGCCCCCTGCCTAGCCAGCTTTTGCCCAGCCCTCTCCACACTAGTGAAGTTGATTGTTTAAATTCTGAGTATAGGACTTTCTGCCTGAAGACCCAGGATCCTGGAGCTGGACAGCAATCTCCTCTGTGACAGGCCAGCCCAAGCCGGCCAATTCTACTTTCATGCGGCTCTCACTGTTCAAGGCTTTTGTTTTCCTGACCTCTGCAGAAACTGGACTCCCTGGGATTTCCCAAGCTGCATAAGGGCTGCACATGTCTCAGACTTTTTAAACCTCCCTCTAGCACTGGTCCCGTAAGAGGTGCTTATCACAGAATTTCTGACAGATCGGACAAGGCAGGCACACTCAAAATGTGAGGCCCTGAACCTTCTCCAGCTAGCTAATGGGACAGGGAGGCCACTTCCTGGCACCGTGCACTCTAGGTCCCACCCTGTGGTCAGGCTGTTTGGTTTAGAGCTGGAAGTGATCTCAGTCATCATCATACAACCCACTCATTTTACAAATGGGAAAAATGGGGTCCAGAGAGGGGAGTGACTTGCCCAAAGCAAAGCTAGGATCTGAAGCAAGGTTTCAACCCAAAATCACCTGCCCTTTCCAATTCCTGATGGGCAAAACAATCTAGAACTGGCATTCCAGCCCCTTCATAAGCTGGACACCTCACTTAGGAATGGACTTAATCAGGACTGATTGAGTCCCAGAGGGACGCCCTTCCCCCCCCCCACTTTCCCCCTTTGGTCACCTCAGCCCTTTTTTGTCACTCATCTGCAGGGTAGCTCCCTGGAGCTTAGAGAAGCCAAACCACTCACGTGGCTCTCAGGTGGCTCCAGTTGTGCGGGCTGGCTCTCCCCTCAGCCCCCAAGGCAGGCAGGGCAAGGCTTGGGGAGGCCCTACACTGTCAGTTTCCCAGAAGGAACACTCTCCTATGTCAGTGTCACACAAGGAACACTCTCCGATGTCAGTTTCACACAAGGAACAATCTCAGATGTCAGTTTCACATTAAGTGTCCACCATGGCTCAGAGAGGAAAACAGAGGCTGCCATGATGGTGGGAGAGATCTTAGACACCCTCAAGTCTGACACCCTCATTCTACCCAAGAGTAAACTAAGACTGAAATGAGAGGAAGTGACTAGTTCAAAGTCACACCGCTAGTAAATGGAAGAGCTAAGATTCTGGAGTCTTCAGCGCTGGCAAGACAACAGGCCTTGATCTTCAACATTCCATTTCCCACCAGCTACGCTGCTTGGTTTTGATTCTACCAACATCATGCCCCCAGCCAGCACCTTCTGGTGGTACCCTCTCCTTCAGCTTCCTTTTGTACGACGTCTTCCCCATTACTGTAAACTCCCATGAGGGCAGTGGCTCTTTCTTTTTCTTATTTGTATCCCCACCCTGGGGATACACTACAGTGCCTGGAGCCCAGCAGGCCATTAATAAATGTTTACTGATTACTGTCTATTCAGCAACTAGGTGGCTGGTAGACAGAGCACTGAACTGGGAGTCAGAGAGACCTGAGTTAAGATCTTGCCTTGCACACTAGCTTGTGACCCTAGATAATTCACTTGAACTCAATAAGGCTGAGTGTGCTCATCTGCAAAATGGGAATAATAAAAGCCCCTAAGTCTCAGGCTGTTCTAAGGAACACATGATATGATACTCACAAAACATTCTGGAAACCAACAATGCTCTCAGGAGGCTTCCTGACAAAGCAGTGTGGGGACCTCCCAGGGGGCAGAGAGGCAGCCCAGACTGGTGGCCACGAGACCTGGGCTTGAATTCCACCTCTCTCCCCAGCTATGACCGATGAACAGGTCCCCTTCCCTCTCTGGGCCTCAGTTTACTCTTGAAGAGGCTCCTTCTCCTGCCTTTCCTGGTCAGCTCAGCTGCCAGCACCTTCCCTCGAAGGTGTAAGCTCCCCAAGAGCAAGGACCTCAAGATTACATCCTAATCAGAGGAGATACAACATCTACACCTACAACAGGGAGAGAGCTCTGCTGCCCTCAAGGACATCCTCAGTGGCAGGCAGTGCCTGGGCTGCACCAGGAAGGCATCTGAGCACTGAGATGAGGCAGGAGGGTGCTCCAGGCGGAGGAACAGCTTATGAAAGCGAGTGGAGGGCAGGGCAAAGTTGGAAGGGACCGAGGGGAAAACAGGTCCAGTTTAACTGGGGTACCCAAGGTCACACAAGCCATAAGCACCAGAGACAGGATTTGAACCCGGATCTTCTGACTGCAAGTTAGGGGAAAAGCTCCCCCTGGTTCATTTTGAGGGAAGGTCACACTTGAGCGCTCAACAATAGCACGAGAAGTTATAAGAGCGGCCTCAGTGGCTGCAGATGTCAGAATCCAGGGAGTGGCACAAAGCTGGGAGGGCAGAAGCAAGGGCAGGGGCTTAGGGCCTGGAGTCTGAGGGGCTTCCAGGTTTCCAGAGTGGGCCCAGGCACTCTGCTGAGAGTGGAAGCAGTCCAAGGTCCAGGGGGGTGGGGCTGCCTCGTCTAGCCAATTGTTCTCCAGCACTATGGAAATACTCCGCCTCCACCCCAGTCTGGTCGGCCTTCTTCCACCCTCCTTACCCAGCAGCAGCCTGACAGAAACAGAACTATAGCTTCGCCTTCTCCTTTTATTTGATTGCCAGCCCAGTTCACACCCATTGTTACAGGTTCAGATCAAGTCTAAAAGTCTCCAGGAAACCCAGAATTTAAGAGAGAAAAAAACCTAAACACCTGGGTTTGAATCCTGGCTCTTAGCAAGTCACTTGAATTTTCTGAGCCTCAGTTTCCTTATCTGTAACATGAAAGGAGTAGATCTTAGAGATCATCTAGTTTTTCACCCCCTCTTTTTACAAAGGAGGAAACTGAGGCCCAGAGATGGGATGTGGCCTTTTCCTAGTTCCCCAGATAAGAAGGAATAGGGGTAAAATCCAGGGGTGATGGTAATAATCAAAGTATCAAGCCTCCAAACACAGAGAAATAGGAATCACTCTGTCTCTTGCCTCTCCTCTCCCTGGCAGCTTCTCTAGGCTCTACCACAATGCTCCTCCGTCCCATATCAGGTCACAGAGCATTAGGGTATTATTACCGACAGCCCGAGAAGTGTTCAGGCCCCCCAGCCTGGATGAGGGCAGGGCTGAGGCAGCCGGGTACTCTATGGTACCTGGTGCTCAGGCTGGCTCCAAGGATGCTCCGCCGCATTCCCTGGGCCCCTTTCCGCAATCACAATTAAACCAGCACTGCCACTGCTGCTAGAAAGGGACTGTCAATCTACCCTCCCCATCTCTGGGGCTCTGCAGACCACAAGCTCGCCCCCCCTCTAGATTATCATCGCCCTTCCTGAGGCCAGGCCTGGCTTCGTGGGTCTATCTGCATTCCCGGTGCTTAGCCCAGAGCATGGCAATGGATGGAGCCATTATTAAGAGCCTACTGTGTGCCAGGACCTGGTGCGCAAGCACAAAGAATGCAACAATCCCTGACCTGGTGGAAGAGGAGACAAGGCAGAAAGACAGAGAATAAACCCCAGCCCCGAAGACTGAGTTAATTTAAAACAGCATGTCCATACCCGCAGCAGCCAGCTCAGGGCACGGTACAGGGAGGAGCTTAGTAAGTACGCGGCCGGACCTGAAATGCTCTAGCACTGACGCTAAGCTGTGTGACCTCCAGCTCCTCGGGTCTGACTGTATCCTGATATCGCTACCATCTCTGGTAGATCCTGATTCACGTCTGCTCGGCTCCTCCTCAGCTCCTGCCAAGGTCTTGGGGTTCCCAAAGTCCATCTCCACTCCTACACTTTCCAGCTTCGTTCACAGGCAGGTCCTGACCTGCCTCCGGGGGTAGGGGTGGAGGTGGCTCTTCCCCTGCAGGTGCTGATCACTTGCCAGGTGGCCGTGGGCCTTGGCCCCCCGGCACCCTTCCTTCGCTGCCATAGTACTGAGAAAAGAAGCAACCGAAGTGCTGGAGTCACAGGTCCAGAGTTCAAATCCTGCCATGGCAGCTGGGGGACCCTAAGCGAGTGCCCTGTCTCCATGTCAGTGACGTGAGGGCTATGGTTGACTAAGCCGGGAGCTCACTTCTCCTGGGACAGCCCACCACGGACAGGGACGGAGCAGGAAAGGGATCCGCCTCTTCTCCTGTACACCTGGCTCCAACTCCTGGGCCCTGTTTCTCTTTCCTCCTAACACCTCTCTCCCACCCTTGAGCCCAGGGGTGCTGGGCTCCCCAGTGCAGCAAGTGATGCAAACAGGAAGGAGTTCGACCCGTCAGATACAAGGTAAAAGTAAAGCCATGGCTCCTTTCAGACAGTCGCTGCTGAGGGCACCCCCTCTGACTGAGGGAGGGAGATCCTAGTTGCCCCCTCCCCCCAAGCAGGGGCTTCCATGAACGGCTGTGGCTGGAAATATGGCCAGAGCCTCCTGGGCAGGAGGCCTTGGGGCTCTAGGGAGGCCTGGCCAGAGGCAACGGCCAAGCTCCCCCCCACACACACCATGACGCACATAGAGTTCAGTGGTCACAGCACCAACTATGAGAGCTGAGCTCAGATCCCACCACTGACACCCACTGGCTGTGATAACCTGGGCAAAGCACCTCTCAGTGCCCTAGGCAGCCACCTAAGGTGCAGAGCAGATGATCTGCTCGTCAGAAAACATGCAGTCACAAGTCGGGTTAAAAAAATAAATAAATACAAATTAATACAAATTTAGAGGCCTCCGGTGGCACAGTGGGTAGAATGCCAGGCCTGGAGTCAGGAGGACCTGAGTTCAAATGTGGCCTCAGAAACGTCTTAGCTGTGTGACCCTGGGCAAGTCACTTAACCTCTGTTTGCCTCAGTTTTCTCAACTGTAAAATGGGGGTAATATCAACACCAATAGTAGGGCTGTTGGGATGATCAAATGAGTCCTTAGCACAATGCTTGGCACATAGTATGTCCTATGTAAATGCTTTATTCTTTCCCCATTTCCCCAAATTAAAAACATGGAACGAGGCCTGAACTTAGAAACAGGCACTGGACTGGAGTTCAAATCCTGACCCTGCACCACTCACTGTCTGCATGACCTCTGGACCTCAGTTTCCTCTCCTGCTGGAGGATGTTGGACCAGAAGGCCCCTTCCAGACGTGACTTTCAGTGACCATCATCATAAGCCGTCAGAGGGCTCAGGAGAATGTACGCTCCCTGTGAGGGGCAGGGCCTTTTTTTTTTTTTTGCTTTTTGGTGAGGCAATCAGGATTAAGTGACTTGCCCAGGGTCACACAGCTAGTATCAAGTATCTGAGGCCGGATTTGAACCCATGTCCTCCTGATGTCAAGGCCGGACCTCTAGCCACTGTGACACCTAGCTGCCCCAGGGGCAGGGACTCCTCGATGGTGTCTCTGCATCCTGGTGCCCAGTTGGGGTGCCTGGCACACAGGAGGCCTGGTGAATTCTGCTGCATCACCAAAGCCCTCTCATCTGGATCTCAATGGAGCCTCATGAAGTTTGGGGAAGGGAAGCTCATTTACAAATAAGGAAACTAGGCCCAGAGAAGGCAAGTAAGGCCACACAGCCCGGGCCCAGAGTCAGCCAATCCACCCACAAGCATTTACCAAATGCCTACCACCCACCAGGCACTGTACCAAAGGCAGAAACAGAACACGAATCCAAGCCTCCTGCACAGGCTGGTGCCTCGTCCATTGTAACTGCACGTGACCCTTACCATCCAAAGGGCAGCAGAGCCACACACACAGAGCCCCATGCTCTGTAGAGTGGTCGATGCCACTGCGGCCCAAGGCAGGGTAACCTCAGTAGGTGGACAGGTGGTACCTCCCTTGATGGCTGGGTCATCTGCATGGCTTGGCAAAAACCTGTGCTCCAGGGCCCGGTGCCCGGGAGCTCTTCATAGCCCAGCCCCATCGACGGCGCCAAGCCTATGGCAGGGGCGGGGGGGGGAGTGGGGTGGAATAAGAAAATGGTGCCAGACACACATGCACAAGAAGCGCTGGGCACACTCAGCAGGTGTCCTTGGCTAAACCCTTCCTTCCCAGTCCACTTGTTAGTTAAGTGACAGGATTTGGGGAGATGGTCAAAGTCCCTTCTCTGCCCAAATACTACATTCACTCAATCGATCAGCCAACAAGCATTTCTTAACCAACATTTTAAGTGTCTATGGTGTGCCAGGCACTGTGTTAATTTGCTTGACAAACAGCACCTCATTTCATCCTCACAACAACCCAGTCCTGGGAGGTAAGTGCTATTATTATCATCCCCATGTTACAGTAGAGAAAACGGAGGCAAACAGATTAAGTGACCTGCCCAGGGTCACACAGATAGGAAGTGCCTGAGGCCACATTTCACCTTTCAGACTCCAGGGCTCTATGGCCTTTGGCAGCACCAGCTGCTTCTCTTCCTAGCTCTGAGACCAGCTCTCCAGACTCTAAGCTCTGCTGCCTTTCCTGTACAAAAAGAGCGATTAGAAGGGTCAATGGGATGTCACTGCTATTGGGAACCTCCTGCACCACCGCCAGTTAGCCCCTTCTCTGTAACTGAGTCTTAGCTGCCTAAGGTGTGTGTTACGAGCCAGGAGCCCAGTGCTCAAGTAGGGTCAGCCCTGGTCAGGAGAGTCACTTCATCATCCTGGGCCTCAGTTTCCTTACTTGTAAAATGCCATCACAACTTCCCCAAACCTTTACAGCCCAATGAATGGGGCAGGCAGGGTCAGAGAGGGAGAAGTACTCTGTAGTCCCTGAGAATGGCACCAGGCAACCCTGTAGGGAGAAGGCCAAGGCCTTCACCGAGTCCAGGCTCCAAGGACACCCCAGGCGGTGGGGCTCTCTCCTCAGAAGCTGTGAGCCATGCTGGCCAGAAATATACTAGAGATGCCAGATAACGGAGCTTCTTTAGCTGTCCTTGGGGGCCTGCTGCAGCCTTCCCTCTGGGGCTCATTTCCCTCTGGCACTGTCCTTCCTTGGCCTCCCCTCCACTAGCCTAGAGAAAGCCCGGATACACAAGGGAGGGAGAAATATGTCAACATCCCTTTCATCCTTGAAAAGAAATCTCAGAGCAATCTCTCCCTCCTCCCCAGCCACAACACCCTCTGCCAAAGCTCTCTGTGGTCAAGGACCTAGAATCCCAAACAGCTGCAAGATCGGCATGCCCAAACCCCACCTTGTTCAGAAGAGTGGAGAGAGAGGCTGGAGAGGGCAGTGACTGACCTGGTGTCACATGGTGAACGAGCGGCTGAGCCACAGGTCAGCCTTGTTACCTTTCTGCCTCCCTGCTTCCAGCCCCTGATATGGTTCAGAAAGGGCATCCCCCATCCCAACATCACTTGGAACTGAACTAGGGAGCCCCCTGGCCCTGAAGCAACTTGTAGTAGGATCCCCAGAGGCCAAGGAGAGAGGTGCCTGCCACAAGTCCCGTCGGACATCTGGACTCTCCCGCCTCAAATGTGTAACAGGTAGGGGGTGCACGGCCCACTACATCTGGTTCCTCTGCACCATCTCCCAAAGTAAAGGGAAGGGGGGGGGGGAATGGTGGAAGTACCCTCAGCACCTAACCCTAAGGCGGAGGAGGGAGAACTAGGAAGTGCAAACACACATCTGAAAGAAGGGGGGGATTCCTGCATTTGGGGAAACGGACAGGGAGAGGAGAAGGGCTTATACCAGGCGGGGTGTACAAATAAAAAAGAGGAGGCGGCGTTGAATACAGGCAAAGCAAGATGTACGACATGGGAGAGCGAAGGGAGTGCGAACGGGAGCGCGAGCAGAGGGAGGGTGTGGACACATAAGGTGGGGGGGTAAAGGGAGGGAGGAGGGGACAGGCACACGAGGAGGGGGCACGCACTCCCCCAGCCCCGCGCCCACCTGTGCCGGGAGCGTCCCCCACCTGCTTCTGAATGTCCCGAACCCGCTGCTGGTGCTGCCGCGGCGCGCTGTTCAGCCTGAACACCACCCAGGCGCGCAGGTAGTAGTAGATGTCGAAGATGAAGGACAGCGGCAGGAGGAAGAGGCACACGAACACCCAGCGCTGATGGATGATGACGAACTCCAGCCCCTTCACCCGGATCCAGAGCAAGAAGAGCAGTGCGCACACCGCCAGGGACACGGCTGGCTCCATCGCTGCACGCGGCTCGCCGGGGTCCCGTCCCGCGCAGGAGCGCGCGCTACAGACCCCGGAGTCGTTCTCTCCGCGCGCGCAGGGGACGCACGCAGGCTGCAGGGATCCGGGGGCGTCCTTCCCCTGAGCGCTGCGGGACTCCGGGAACGTTCTCTCCGCGCGCACTGCGGCCACCCGGGGGCGTTTTCTCCGCGTCCGCGGGAGTGGACGTAGGCTGCGGACTCCGCGGGACGTTCCCTCGGCGCGCGCTGCGGGCCCCTGGGGACGCTCTCCCCCCGTCCCGTCCCGAACCGGCAGCAGGCTCCTGGGGATGTGCTGAGCGAAGGTTGCAGGAGTATCCCCGGAGGCGGAGGCAGAGGCGGCGCGGCGAGCAGATGGGGGAGGAGCGAACCCTAAATGCGCCGCTCGCGCCCTCTTCTCGCTCCGCCCAGGCCCGCAGACACACAGCCCTGAGCCGCTACGGGCTCCGATCCGCCTCCTGATTGGCTCGGCCTCCCCAGGGTTCGGTGGGCCGAGACCCCGGCGCTGCCCAATGGCGAGGCGCGGAGAGGATCGGACCAGGAGCGGGGCACCTGGATTGGCTGAACTCTCCTGGAGCCCCCCCCCCGCCCTCTCCCCTCCCACCCGGCTTCCCCTGGAACCGGCCAGACCCGCGTGCTCCGGGGAGGAGGCGGGGGAGGGGTCGACGGTTGTGGCTGTTCAACGACCTTAGCTCTGTTGCTCGGCCCACGCTGCCCTGCGGGAGCAAGGACCTCCCTACGGTCCCTGCCTCTCCTGTGCTAGTGGGGAAACTGAGGGCGAGGGGGGAAAAGAGATTTAGCGTTAAAAAAGACCACAGAAATCACCCAGGCCTGCCGCTCCTTGTTCTGGAGAGGAAACTGAGGCCGGAGAAGCGGAGCATATCTAGGCACCTTAGAACTCAATGCTTGGCACATAGCAGGGGCTTAATAAATGCTTAATTCCTTCCCATCATTTAGTTTCACCCCGACTGGTGCAGATGGGAAACAGAGGTCCAGGAGGGAAAAGGAATTTAGAGAGAAAAGTAACCTAAGACACCAGTGTCTTATACTATGGGGAAACTGAGCCTCAGAATAAGGAAGGAGCTTCAAAGTTCTCAGACTTCAGAGATAAAAGGGATCGTGGGGAGTATCCACACCTTATGCTGATGGGGAAACTGAGGCCCAGAAGAGATGGAGATCTGTAATTCATAGGATGGGGAGATGAGGTCAGAAGCAAATGGCTAAAAGAACGTAACGAGGGAAAATACCCAGAAGAGAGCGAAAAAGGAAGTTCAGAAAGGGATACAGAATAGCGACAGATTGGTTACTGACTAGTTAATTTTGATACACATTAAAAAAACAACAACCAACCTTGTGAAAGTCGACCGTGTCATGTTTGACGCTAAGATGTTGTTTGTCAAGTTCACAATTTTAAAAAGGCCTTAAAGTATGCTAGACATGTACATTACTGTCTATAAAGACAACCCGGGCTTCAATCAGAAGGTGGAGGGATCACCCCAGACGGCAGAAGTAGAAACAATGTGGGGGTGGACACATTTGGGCTGAATTTCTGGACAAACCCCTTAGAGCCGTCCCAAAGCAGAATGGAGAGTTAAGAGTCCCTGCCTTGGGGATCTTCACGCAGAAACCTGATGGGCCCTTGCCAGGCATGTAGTGAAGAGAAAATTACCTGAAGTAATGCCGGAGCCAGGCTGGATTAGGCACCCCCTTCCAATTTAGATCTGTGATTCTGCTCCCAAACACGAGGAAACTGAGGTCCCCCCAGAAGAGGTGATGGTCTCTGCGGGTGCTTGGATCTGGAAATCGGGGCATTCCAGGAGCAAGTAGGGCCCTTCGAGTCCGGTTTCCTTATTTGCAAAAGAAAGGCGGTTTCTCTCAGGGCCCTAACAGTTGTAAATATAATTAACCCAATGAATTACCTCCCACACTAGCAAATAAAAGGAGGTGTAGATTCAGTTCTATTGTTTCACCTCGGATGAGTCTTTCCTCTCTCAGGACCTCAGTTTCCCCTTTCTGAAACTGGGGAGAAAGGGAGTATTGAATTGGGAGATCTTCTGGCTCCGAGCTTCATAGTTCTAGTACCTGAAAAATCAAGTAGCTTGGAATACCCTCGGTTTTGCAATGATTCAGTCTCGGACTATATTCATGGTTAGGGTACTTCAGTACCGTGGGATATCTGGTTATGCAGTTAATACAATTAACTCATTCCCCCAAGAAGCGCTAGGTTTCGACAGAGACCTGGAAATAAATTTTGTGAGGCATGAGAGGAAGAACTGATACAGGGAAATCAGATAGGGGAGGAGCACGGGTAGGTGCTGGAACCCTACTCACATCAAATCTGGGTTAAAGAGAGAACAACGTATACATTTAGAAGGGTATATAACTCCTCTAAATTTCTAAAGAAATAAGAGGGTGAGGGAACAGGATGGGGGGGGGGATAGAAGGGTATGTACATTAAGGAGAATGGGTTAAAGAGGGAACAACAGAGGGGGGCTATAAAAGTGTTCTAAATTTTTAAAAAGGGCAAGGGAATAGGGTGGGTGGGGAGGGGATAAGGGAGGGATTCTTGGAGGGGGATGTAGGTTAAGGAATAGGAAGGAAAGCTAGTGGGTAGAAGTAAATGGGAGGAGGGATAGGAATAGGTTGAGAAGGATAGTAAGGAACAATAGGAAAGAAAATATACAGCAAGTAATTACAGCTTAGAATGTGAATGGGATGAATTTACCCATAAAATGGAAACTGATAGATTAAAACTTTGAATTCAACAATATGTTGCTTTCAGAAGTGCTATGAAAATGAGAGCTACAGATATAAAATAAAAGTCAGCAGGAGTAGTAATCATGATCTCAGACAAAGTTAAAGCTAAAATATATATTTAGCCAGAAGAAAAATAGGAAAACTGCAGTCAGCCATATTATTCAGTATTGTTTTAGCAGTCTATTTAATTTGAAACAATTAGACAGTATAAAAAACCTGAGAGTATACCTGCCAAAAAAGATACAGTAACTATAGGAATACAAATACAAAATACCCTTTACACAAATAAAGTTACACCTAAATAACTGAAGTAATTATTACTCATGGGTATGTAAAGCCAATATAATTTTAAAAATGACAATTTCACCTAACCTATTTATGTAATGCCATCCCAATTAAATTACTAAAAAATTGTCTTACTGAGTTAGAAAAAAATAGTAACAAGGTTCATTTGGAAGAGCAGAGGGTCAGGAACTTCAAGGAAACCAGGAGGAAAACACATGAAGGAACCAGATTCAGTAGTATCAGACCTTAAACCATATTATAAGGTGAAAGCATTGTTGAAACATAAAATGGATAATTTTGATTATTTTAAATTAAAAATTTCTTGTATAAATAAAACCTATGAAGCCAAGAATAGAAGGAATGCAGAAAATTAGGGGGGGAAACTTTCATGGACAATCTCTCAGATAGAATGTAACTGGGTTGGAATAGTGTTGTGGTATAGGAAATGATGAGTTTGTTGATTTAGAAAAACATGGAAAGACTTGGACATATAAAGGAAGATGTTATCTACCTTCAGAGAAACGAATGACAAGTGGAAATAAATGTAGTATGGTCTCACATATATGTTTATGAGTGTATATGTGTATGTGTATAGATATCTATATATGTATGTATGTATACACTTAATTGTATTCTTCGGGGGGGGAGGGAAGGAAGGAGGGGAAAAAATAAAGTAAAAAGTGCACAGCAGAGAACAAAAGAAAACCAACGAGGAAGCAAAGAAAAGCTGGGCAGGTTTGAAAATAATGTGTAGTATTTATTATATAGGTTTTCTTGAAATGGAAATTTATGGCTTTAAATTGAATCCTGTCATGTTCTGCTGTGTGCAGGGCAATTTTGTTTTCCTTTTCTTATTTTGTATTTAAGTTTAAAATACATTTTTTAAAACTTAAAAAAAAATAAAGAAATATTGATGACCACAAGAAGTATTGCCTATGTCCTTGAGGCTGTCTGGGACTCTGGGGGGCTGCAAGGAAGTGGGAAGCCTAAGGTGACCTGGCCGTAAGAACATGGTCCTCCTACTTTGTGCTTTTCTCACTCCCTATCTTTGGTCACATCATTCTCCTAGAATTCCCTTCCTTTCTTCTCAGACTTAAAAAAAGTCCTACCCACCCTTCTCCATGAAAATTTTTCCACCCAGAATAAGCCTGTATCATTTGCTTTTTGGAAGACTATATTCCAAGATCTTTTCTCGTTTTTAGTAGAAGCTTTCAGATTTTGTGTGGTCTTGACTAATTCTTTGGTCTTTGAACAGCATGCTGCTTTCCAGAAGTTTGTAGTATACAGGAGCTCTGGATTTTTGGCTGTGACATTCCTGGGATGTTTCCTTTGGAGTTTCAGGAGGTGATCAGTGACATCTTTCTTTTATCACTTTACTCTTAGTTCTAACAGATCTATGCTATTTTCATTTATGAAATCTTGTGATATAGTATCAGACTTATTTTATCATAGCCATCTTTGTGTGTGGCTAATGTGGAGTGGAGGAGCAGGTCATAGAAAATGAGTAGTTTGAGGAACTTTGTGGTTAGGATATACCAGATGATCCCTGTCATGAATACATGGGTCACTGCTGTTCCCCAGAGCCTCTTCATGGGTTTACAACTGTACGGCTCCTATTGGGGAAAAGCCAAAAAATCTGGTAATAAATGAAAAGCCATAAAAACTTAAACTCTGTGAAAGGTGGAAGCCCAAATATGGTGACCTGTTAATGGTTAAAACTTAGACACTGAGTCATAACTTAAGATACTTGACCTATGAAAGATATTTCGACCTATGAAAGCCAAAACAAGAATATTGTGATGTACACGTGACTGCAACATGATAAATATACAAACTTATGTTTGGGCACAACATAGGCTTAACTCCAAAGCTCATTACTAAGCAAAACACCAAAAATATCCACCGATCAGTAGTGATGCAATCTCTAGCTTCTCCTGCTTTTGTGTATTTTCTGTTAATTACCACAGGGATTTCTGGGGTTCTTTTCAGGGATTTACTGTTAGGTCTGGCTGCTGCCCCAGAGGATGATTAATATCTTGTCAGGGAGCCATCATACTGCCCCAAATGTAAGTACACAAATGATTAAATTACACCCTACGTTCAACCTGGTGCTCTTTGGCCTCTTCCTTTGGTGAAGAACACGCCATTATGGCGGTGATGCAGGATTCCCAAGTTGGGGGAATTCCAGATCTTATAACAACCATCCTGGGCTTTCTCAGGGAGCGCTCTCCTCCTGCCTGCAGATATACAGCCCTACAGTCTATATCAGCCCTTCTCTGGTTGTACAATTGTGCCCCCCCCCCACCTGGTACTGGGGGCTCCTTTTCCTGTAGCTTCCTGGGTGACTCTTGGTGTAGTTTTGGAATGAAAGAAATCACTGCAATTTCTCACTGGATTTCTTGAGCATTTTTTGGCTTGGTGGGACTTCAGGTTTTTGCTGAAGTGTGTGTGAATGAACTAGGCAGCTTGCCACTGTCCAAGCAACCTCCTTGGCTAGAAGTTCCCTCGTGATCTTGCCACATCTGTTGGCCTTTTCTCACTCCCCATCCTTCTTGACTTCCCTGTGTTATCTGACAGTGTTGATCCCATTCTCCTTCTGTCATTCTCCTACTCTCCCCTCACTCATGGTTTTCTACAGGTTTTTCCTCCTACCTGTCTGACTACATCTTCTCTGTCCCCTTTGCTGGTTCTTTATCTGTGCCACACCTCCTAACCCTGGGAATCCCCCAAGGGTCTGCCTTGGGCCCTCTTGTCTTTTTCCTCTGTACTGTCTCACTTGATGATCTCATCATTTCCCACGGGTTCAGTCTCAGTACATGATTGCCAGAGCTACATACCCAGACCTAGTCTCTCTCCTGAGCTCCAGTCCCATATCACCAAATTGCCATTTGGATACTTCAAACTGGATGTCCTATAAACATCTTAAACTCATTGTGTCCAAAATGGAACTCATTATCCCCCCCAACCCTCGCCACTTCCTAAACTTCTCCATCACTGCTGGGAGTACCACCAGCCTCCTGGTCAGGTAGGCTCACAAATCTCAGTGCCATCCCTACCTCCTCAGTCACACTCATCCCATGTCTTCATTCCACTGCCAGATGTCATTTTTCTCTTTGCATTAAGTCTCATGTATGTCCCCTTCTTTCCACTAATGCAACTGAAACCCTAGTTCAGGCCTTCAACACCGCTTGCCTGAACAACAAAATCTCCTAATCAGTCCCTCTGTCTCACGTCTTTCCCCAATCCAGTCAATCCTCCACTAGATGCCAAAATGATCTTCTGAAAGTACAGGCCTGACCCTATCATAGCTCTGCTTGATGAACTCTAAAAACCTCCAGGATCAAATGGAGATTTCTTCATAACCTGGCTACTCCCTAATTTCCCATGCTTCCCTTGGCCAGAACATTCCGTCTTTCATCTGTGTCCTCCAACTGTCCCAAATTCCTGAAATAGCCTTCCCCCTCACCTCTGCTCCTGCTTCCCTAGCTTCCTTGAGACTCGGCTCAGATAGGGCTCACTCCAGAAGGCCCTCCCCAGCCCTCAAGGGGCTAAGGTCTTCCCTCTATCTATTCTGCAAATGTATGTGGCTGTGTGTGCACATGCTCTTATAGATAGAGAGATAGTCATTGACATGTTCTACACTCCCCTCCCCCCCAATTAGATTGCGAAGTCCTGGCAAAAAGGGGAAATGTCTTTTGCCTTTCTTGGTATCTCCAGGACTTTGCACAGTACCTGGCACATAGTAGGTGCTTAATAAATGCATGCTGATATTGGCCAATAGTTTGGGCCTTAAATAACTTAAATAGCATTGTCCATTCAAAGATAATAAAAGAAAGTTTTGAAAACAGAAGCCAGGTGGCAGGGAGGCCGGCCTCCCTGGGAAATGCCCTGTCCTCCAGTTCTATCAAGATGTGAAGGGATGCCTTGTCAGGTGGAAGTGGTAGGGAGCAAAGCTCTTGAGAGCCCTGTTTCCTTATCTCAAAGGAGAGGTTTAAGAGGGAGAGTTTGGGAGGAACCCAAATCCCAGAGGTGCGATAGGCTCCAAGGATCATGGCTTTAGAACTAAAAGGGACTTAAGAGCTTGTCAAGTCCAACTCATCCCTTTTACAGATGAGGAAACCGAGGCACAGGGAAGTGAGATACTTTGGCTGGAGTCATAGCACCAGCCTGAGGTGGGATTTGAACCCAAGTCTTCCTGATTCCAGTACCCTGTCCACTCAGTCATTTAGTCCACTTCCATAATTTTTCAGAGGAAGAAACTGAGGCCCAGGGGGTGAAGTGCCCTACCCAAGGTCACACAGGTCATAAAAGGCTGGACTAGGATTTGAACCCAGGACTTCTGAATGTAAGTAGAGCATTCTTTCCACTGAAGGACAATTGTCTTCTAGTAAAAGACAATCTAAGGAGGCAGTCAGTCTTTCAACTTTGACATTTTGTGTTCTCAAAGAACATGTTCTCAGGCCCCTCCCAGCTCTGACCTTCCCTGTTCTCAGGCCCCTCCCAGCTCTGACCTTCCCTGTTCTCAGGCCCCTCCCAGCTCTGACCTTCCCGGTTCTAAGGCCCCTCCCAGCTCTGACATCCCCTGTTCAAGGCTCCTCCCAGCCCTGACATTCCCTGTTCAAGCCTCCTCCCCGCCCTGACATTCCCTGTTCTGAGGCCCCTCCCAGCTCTGACCTTCCCTGTTCTCAGGCCCCTCCCAGCCCTGACATTCCCTGTTCTAAGGCCCCTCCCAGCTCTGACCTTCCCTGTTCTCAGGCCCCTCCCAGCTCTGACATCCCCTGTTCAAGGCTCCTCCCAGCCCTGACATTCCCTGTTCTAAGGCCCCTCCCAGCTCTGACCTTCCCTGTTCTAAGGCCCCTTCCAGCTCTGATATACCCTGTTCTAAGGCCCCTCCCAGCTCTGACCTTCCCTGTTCTAGCATTTTATGTTCCAAGGTCTCTTCTAGCTCTGATGTTCTGTATTTTAACATTTGATAATCTTACTCACTGGACTGGCACTTAAGAAGACTCAGCCCGGTCTTAAATTGTAAAGCCATAGTTCCCTGGGAAAGAAGGCAGAGCCTCCCACTGCTCTGGGCACTTCTAATCCTGGAGGCCCACAGGTCACCATCAGAGACAAATTTTAGGGCCACTCACTTTTTCTCCATTCTTGGAGGTCTTCAAGCATAGACTCGATTTGTCCTCATCACGGATTATCAGAGAAGAGTTTCTGAGTGCGGGGCAGGTGACACAGTGTTCAGAGTCTGTGCACCTTGGTGGTCTACCACGGGGTGCAGATGGATGGTACTGAGAGTTGTCATTTACAGGCTTCCTCTTTACAGGCCTGCCAGGTCTCCCCAGTACAAAGAAAGCTTCCACTAATTTGGGGGCTCCATCCAAATACTGGGCCATCTTCTTCCTCCCCTTCACTTCTTAATTTCTTGGGAAAAGTCTTGTATGTCAATAGTCAGTCAATAAGCATTTATTAAATGTCTACTTTATGCCTTACAATGTGTTAAGCACTGGGGATGTGAGAGGAGGAAAAAGAACAGTTCCTGCCCTGAAGGATCTCAGTTCAGGAGACAAGATGCAAATAAGGGGAGCCGTTAGAATTAAGAAAGGTTGGGAAAGTCTTCCTTTGGGATTTTAGTTGAGACTTGAAGGAAGTCAGGAGGCTTTCAGGTAGAAGACAGAGCCTTCCCAGCCTGGAGGATGGCCAGGGAGAATGCCTGAAGCTATGAAATGGATTGTCTTGTTCAAGCAATAGCCAGGAGGAGACCAGTATCACTGGATCCAAGAGGACATGTCTGGGAGTAAAGTGTAAGAAGACTGGAGAGGTAGGTTATAAAGGGCTTTGAATACCAGACAGAGGATATTCTGTTTGGTCCTGAATGTGATAGGGTGCCACTGGAGTTTGTGGAGTGGGAGGGGACACGGATGAATGGAGGATGGATTGGAGTAGGGAGATATGGTAACAGTGCAGTCAAGAGTTGAGGAGGGGGATGGCAGCATCAGAGGAGAGATGCTGCAGAGCTGAAATTGACAGCCCTTGGCAACAGATGGGGGGGTTAGAGATAGTGAGGAGGTGAGGATGACCCCTAGGTTATGAACCTCAGGAACTGGGAGGATGGTAATGGGGAAGGTAGAGGGGGTGGGGTGGGGACAGCATAGTGGGGAAAGATAATGAGTTTGGTTTTGGACATGTTGATGTCTACTGGACATCCATTTTGAGATATCTCAAAGGCAACTGGAGATATGAGACTAGAGGTCAGCAGAAAGTTTGGGGAAGATAGGTAGACTTGATAATTATCAGCATCTGCAATGGTCATTAAATCTATGGGAGCTAATGACATCACCAAGTGAAGCAGTAGAGAGGGAGAAAAAACAGGACATAGGACAGGACTCTGAGGGCACCTACAGTCAGAGGTATGACCTGGGGGGATGATCTGACAAAAGAGACAGAGAAGGAGTGGTCAGAGAGGTAAGAGGAGAACCAAGAGAGCACGGGCCACACACAGAGAGAAACAGAGACAGAGAGAGACAGAAAGAGAGACAGAGAGCTGTCCTTAAGCCTGGAGAGAAGGGAGAATCAAGAAGAGGGTGATGAGCAGTCAAAGGCTGCAGAGAGATGAAGGGCAATGAGGACTGAGAAAAGGCCTGAGGTTTGGCAGCTAAGAGGTCATCAGTAACTTTGGAGAGAGCAGCCCTAGTGGAATGAGGAAGTCAGAAGCCAGATTGTAAGGGTTTAAGAAGAGAGAGGAAAGAAAGTGGAAGGACCTATTGTAGACAGTATTTTGAGGAGTTTAGCCACAAAGAGTAGAAGAAATAAAGGGCAGTAGTTGTCAGGGATGGAAGAAGGATCGAGTGAGGGCTGTCCAGACTCAAGAAAGTGATAGAGAAAATGTTAATAATTCAGATTAAACTTAAAGTGTGTTGTCCACACATACTTACACAGATATGTCTCGACTTGCCAAGCTGGGGGACATGCCAAACTCCTGCTGGGCAGAGAGGGTCTTGGTCACGAGCACCAGTCTGAGCCAGCTCAGGACTTAGAGGAGTCAGGTCAGCATCTTGTTCCAAGAAGGGACCCTGGAGGGGTTGGTGTTCATGTAACAGCGCTTTGCAGATCACCCAGGATCACCCAGGAAGGAGGCACCCATGTGGGAGACAGCAAAGACGTGCTTCTGGGAAAAGACATTCTGAGCTCGCTAGCACAGAGGTGGGAGCAGTCTCTTTCCATTGGCTGTATAGCAGCAGAGCCCTCATCTTTATAACTGCCAGACTGGGACAGTGTCACTCTTTCTTTGTGGCTGCTTTTCATCCAGGGGTGAAGGTCATGTTCATCCACAGCATGGGCACCATGTACTAAGCCGAATGGGGGAAGGGCTACCTCCCTCCCCTGCCTTTATAAGAGCTGTAGCTCCAAACAGCAGGCTTGGCGTTTCGGTTTGATTTGTCTGTCCTTTTCAGTACTAGTTGTAGGCAGCAGGGTCCCCTGACCCGGGAGTTCAAGCCGGCAGAGCTGGAGCCAGGATTCCAAGCCAGACTTAGCCGCCAGCCCAGCATGGAAGCTCTGGGAAGCCTGAGGGCCAGGAGGAAGGAGGGAGACAATTTATGCTCTCCAGGTATTGCGTGTACTTCTTGCTATACTTTTGAAATAAATATTCCTTTGTAAAAGCAAATCTGAGTTTTAAGTGCTTAAATGGAAACGGGGCTCTGGAACCCCTAAAATTGGGGCAATGCCATCAGCAAAGACTTGAGCCAATGGCAGAGACTAGATGCCCCAACTCCCTTCAGGATATGGGAGAGCTCTGAGGAAAGGAGGAAATGTAACAGACCTGCCTTCAGGCAGGGGGGCCTGGGTAGTCACTGCTACATTTATACTGGGTAGTAGTCATTAAAGCTAGATCGACTGCTTATGAGTGTGCCAACAGCCCTAATGAGCACATTTTACACATGCACTTGTATTACACTTGGTCCAAATCCTGCCTCAGACACTTCCTGGCTGTGTGACCCTGGGCAAGTCTCTTAACCCTATTTGCCTCGGTTTCCTTATCTATAAAAATGAGCTGGAGAAGGAAATGGTAAATCACTGCAGTATCTCTACCAAGAAAACCCCAGATGGGGTCACGGAGAGTCAGACACGGCTGAAATGACTGAACGACAACATTATAAGAACGTCTGTCATTGGCTGTCCCTCATTCATCCTAAAGAAATGCTTCCGGGAGCGAGGCAGTATCACAGCCCTGGAGGAGTCTGGACACAGGAACCCAAGGTGCAAATAGACCTGAGCATCCCTCCATGAAATGGGTGGGGCTCCCCTCCTCCTTTTTCTCCAATACACAGATGGGGCCAGCTTGAGACCTGATGGCAATAAAGGCAATTAATTGTCCCAGGGAGAGAGAATATGCCTGAAGGTAGGTCAAGGCAGGCTGGGAGACATGATCAGCAAGGGTAGCCAGAATGACATGCTGTGGTCAAGGTCATATCAAAGAAAGAAAATTAATACTCATCCCGCGCTTTGCATTTATGGAGAAGGAAATGGCAAACCACTCCAGTATCTTTGCCAAGAAAATCCCAAATGAGGTCACAAGAGTCGGACATGACTGAGATGACTGAACCACGGCTGCTCCACATTCAGGCACCAGTCTGCCAGATAATGGTGTATTTATTTACCATTAGTTCAACAAGTCATTCTATTTTGGAAAGAGAGAGCTATCCAAACTGGTGTGGTCTCCCATGCCTTCCAACATGATTTTCTGCCTCATGAAAATGTCAGGTAACATTTATGGAAACTTTGAAAAAGGAATAGATTTTTTCTTTAAATTTTGGAGCCAATGGGGGCTAAGTGACCTGCCCAGTGTCACACAGCTAGCTAGTAAGTGTCTGAGGCTGGATTTGAACTTGAGTCCTTCTGATTCCAGGGCCGGTGCTCTAGCCAGTGTGCTCCTTAGCAGCCCCGAATAGATATCCTCAAACAAGACCTGTGTTAACATTCCAGAATCAAGTAACCAAGTCTCTCTCTATACACCATTCCTCGTGGACCACTCCCCCTGAGGAATGAATAGAATTTTCCCCAGAGATCTATATCAAAGCATTTAAGTTAAACAGGAGGTGATGAGAGTGTTTCCTCTGAGTGGAAGAGGGCACCTCCCAAAGGGTGAATCCCAGTCCAATCCTTCAGGGAATAAAGAAAGGTAATTAATGAAAAGCCTTTTTGTACTCAACACATCATTCAACCTTCCAAGAAGCTTTCCCCAAGAGTCTGGAAAGCACTTTAGAAAAATATTATTGCTTGATACTCACAGAGAAACTGAAAAGGAAGATTTTTAAGAAATGCTTTTGTCACTCCCCAAATGATAAATGGTCAAAGGATATGAACAGGCAGTTTTCAAATGAAGAAATAAAGCCATCTATAGCCATATGAAAAAAAAATACTCTAAATCACTATTGATTAGAGAAATGCAAATCAAAACAACTCTGAGGTACCACATCACACCTATCAGATTGGCCAACATGACAAAACAGGAACATGATACATGTTGGAGAAGATGTGGGAAAATTGGAACATTAATGCATTGTTGGTGGAGTTGTGAACTGATCCAACCATTCTGGAGAGTAATTTGGAACTACGCCCAAAGGGCAAAAAAAATTTGACCCAGCAACACCACTTCTTGGTCTGCATCCCAAAGAGATCATAAAAATAGGAAAATGACCCACAAATATTTGTAGTAGCTTTTTTCGTGGTGGCCAAGAATTGGAAATTGAGGGGGATGCCCATCAACTGGAGAATGGCTGAACAAGTTGTGGTATATGAATGTAATGGAATACTATTGTGCTATAAGAAATGATGAGCAGGCAGACTTCAGAAAAACCTGGAAAGACTTGTATGGACTGATGCTGAATGAAGTGAGCAGAACCAGGAGAACATTGTACACAGACACCTGGTTCAATGACTAACTTTCTTTTTTGTGTGTGTGTCTGTGGCAATCGCAGTTAAATGACCTGCCCAAGGTCACACAGGTAGTAAGTGTCAAATGTCTGAGGCCAGATTTGAACTCAGGTCCTCCTGACTCCAAGGCTGCAGCTCTATCCACTGCACCACCTCACTGCCCTCAATGACTAACTTTCATAGACTTGGCTCTTCTCAACAATGCAACAATCTAAGACAACTCCAAAAGACTCAGGATGGAAAATGCCATCCACATGCAGAGAAAGAACTCCAGAGTCTGAATGCAGATGGAAGCATGCTATTGGCTCTCTTTTTTGCTGTTGTTTTTCTTTCTTCTTTCCCATGGCTCCCCCTATTAGTTCTAATTCTTCTTTACAACAATAATGTGAAAATATGTTTAATATGAATTTATATGTAGAGCCTATATAGATTGCACACTGTCTTGGGGAGGGGAGAGGGAAGGAGGGGGAGAAAATTTAAAGCTCAAAAGCTTGTGTTAATGTTAATGTTAATGCTGAAAACTAAAAATAAATGAATTAATTTTTAAAAAAGGCAAAAAAGAAAAAGAAATGCTTTCACAGTCGCTAGTGTCAACAAGTCCTAGTGGCTAGAGCACTTCCAAGTTGGGGTAAGGAGGAGACAATCTCAGGGGAGAAGGAAGACGATCAGTTCAGAGTCAGGTAACAGCCGAAGGTATGGGCAAATGGCACCTTGGCTGAGGCAAAGTCTCAACCTAACACGTCCTTTTATGGCCATAGCTTGCTAGTCATACCCTCCAGCCCCTCTGCTGCGTGGACTCCATTATGGATTTAGATCAGGGGTGGGGAACCTGAGGCCTCCAGGCCACATGTGGCCCTCTAAGTCCTCAAGTGGGGCCCTTTGAATCCAAACTTCATAGAACAAACCCCCTTAATAAAAGGACAGAAAGATTAAGAAGCCCTGTAAATAGAAAGAGCCTTGCAGTCTGATGTTGAAGGCTGATGGCACACTAAGAAAATTTAGACTCATCAATGCATACAACCAAACATACAAATGTAGGTGACTACCCGGGCCCCGCCCCTACCTTTCCCCCTCCCTCAGGGTTCTGTGGTACCAGAATCTCCTCTCTGCCATTGGCTCAAGTCCTTGTTTATCATGTTGTCCTGGCTTTAGGGGCCGTAGAACCCCAGGTCCATTTCAGCACCTAAAAGTCAGGTTTGCTTTTCAGGCTTTGGGGTTTGGATCTCTCGTTTGTAAGATAGTGGGGTCCCCGACCAGGGAGTTTGAGCCAGGCAACTTCGGAGGCAGGATTCCAAGCCAGCCGGAGCTGTCAGCTGTGTGTGTGTGTGTGTGTGTGTGTGTGTATGTCTGTGTGTGTGTCTGTGTGTCTGTGTGTGTCTGTGTGTGTCTGTGTGTGTGTCTGTGTCTGTGTGTGTGTCTGTGTGTGTCTGTGTCTGTGTGTGTCTGTGTGTGTGTCTGTGTGTCTGTGTGTGTCTGTGTGTGTCTGTGTGTGTGTGTGTAGGGAGGACTGGGGGAAGATTTATGCACTGCAGGTGTTGGGGGAGAACGTTTATGTCTTTGTTCTTGCTACACTTTTAAATAAATATTATGTAAGTACTGTAATGAC
The DNA here is from genome assembly GCF_003287225.1 of Phascolarctos cinereus. Lineage (NCBI taxonomy): Eukaryota > Metazoa > Chordata > Mammalia > Diprotodontia > Phascolarctidae > Phascolarctos > Phascolarctos cinereus. The sequence goes on from NW_027555958.1 coordinate 455,686,637, forward strand.
AGAGAACATAGGTTGTTACTGAAATCTTCTCAGATTCTTTTCTATTTTTGGTCTCTTTGCTGTCCTCTTTTCCATTTCATCCTCAAAGGGTTTTTGGATGATCTGCTTTTGGTCTGGATCTTGACAATGCTCCATGAGACTGCAGCAGTTCACGTCTGAGGTGAAGGGGACTATTTGTTCAGCGGTCCCCACTCCCTGCCCAGAGGATCTTTGGTTTGGCAGAGTGGGGAATGTCGAAAGACTCCAATGGCCTGAGTGTTTTGTGTTTCTGCATCTATTCATGGGAGCCTATGAGTCATTTGTGTCTCATGCCTTTTCTAAGGTGGTTGCAATAACGTTTGTCTTATATATGCAATAACTATACCATGCATTGAGTGCCCATGTGGGAATGGAGAGTCTGTTACCCAATTTGGGGGAAAATCTAGACTTAAGATTTTTTCTTTTAGAGATTTCTGAACCAAAGAAAGAAACTGACCCTCTGGGGTTCATCCACAGGATTGATACCAGATCTATGTAATACCAGAGGCTCTTGGTGTCTCTGTGCCATGGGTCAGTCAGCCAACAGATATTTATTAAGCAGTTATTGAGTGCCAGGGACTGTGCTAGCTGGCTTTTTCAGTAATAGTGAGTGCCATGGCTTGTTAAGCCTGCCCTGAGTCTTGATATTTGAACTTTTTCTCTAACTACTTGAATGATTTTTTTCTTTGACCTGTATGCTGGAACATTCATGGGAGTTTTCACTTTGTGGTTTCTTTCAGGAGGTGACTGGCGGATTCTTTCTATTTTGACTTCGCCCTCTGATTCTATTAGGTCTGAACAGTTTCAATCATGATTTTTTGGAATATGGTACCTAGGGGTTTTTTTATGGTCCAAGTTTTCAGGTAATCTGATAATTGTTAGATCATTTCTCCATTACCCATTTTCCAGACCAGTTGTTTTTGGGAACTATAGCAAATAGGCTACCTGAACTTGTACATTGGGTCCCCATGACCTCATTGGCTACATCTCTTTCCAGCGTTCTAGGAGTAACCTTGAAAGCTTGGGAACTTTCTCTAGTACCATAGTTCTTGAGCCCCTATGTGATGTGTTCCTCTAATACTATGCACCCAGTTAGCAATTACCCAATGTCAATCACCAGTTAATATCTCCCCAATAACAATCTGACCACTTGCTATCTCCTCAATATCAATTAACCAGTTAATATCAATTTCCTTTTACAAAAGCATATTTACTCAGAGAGGATAGCAAAACCAGAAGTACAAAAAACATCCTCCAGAACTCTGTTCTCTCTATATACCCACTTGGCCCTTGGGAGAATGGGGTCAAATGGTGACTCCCCCAAATTCTTCCCAGCAAGTTCACTTCTAGGCATGGCATAGATAAAAATGAGCTGCTTATTTGGTGGCTACATATGATGTCTTAGCTGCCAGATTAATTCATTGTTAGAATAGATTACATAGATCTTCAGGGCTGACTTCCTTGAACTCCACTGATATAGCTGCTGGAAGACTGAATGAATGAATTAGAAAGCAGTGGGGATGCAAACATAAGTGAAAAGAAAGCTTCCAGGGGCAGCTAGGTGGTACAGTGGATAGAGTACTGGCCCTGGACTCGGAGGACCTGAGTTCAAATATGGCCTCCAACAGAAGAAACACTCACTAGCTGTGTGACCCTGGGCAAGTCACTTAACCCCATTGCCTAGCCAAAAAACAGAAAAAAGAAAGCTTCCTTGTCCTCAAGAAGCTTATAGTCTAATGGGGAAAGACAACACATAAAAGGGAAGATGAAAAATGTGGGTGCAGAACAGTAGAGTTCAGAGAATAGGGATGGCTGACCTGGGCTCTTTCCCAAATTAAAGGTTCAAGGAAGAACCCACCAATGGGATGAGGGGCTCACTGCAGTACAGCCAGGCAGTACCTGAGGCATGGTGGCTTTAGGCTCCAGGTGCTGGACTTCTGCGGGCTCTTTGATGTTTCACAGCACACAGGATCATAATCTGGTCCATTTAGCCTCTGATCCTCATTCACCTAAGACTGGGGAAGCATAAAAACAACAGAGAAAGAACAGCAGTGACATGTGATCATGGCCACATGGCAGCCCAGGTGAGAGAAAGGAATTCTTTTTCTTTTTCACTCAAAAACCAGGGAGAGAGAAAGGCAGAGACAGAGACAGATGAAGGCTTAGAGGGAAGGAGGGAGAGAGGGATTACCACATCCCTAAAGCTATTGTTGGCTCTCCACTGCTCCTCTCCCACCTCCAGCTCCTCTCTAGGCTATGTGTGAAACTGCTTCCATGGATGGCTTTTAAGGAGTCCACGAATTTGTATGGGGAAAAAAAATCTTTATTTTCATTAATCACTAGGTAAAATGTAGCATTTCCTTCAATCGTGAATGTAGGCAGCAAATTAATATTCTGACAAGGGGTCCATGGGCTTCACCAGGCTGATTGCCAAAAGTTTTGGGACACTTGCTCTCAATTAACCTTAAAAGATGACTTTCACCATCATTGGATTACCCCAGAGTCATCAGTGACAGCCTCCTGCTTATAGGGCAGAGTGCACACTCTCTGGGTCACCGAATCTCAGCGCAAGGACTTCTGAGGCATCCAGCCCAGTCGATACCTGCCCAAGACCCCCTTCAAGAACATCCCTGACAATGGGCCCCCAGAGTCTCCTCTCGAGGGTAAAGGCTACCAGTTTCTTCAGCTGATCCTCTTCCAGTATGATATATTCCCTTCACCATTCAAACTGCCCTCCTCTCGCTGCCCTCCAGTTTATTAAGGTGCTTCCTCAAATGTGTCTTGCAATACTGGCATCTGACAGGGCAGAGGACAGAGGCATTATCACTGCCTTCATCCTAGAAACCATGTCTCTTGGTACCGCCCAAGATAGCCATGAGCCTCCTGCATGTGGCCCTTTTGCTCCACAAGCTTCCCAGGGTGCCTCATTTCAGCCCCAGACTCGGGTCACCTGGGTCTTTGCCCCAGGGCCTTCTCCAGGGACATCCTGATTGCCCCTGATCTTGCCTTCTGTCCAGACTCCCTGAGGCTATACTTTTGCCTGCTCCTGCCTGTAGTGGCCAGCTTCCTGGGCCTTTTAGGACTCAACATTACCACCCACTGTGAGGCTGAATCTCAAGGAATGGCCCTGACCAGTCTAATTAGCTCCCTCCTTCAATGGACCTCTCTCCAGCCAATGCTATTCTGCCTGACTCATTCCTTGATGCTTAGCATGCACTCACTCCCCCTACTCTCCCCATTCCAATGATTCTAAACCCCTGGGTGTCATCCATGTCCCTCCTAAAGGTACCACTCCAGATCTCCCTGCCCCTTCAATCATGCCCTTTGGGAATGCCTGCCCCAAGGTAAGAAACTTGGTTTCCTATTAAACTTCCTTTCCCCCTCCTTCCATCTTCTGGCGTTCACTGAGACCTGGCTGCCTCCTGAGGGCTCAGCCTGCCCGGCCACCCTTTCCAGCACAGGTTTGTCTTCTCACTCACTCCTGCTTCTTCCACTCAACCTTTGAGGTGGTGAGTTGGATCATTCCTTGTTCCCCATTCATTTGCGATCATCCACTTAAAATGTTATCTGTGGACCATCATGTCGCTTTCCTTCCTGACTCTAATGCCAAGCTCATGGTTTTGCCAACTCTGGGCCTTCTCCAACATACATATTGATGCCCCCTCACATACTTTAATCTGCTAGTTCCTCAATCTACTCAATTCCCAAAGGATCTGCTCCCCCATCCCACCTACACATAGAGTTAGCCAGCCCTCTCCATCTTGCTATTAACTGTTACCACTTCAATATTCTTGGACTCCAAAATGCCTTTATCTGATCAGAATCTTTTATCATTCCATCTGTTCTCTTAAACTCATTCTTTGTACTCACTGGGCTTCTAATCTCGCCACTCACAGCTCTTTCCCAGACTATTACTCCCAATTTTATGTTGTATAATGTCACCTAGACTCTCACTGGAGCAGTCCCAGTGATCCCTGTCTGAGCTGGGTAGCGTCCAAACCTAGCCTAGACTCAGCTTTCCCCAAGTCTGTGGCTGGCCTCCTGAAACCAATCAAAGCTCCACCACTACCACCTTGGCTATCATTTTCCCTTAGACCCTGAGGAAGACAAGCAGGGACCCTGAATCCAAGAGCATGGAGAATAGCACTAGCCTCCAAACTACCAAATGGGCTTCCAGCCCAGTCCCTATAGCCAAGAGGTCACTGGGATCCACCCTCCTTGTGAGCTGTGAATGTGGCAGCACCACCCCAGACCACTGGTGCTGCTTCCAGCCCATCCCTCGCAGCCATTATTTGGGGAAGTAACTCCTGTGGAGAAGGGGCCAGCCAACCCTATCAACTGCCAGCCAACTGTCATGCATAGGGCAGGTGAGTCAGATTCCCTAAAGCATCAAGGCACCCTGAGAGAGAGGCAAGAGGGAGTGTGTGACGGGCATTTCAAACCACACTCCACCTTCTTGAGCATGACCTTCCCTTAGATCTTGGTGGAGACAACCCGGGATCCTGATCAGACCCAAGAACCTTTAGCCTTGTTACATAACACCTGTAGCTATTATCCTGAGAGGCAACAGCCTGGCTGCAGACACAGCAACTGATGACCGAGAACAGAAAGTCCTTGGCCCTGCCAAAAAGGTTCAACATCAGAAACTGATGGGATTTTTATCAGTGGAAATGACGTTAAGGAGGAGGCATGAGCATCTGCTTGGCTACTGCACCCTAAGCACCATGGGACTTTTCTATCTGACTTGCAGCTGAAACTCCTCAGATGTGCTATCCCCCCATTAGGCTATGAGCTCCCTGAGATCTGGGATCATTTGATTTTTCTGTTTCTTTCCTGCTGTTTTTTCTCCTACCCAACTTTCTCTTGCCAAAGCCAGGAGTAGAATTCAAGTGCATTCCCTTGCACATAGCTTTATAGCCTGTGATTTTATGATCCAAAGTAAATGCTTATTGAATTGGGTCCCTTTTAGTCATATTTACACAGCCATAAATTTTCCACTCTCTTCTTTGAACTTCACAACAACTCCATAAGGTTGGCAGTGCAGTGTCCTCCGAGGGAATCCTTTGTTCCTGAAACCATGTGACATTCACAATTGGGCACCAGAAAGTTCAGCCCATCTAGAGTGGGTGGGATCAACCACAGTGCTAAGCAGGGGGAATATAACAAGCCATAGGTGAGGCATTCCATGGTTCAGCAACAAGGCAGCTGTTTCGGATGCTGCCTTGTTCTTCTTGGTATCTGTCAGCAGCAAAGCCATCTCCACCTCTGCTTCACAAGAACAATTGTAGCACATGTTTCCATGTGACTTTTAGATTTGTAAACACACTTTCTTCATGACTACACAATGTGACAGATAGATACACTGACCTTGAAAGCATAACAGACAGAGGCAGTTGGTGAGGAAGCCAGGGCCAATAATAATGGATGAACAATCTGTGAGTACCCTCTTCTCTCCCCTGGGACGCTTCATAAACCTTGACATTGGCCCTTATTTCTTTTCTTGGATTCAGGCTCTGATGAAAACATGGCCCTCATCCTCTCTGAGTTCAGTCCTTCCACTTGAGTCTTTATCTCATCTCCTTCTAGCTCCTCTGGCAGTTTTCTCCTTCAATCAGCCACTCTTTCTCTATAAACTCAAAACTTTCCTTATTCATTGTTACCTAGTCATGCCTAGATCTCCTCCATCTTTGTTTTCATTTTTTTTAACTTCATTTTCCTTATCTTTTTGGTTACATTTTAAATTCTGAATTGTCTCCCTCCTTCCCTCCTTCCCCACTCCACACTAGAGAAGGCCCCCATTTGATGCAGATATATAAATATATGTAAAACCATACTATTAGTATTTTTGCTCATCAGTTCTTTCTCTGGAAGTGGATAGCACCTTCTTTCACAGGTCCTTCATAGGTGATCTGAGTATTTCTATTACTCAGAATAACTTGGTTGCTCAGAATTATTCTTTAAACAACATTGCTGTTATTGTATACAACATTGTCTTGGTTTTGCCCACTTCACCTTTCATTTTCATACAAGTCTTTTCATGTTTTCTAAAATCACCCAGCTCATCATTTCTTACAGCACAATCATATACTACAATTTGCTGAGCCATTCCTCAATTGATGGGCATCCCCTCAATTTCCAGTTCTTTGATCTCCTCTATCTTTAAAAAACCTTTAGTAGACCATACCATTTCCTCATGCTATCATTCTGTATCTCTTCGCCCTTTTTCTCCTTTCTTTCTTCACCCCTTTGCAGCCTGGCTTCTGTCATCGACACTGAACTGGAATTGCTCTCTCTGGAGTTCAATCTCTTCACTGCTACATCTGAGGGGTCTTTTTTCAGTACTCATCCTTCTTCCCCTTTCTATAGCATCTGACAATGCTATCCTCTCCTCATCAGATTGTTGTGATACTGTCTCCTCATTCTCCTCTTTCCAATCTATCTGCCAAAATTCTCTTGCCCAAGCACAGTTTTAATCGAGCCACTCACCTCTCAAGAAGCTATGCTGACTCCCTATTTCCTTTAGGGTAAAATATAAACTCTTCAGTCTGGCATTTGAAGCCCTTCACAATCAGACTGCTGCCTACCTCCCTAGTCTCCTTTCATGTTCCTCCTCTTCACACACTCTATGTTTCAGTCAAATTGCCCCACTAGCCATTTCCTGCACAAGAAACTTCAGCATTCCCCTTCTTTATCTTTGCCCTGGCTGTCTCCCATGCCTGGAATGCTCTCCCACCTCACTTGCACCTCGTGGAATCCTGAGCTTCTTTCAAGACTCAACTCACAGGCCACTTTCTACATGAGGGCTTCCCTAATTCTCTCCTCACTCCCCAGTGTTCATTTCTTCCTGTTCACCCTCATTACTTTCATAAAATTATTTGTTTTTTATTTTATTTTATAGATTTACATATAAATATATAAAATATAATATAAATATGCATATATTGTATTATTTAATAAAAATCATTAAAATAAATTACCATTTATTTATCTGTATGCATGTTGTATCCCCCGAATGGAGTATAAACTCCTTGAGGACAGGCACTTGGTCTTTTATCACCAGTACCGAGCACAGAGCCTCAAATGACGTGAGTTGAATCCTGTCACAAAGTTCTAAGATGAAGCGGTCACTTCCCCTCAAAGTTCCCATCATTTCCTTTTTAGCATCTATTCTTTGTTGTTAAGTGAGAATCAGATCTAGAACATATAAGGAAAAATCCACTGGAGTAGCTGTCCTATGGGGTCCTTGCAAATTTGGATCCTATAACTTGCCATTCCCTTCATTATTTCTTGAGCCTTTCAAAGGATGATCAGTTAGGACCATCAGTTATGAAGACTTGAGTTCATAACTGACCCCAGGTACCCACTGGCTGGGTGATTCTGGCAAGTCACTTAACCTTGGTCTGCCTCAGTTCCTTCATTTATAAAATGGGGATAATAATAATAATAGCACCCACCTTCCAGGGTTGTTGTGAAGATTAAATGAGATAATCCTTGCAGAGAACTTTGCAAATCCTAAAGTGCTATGTAAATGCTAGTAGTAGTAGTGGTTATGGTGGTGGTGGTGGTGGTGGTGGTATTAGTAGTAGCAGCAGTAGCAGTAGTAAGGTAAGCCAGGAAATTATTAGCTGCTCTGCTTGAGACACAGTGAGCTCAAGTGAATGTCCAAAAGATTGAAAGTGACAGGCATCAGGGTCTACTGGCAGAACCCCCTTTTCATGACAGCCAATTTTGGGGAGAGAAATGCAGCATAAAGGTGAAACAATATGGTAGTTCTCAACTGGCTATGCAGAGAATGCCCTCTTCTGGGCTACAGTTAGCATGACATCACTATGGGATGACAGCATGAAGCCAATCTTCTGTTCCCTGGAGAGAGTCCTCCGAGTTGCTATCCCCTCTGTGACTTTTCCATAGGCTACAGAGAGGTTTGGTGCCCAAACATCTAACGTCACAGTCCCCAAAGGCACCTTGCCAGAGCTATAAACTGGCATGAGAGGATAGGGACCTTGTTCCATGGCGCAGACATCCAGGGAGGGTCATGCGATCTTTCTTCCAGTAAGGGAGCATCACTTTTCATGCCTCACACTTGGTTCCCAGCCTCTCCCTCCCAAGCTCTAGGGACATGTGGGATGGTTATCAGGGGGAACCTTCTCAACGTTATTATCTGTCTCTGCCCCCTTAACTGAATTTGCCCCAAAAGCTAGGATTCCTAGTGAGAGCTTTGCATCTTGCAAATTTGATTTCAAATCTTGTCTCCGACATTAAATACTTTTGTGTGACCCTGGGAAAGTCGGGTAATCTCTCCAAGCATAGTTTTTCACCTGAAAAAGTGGAGGCAATAATACTTACCCTATCTACCTCACAGTACTATTGTGAGGGAAGTATTTTGTGAGAATCAACGAGCTGTAGCTATAGTGCTGGGCTTGGGGCTTCAGGACCTGGATTCGAATCACACCTCCTAGGCTTACTTACCAAGAACCTGTCCGAGTCTCCCTTTCTGCATTTGAAGAGTGAGGCCAATGACCGGCGCCAGCCCTCTTTTCCTCACAGAGCAGTTACAGACAGTGCTTTTAAATCTTGAGGTACGGGAGAAATGGGGTTCTTCTTTTCCTGGCGGTCAGTCAGTTAATTAGTTAGTTGTTTTAATTAAGTACGTGTGCAGACTGTACTGCAAAGAAAAAAAACACCATTAAGTGGTACATTCCCTGAGTCACTGTCTTGACTTAGTTATGAGATAGTGGGTGGGAGCTGTGATTTCATTCCTAGATGGAACTTCCAAACTGGAAACTCCCTCTACCAATAGAACTCAGCATCTCTTCTGCAGCTGATAAATCCTAGAGAGCTGCCTAGAGCATTGAATCACTAAGGGATCTGGCCAGGGTCAGCCAGTCTGTGTCACTGGAAGGATTCGAACACAGGTATCCTGGCTCCAGCGCCAATGCTTTATCCCTGCCCCATTGCCATTGCTACCTCCCATGATGATAGGGAGGCTATCATCAGATTGTAAGCTCCTTGAGGTCAGCGAGTAGCTTTTGCCTCTTTTTGTATTCCCAGTACTTAGCACCTCGCCTGACACATGGCAGGCACCTAACAAATATTGATTGATTGATTGATATCCTTATATCATCAATCAGTTCACATCAATTAAATGCCTACTGTGTGCACTGAGAATGCAAAGACAAAAATTAAAACTGTCTCTACCCTGGAGGAGCAAACATTAACAAACACTAACCTATTGTATTTTAAATTTTTATTTATAACTTTTATTATTTTTGTCACTTTCATAAGCCATCTTCTATAGTGAAAAATTAAAAAGGTGGGGGGGGGAGAAAGAGCAGCAAAACTAAACAGGAAATCAATAGAGTCCCATGGTATATGCAGTGTTCCACACCTATCTCTCTCCTCTCCCCGACCCCTTTTTGTAAGATGGAAGGAAGTGGATTTTCTCAGCTTTTCTTTGAGGCCAACCCTGACCTTTACAACCATACACTTTCAGTTTTTTGCTTGTTGTTTTGTTCTTTCTGTTTACATTGTTATATTCATCCTGTGATTGGTTTCCTGCACCGACTCATTTCACTTTGCATCTGTTGCTATGAAACTTCCTATAAAATTCCTCTGACTTCTTCACACTCATAGATTCTTTTTCTATAGTATTTTATTTTTTCCCCAGTTACATGTCAAGAAAATTTTTAGCACTTTTTTTTTGGGGGGGTGAGACAATCGGGGTTAAGTGACTTGCTCAGGGTCACACAGCTAGTAAGTGTCAAGTATCTGAGGTGAGATTTGAACTTAGGCTGGAGCTCTATCCATTGCGCCACCTAGCTGCCCCTTAGCATTCATTTTTACAATATTTTGAGTTCCAGATTTTTCTCCCTCCCTCCCCTCCCCTCCTCTGAAAATGGTAGGCAGTTTGATATACACTCATAGATTCTTATGGCACATAATTCTATTCCTGAGTCATAATTCTACATCCTAAACTTTTAGCCAAGGGGCAGCTAGATAGTGCAGTGGATAGAGCTCCTGCCTTAGAGTCAGGAGGACCTGAGTTCAAATCTGGCCTGAGATACTTCACACTTAACTAGCTGTGTGACCCTGGGCAAGTCACTTAACCCAGATTGCCAAAACTTTTAGCCACAAGATAGATTTGATGGATATTCTTCAGGTTGGGTTGGCACATAAAGTGATTTCAGATGACGCAATAAAGTCCATAATGCTGAGGCTTTTTGCTTTTCTTTAAGATATTCTCAGCTCAGAACTTTAAAAAAATGCTTACAAGAGGGCATGTTCAATTCAAAAATATACAATTTCCTAACCCTTTACAAAGGCTAGAAATTTCAGTTGGGATTTTAAAAGTGACCCATATTTTGCAACTTTTTGTTCAGTCATTTTCAGTCATGTCTGACTCTTCATGACTCCATTCGGGGTTTTCTTGGCAAAGATACTGGAGTGGTTTGCCATTTCCTTCTTCAGCTCATTTTACAGATGAGGAAACTGAGACAAACAGGGTTCAATGATTTGCTCAGGGTCATACAGCTAGGACTCAGGAAGATGAGTCTTCTGGCTCCAGGGAAAGGGCTCTACTCGCTGTGGCACCACCTAGCACCACCTAACACCGGTTTTGCGACTTTACTCTCTGACTTAGTTTTTATATACACTGCAAGGTTAAGAAATCCCACTTTGGTGTGTCTCCACCATGGAAAGGAAGGCAAGCCTACAATCCTCATGTATGGAAAGGGCTGATTATAGCTCCTTGCTCACAACACTGCATCTCTTGACTCTGGGCTTTTGCTGTGGCAGTCTCCCGTGCCTAGAATGCCCTCCCTCCTCACCTCTGCCTCCTGGCTTTTTTTTTTTGCATGCTGTGACCTCCTTGAGGGCAGGGACTGTGGCTTTGCCCTCCCCCCATATTCCCATACTTAGCACAGTACCTGGCACATAGGAACTGATTAATAACTCTCCAATCTCCTCAAAAAGATTCCTCAAGAAATTGTCTTTATGGTGTTTTACCATAAGAGTAAAGACAGTTCTCTTGGGAAATAAATTTTCTTTCTATTATCTTTCTATCTTCTCAAAATTTCTCTAAAAACCATCACTGTTCACTGGTACTCTTGATTAGAGGTCTGTGAACTTTTAAAAAAAATTTTGATCATCATAATTCAATCCAATAGGTTGCCTTTGTAATCCTATATATTTTATCTTACGCATTTAAATGCATTATTCTGAGAAAGGGTCCCTGGGCTTCACCAGACCCCTGCTCTGGAATGGCAGTTAGACCTCCAGTCTCTTAGCAGATGAATGTGAAAGCTCAGCCTCTTTGCCTCTGACAGCTAAAACACAAACTCTTTACAGATGACAGTTAACACTTCATCTCCTCCCAAGTTCCTCATAGACCAGAGGCAGCAGTATCCAGATGGGGTGACTGTTCAGTTTTCAATGTGAGCATTTACACCTTAGGCTACAAATCAAGGTTTGATTTATTGTTTTGCTGATTGAACAGACTTTAAAAAGTGATGGGGAAAGTGTTAATAATTTAAATTACACCTAAAAGTCCAAGGTGGGTAGGTGGTTCCAGCCCCTCCCCCCAGCCAGTTGTTAAATATTTACCAGTATACTCCTGATCAAAGTTACCCCCACCACAAACACACACACACACACACACACACACACACACACACTGACTTCTCGAGAAGTAACAGGTGAGCCATCTCTGTCCAAGAGGAACTGAATTCAAGAGAACAAAGCCTCTTCTAGATAGAGGAGAAGCATGTCCAGATTCTCTGTGAGGGAGACTATTGAAATACATAGTACAAATGACTGATTGATGGGAGACTGTGGGCCTCTCCCACCTTGAGGGAAGAAGCAGTAGATTCCATGGTTCTGCCTGAGAATTCATGGGTTGATGTGTTGCATCTCTATGGGGAGATCAGCCACCAGGTGATCAATGCTCTGATATCAATGGCCCTTCTCTGTCTGAGATGATGGATGGATGGATGGATGGATAGATAAGTGGGTGGGTGGGTAGGCAGATAGGCAGATAGGTAGTTAGAGACAGGTAGAAAGGGAGATAGAAAGAAAAAGAAGGAAGAAAGAAAGAAAGAAAGAAAGAAAGAAAGAAAGAAAGAAAGAAAGAAAGAAAGAGAATTTATTTAGTACTGATTATATTCCAGGCGCTGTGATAAATGCTGGGAATACAAATGAGAGAGAGAGAGAGAGAGAGAGAGAGAGAGAGAGAGAGAGAGAGAGAGAGAGAGAGAGATGCTTGATAATTAAAAAAATAAAATGTATCTTAATAATAAATATAAAAGATTTAAAATTTAACAATAAAGTAAAAAGAGTTACAGGCACAATTTAGTTCACTACTTCCTCAGTGCAGCTACTCTCTCCACCAACACTGATCTCACCTCCTTTGTGACTTAGGGATTGCTACTTCCGTCTCAGAAGATGAGATTAGTTTTTGCAGACAGGTAATATTTGCTTCAAAGACATAATATAAACAAACCAATCAAATATTTCCTCCAATGCTTTAGAGGCATAATGCCCTCTCTACCCATTTGGGCTCACAGTTCAGTGTTGGTTCAACCCTGGGTCCCAAGCCTCTGGGGCCAGTGTCCCCAGGTCTCAGCTTCTTTCTGAGCTTCCCTTCTGGGCTGGTGGCAATCTCTGGCCTGGAATCCGGGGGGGGGGTGGCACAGGGGGGAGAAGGACAAGACAGATGGCTTTAAGCTTGAGCTCCCTGTCCCCAGGGACTGAGGAGGCAAAGGGGAGAGCATGCCCCAGTGGGGAGGAAGTTATGTATTTCTGTTGTGGCTACATCCCATCGGTTAATATCGCTTTGTAATGGCTGATTGATGTTTTAGTTGGTTACATGACACTGATCAGTGGTGACTGACGCAGGAGGAAAGCACACTTAAATAAGGGTGTGAGAAGAACACCACTATCCCTCAGGGGTACCCCTAGAACCCCAAGGAGGAGATGTAGCCACCCTTGCGTTGGGTACCCAAATGTGCATGTGGGTTGGGAAAATAAGTCCAGAGTATATATGAGTTATACCTAGATTGTTCATAAAAACTCGGACATCATTAAAAGAGGTAGGACGTGGAGAAGTTTGTCTTGCTCTACCTTACCCTGGTCTGGAGTGTCATGCTCACTTCTGCATAACATATTTTAAGCTAATAGCTAGCTGGAAAGTATACAGACAACCAGAGTGTTGTAAGCACCATAGCATAGACAATGAGGAAGCAGCCGGGACAAGGGAGACTGAAGATATGTGACAGAGGGGAGTGACAGGCAGCAATCCGCTAGAGAAGATGGGGTGAAACAGGATTGCCTGTGTCAGTAGAAGGGTTGGCCTTAGCAAGGAGAAGGGCTATACATTCCTATGAGACAAGATAGTGACAGGAGGCGTGTGGGTCATGTGAGATGAGGAAGAGAGGAGGTAGGGAGAAGAGTGAGTTTAGAGCAAATGACCTCCATTTTTTCAGTGAAATATGAAGCAAGGTTCTCAAATGAGAGGGTTAGGGAAGGGCAGTGGTAGGAAGCATAAGAAGGGATGAGAAGGTTTGGAAAAGCCCCTAAAATGAGTGGATAAGGCAAATGTAGAAGGATTGCTTAGCAGCATCAAGGACTCAGTTGGACCCATGAATTTGTAGTGTGATTTTCTCCAACTTCATTCAACAGTATATGTTTGCATGAAGATAGTGGATGATGGGAGTAACCCCAAGCTGAGGCAAGATCAGTGATAGGATCAGGGAGTGAAGAGAAGACAGCATAGAGTTAAACCACCCAGGAATGAAGATGGGGAGGGGAGGGGAGCACAAGGTGATAGTAGGTCACAGTGTAGAGAAAGAACAGGGTTTGGGGCTGCAAAACAGGGAAAAGTAGGATGCCAGAGTTTATGAATATGGAAGAGATGTCTCCATAGGTAATTGTAAGCTCAAGGATCAGGAGTGTGACCATCTCTGTGTGTTGCTGAGGTGGGGTAGAGGTCATGGGAGATAAGTAAGGTAGATGCTATTATTATCCCCTTTTTACAGATGAGGAAACAGAAGAGACCCTCCCAGTGTCACATAGCTGATAAATGTCTGAAATAGGATTTGAACTCAGATGCCATCTACTGCACCACCTAGCTGCTAACACCTGCCCAATCTGCCTCATGGGACTTTTGTGAGAAGTGTTTTGTAAGCCATGAGCTTATGAAAATATGTGTGATAATCATTTATTATTGTTGTCGAGGGCGGCAGACTCGGCAGATGAATTTGCTAGCAGTCTCTCATAGGGAAATTGGCCCATTTTCAATGAGAATAACAAACTTCGAGACACGAGCAGAAGCAGTAGGTGTTCAGGGACGCTCAGGCATGTCCGAGATTTCACGTGGATGTCTGCTCCCTGCTAAGCGGGCTGGAAGCCAAGAGCAAGGCTAGGGGGACATGTATGTTCTAGGCTGTTGTTGCCTGGGTTCCCAGGTAAAATCGTAAACACTCCGTAGTGATTCACTGTCTCAGAGCCCCAGGCTGCTGGTGAGGAACATGTGGTAACACAGATGTAAACTTCTCCCCAAAGTGGAGGAAGCCATTTCTGTGTCTGTTCTTTTGTTTATCTTTGATGCCTCCAGGAATTCTCAATCTTCTCCCCTCCAAGTCATAGCACAGTGGCTGTGACGTGGTGCGACTTTTGTGCTCCGGAAGGTCTGAAAAGGGGAGGGAGGGAGAGAAATGGCTGACTACCTCCATTTCCCTCGTCTTCCATTTCTTCTTTCTTCCTCCATCTCCAATTCTTGCTCCTCCTCCTCCTCCATTTCCCTCTCCCATCTCCTCCATGTCTGTTTCCATGTCCACGTCCATTTCCATCTTCTTTTCCACCTGCACTTTTTCTTCTCTATTTCCATCTTCACCTACTTCTCTTTCTCCTACATCTGTATCTTTCTCTCCCACTATCTCCCATCTTCTCCTTCATCTTCATCCCGATGAAATATTTGTAAAGTAATTTTTAAGCCTTAAGCACTATATAAATGCCAGCTGTTGTTATGATTATCTCCATCTTTTTAGCCTCTTCCTAATTCTCTTCAGACATCTCAGTCTTCTCCTTTTTCTCCTCCACTCACCCTTTTCTCATTCTCATCCATCTCAGTATTCATACTCCTTTTGAGTGTCTTCATGAGCCTTACTTTGCCAAAGTACCTCCCTGGTATTAAGAAACAGGCCATTGGCAGGCATCTCTCTAACAGGGGTGGGGAGGGGGAGGAGGAAAAATGTTTCTACATTTCAGAGCTCTTTGCCTTTACAACATCATTTCCATTCCCACACAACACTCTATTTGTGAAAGGGTGCCTAATCTATTTCCTAAACAATGTGTGCACTCAACTAGGCCGGCTTTGCTCCCAGGGCAGACTCCCAGCCACCTTTGCCCTTTCGTGTTTGCTATTTCCTGATCTTAGGTGAATGGGAACCCTGAAAGGGTTGGTTCCCAAGGACTACGTGAATTCAGAAGATTTGGAGGAACCATTGGGTGTCTCATTGGCAGTGGGCAGCTGCAGTGTCCCCCAGAGGGCAGTGGCTCACAGTGCAGGAAATTACTGAATGTTGGTTCTAATCATACAGTTAATACACACTGATTCTTTCATGCTTAGCATTTCTCTCTGTGTAGGAATAAACTATGTGTCCCATATCCAGTTCATATAGGACACTGAAGCAAACATGTTTTTTTACTTCCCTTTCAACTGCCATTTGGGAAAACAGACTTCCCAGCAACAACTTTTATTGTAACTAGCATCATCCCTAGGAAAGCAGGCTGGTGTTTGTTCTCAAACCAACCACTGGCTCCTTTCTTGGATTTTGGCACGTCCCAACAGCTATTCCTCTTCCTACATTTTAGCTACTCCTTTTACTGTCTAGTTTGGTGGACAGATGCAGGCAGCTTTCTCCCTTCCCCATCCTTTTTTAGCTAAAAGTCCTTTGGATGAGATTTGCAAGAAACCAGGAAAATACATTCTTATCATTTTTGTTAGAGTCCCTGTATTTTATGGCATTGTCCTTAAAAGCAAACCCCAATCTCAGACACCATCTTTTTAGCCAACTGTTTACTTCCTGCAAGACTTGGTCCCCTTTAAGTCATCATAGAGACTTGCCTAATTAGGCAAACCTTCCAGTGAACTGGGTGGGGTTGGAAGCGAAGTAAGTCACCTTTGCCCAACTTCCTTCCAGAAGCCAGAATCACTGCAGAATCACCCATGTCTGGGTAACTGATTTGCATCCCACAGTGCCTAGCTCCTGATAGGAGCTTAACAAATGCTTATTGGTTGGTCTGTCATGTTTCCTCCCTTTACCATCCTGTAAGCATCATAAAGGCCAATACCCTGTGTCTTACCTCAGCTTTATATCTCTAGTGCCTATCATAGCGCTCTGCACACAGAAGACTTTTAAGAAATGTTTGTTGAGTTGAATCAAGTCTGGAAATGGGGATAATAATTCTTTGTAGCCCTATAATAAGAATTTGAAGATACAGGATGATAAGATTCAGAGCTTGGAGGGACCTCAAAGATTATTGACTACAACTGTTTCATATTACATGGAAGGGTTGATCAGAATTCCCTCTGAGAATACTATAATCATTATAACATACGGTGAGGTTTCCAGAGACTGGGACTACATCACCATTATTGATTAGCTGGAACTCAGTGGATGGACTTCCAGGGGGGAAACCTAGACCTTTGCTCAATTTCCAATTCTTTGCCACCACAAAAAGAACTTCTATAAATATTTCTGTACATGTGGGTCCTTTTCTCTTTGTTATGATCTCTTTGGGATACAGACCTAGTAGTGTGTTGCTGGGTCCAAGCGTATGCCCAGTTTTATAGCCCTTTGGGCATAGGAACTTAGACTGATTGATTGAGCATGGGGCTAATGGATTCTGTGTTCCAAGGTCTCTCTTATGGCTAACATTCTATTTACTAAGGTCTTCCGTAGCTCAAATCCTCTGTGATCTCTTCTCACTCGCTTTTTCTGTGTTCTAAGGTTCCTCTCAGCTCTGACATTCTAGGTGCTAAGATCTCAGCCAGTTCTGTGCTCTAAGTCCCACCTGGCTCTGACATTCCATGGTGGAATGTCCCTCCCAGCAACTAACATTCTGGGTTCAAGGTCACTTTCAGCTTTAATGTTCCATGACTCTCTAATTTCAGCAGCAGTTTTGACACTGTTGTGAGCAGTGGGACTTGTAATGAGAAGCATTATCCATGCGTGGGTATTCATTCAACAAGCCCTTCTCACGCATATCCTGTGAGCCAGCTGCTGTGGCTGGTGAATCCGAGGACAAACCCCAAACAGTCCCTGCCTTCAGCCAACAGGTCTTTCCAGACCTTTTGCTCCCCGCTATCCCCTCTTTCCCTAGAGTTGATTTCAGTTACACTGGGTCTCCAAGTGTTTCTCCATCCTTTGCCTCCAGGCCCAGCCTGATGAGAGCCCAACCTCCTCCTCAGGGTGTCTCGTCCAGTACAGCAGGGCTGAACAAGACAGGGCTGGCTCTGTGGCTCAGACAGCTGTCGTATCTGCAGTCCTTGATAGTAACCCCAAGGGCAGAGGAGCTGGAGTCACCCATATGGCCTGCAGGGGGAGCCTGGAGGTCCGGGCGTCCAGGCAGGGAAAGCCAAGCACACGGGACCAGCCGGCTTCTCCTAATCCCTTAGGTAGAAGGATGGGGTGAGATACAGGCTGCTGCACAGTCAGAGTCCTTGCTGCAGGGCTAGAGAGGGGCACAAGAGTTCTCCTCTCAAAGTTTCCTCTCCGGTGGAGATGATCACCCCCTCGCTTGGCTTTTTCTCCAGGACTGTTAATATCAAATGAATGAACAACTGGGTAGAATTTAGAGATCATTGATCTTGTCAGTGGCCTCTCGCCTTTGCTGTATCCTGCACCCCTTGGGCACTCAGTCTGGGGAAGCCTGAGGACAGATCCTTCTCAGAATCATGCTTTTAAACGCATAAAACAAAACACATCGAATTACAAAGGAACTTAGTTACAGGGGTTTTGTCATGTGTTTTCCCCCCTTTTAGCCTGTTTCTTCTTTCACAACATGACTAATAGGAGAATGTATTTTGCATGATTGCATATATATAACTTTTATCAAATTATTTGCTGTCTTAGGGAGGGGGGAGGTGAGGGAAGGAAGGAGAAAATTTGGAACCCAAAATTTAAAAAAAAAATGAATGTTAAAAACTGTCTTTACATGTAATTGGAAAAAATAAAATACTATTAAAAAAGGAAATAAGTTACAGTGAATATATGCATACAGTGAATATATATATATAAATATAATATAATATATATATATATTTTTTTTTTTCTGTCTGAGTTCTCATCTTAACTCCAGATTAATAACCCTTGATTTAGTCCAACTCCATCATGTTATGGCTGAGGCTCAGAGAAGAGAGTAACTTGTCCAAAGTCACACAGCTACTCCAGGGCTCTCAGAAAAAGGAGGGAGGGCCTAGGTCAACTCTTGTTTAATTCACTCACAAATTTGTTTGGCAAAAAAATAAAAATAAAATAATATAAATTGTGAAGTGCCTATTCTTTGCATGTTTGTGAGCTTCCCTTTTGGTCTGCAGAGTACTAGACCAGAAGTCAGAGGAGACCTGAGTTCTAGAGCTGGCTCCAATATTCACTTTGCAGGTGACCTTGGTCCTGTCCATTGCCCTCTGGGGCTTCAGTTTCCTTGTTTGTAAAACAAGAGGATTGGCCCAGATGGCCTTGGCAGTCTTTTCCAGCTCTCAGAAATGCTTCTATGATCCAGTGAGCAAAGACCATCTGGTCTAATCCACATCTCAGGTGGGAGACCAGTGTAGAACAAAACATGCTAGTCCTGGCTTCAAATCCTGCCTTGGACACCTGGCTTTCTGTGTGACTTTAGGAAATTACTTCACGTTCCTGGGCCTGTTAAATGGACATGATTAACCTTGCACTCTCTGCCTTGAGACCAAAGATGTGGATAACAGGAGGGTGTTGGACTTGGAGTCAGGAAGACCTTGGGTTCAGGTTTCTGCCACCAAGGCTTAAAAGCTGTGTGGCTCTGGGCAAGTCACTTGATGTTTCTGAGCCTCAGGTAACTACCATAAGACTCATCTACTCAGTTATATATCTGATTTGGCCGATGAAACCACATAATCTCTCTAAAGAAATATGTCTTTTTTTTTTTTTACTTTTTGGTGAGGCAATCAGGGTTAAGTGACTTGTCCAGGGTCACACAGCTAGGAAATATTATGTGTCTAAGGCTGGATTTGAACTTAGGTCCTCCTGACTCCAAGGCCAGAGCTCTATTCACTGTGCCACCTAGCTGCCCCAAGAAATCTCTATCTTGAGTTGTGTTGGCTTTACTGATGGGAGGACATCCAGCCAGGTATAGAGGGAGTGGCCGCCATATTGTAACGTCAGCTCACATTGGGAGGCCAGCTGCAGATGGGAGGGCAGCCATTGCTCTCCAGAAGTCCTGGGCATTCACTGCAGGGCTGGGTGACAGTGGGCTGATGGAAGTGTTGAGGGTGAGGGGCCAGAGACCCAAGATGAGGGCTGGAGAATGGGAAAGCAGAGGATCAAATGATCTGGCCAGAAGAAAGTCCCACAGTCTCACAGTGCAGGGAGACACCTCAGAGAGCGTGACAGCTGAGCTGAGCTTGAGCATAGAGCCCTTCTCCAATCTCTCTGACAAGTGGGCATCTCCTCACCAGGCAGCCTGTGGCACTGGCAGACAGCTCTTAACTGCTGGGCTGGCTTCCCATAGTTTACTCAAGTCTAGCTCCTTATAACATCCCATCCAGAGCCACAAGGAGCTAGTGTGTTCACTGAAAACATTAAGCAAGTCGAAGATAACACCAAGGTTGTGACTCTGGGTGACTGGAAGGATAGTGGTACCCTCAGCAGTAACTGGGACATTCAGAAAACGGAGAGAGTTAGGGGGAAAGTTCTGCTTTGAGTTAGCAGTGCCCAAGGGACATCCAGGGTTTATTAGGCAGCTAGCTCTTCAGGAATGGAACTCGGGGGTAATCTGAGGCTGGACATGTAGATCTGAGAATGCTCTGCAGAGAGATGCTAATTCTACTCATAGAAACTCATACAGTAGTTAATCAGGTTAGCAAGTGAGACAGTATACAAGGGCGAGAGAAGAAGGCCCAGAGAGTCTTAGAGGACACTCACAGACAGCGAAGAACCAGCAAAGGAGGCAGAGAAGGATAAGAGGTGAACGGGCAGAAGCCAGGGTGGGGAAAACCTAGAAAGGAGAGAGCATTGGGGATCTCCAGGAGAAAAAGGAGCTCCACAGGGTCAGAGTCTTCAGAGGTTAAGAAGGATGTGGCTCAAGAAAAAGCCATCGGGTTTGACGATTAAATCGATAACTCTGGAGAGAGCAGATTGACGAGGATGGGCGCCAGACAGCAGGAGGTTTAGAAGGGAGGAAAAGTGGAAGCCCGTAGGATAGACGGCTTTCTCCAGATAGTGAACCAAGAAGGAGGATACAAATATGGGAACAAGAGCTAGAGGGGACGGCTGAATCAAGTAAAGGTTTTGTTGGGTTTATTTTTTAAGAACAGGCAGCTGGGAAGGAGCCAGTACATAGAAATGGAACGTTAAAGCAAGAGTAGAAATTATAGTGGGGGCAGGGTGCTGAAGAGGACAGGCTGGGATGAGCTCAAGAATGTGTATAGAGGGGTTGATCTTGTCTAGGAGGATCACCTCGCTATCTGAGTTGGGGATGAAGGGCAGGATAGCTGGGGAAGATGGCTGAGTGATGGGAGACAATGCTTGCTTCTTTCCTCCCATTAAAATGTAATCATTTCACCACTGTTTAGCCCCTTCCAGTTGCTTCCCTGTATTGACCTTTCAAATGCCTCTGACACAGCCTGGCTGTGTGACCCTGGACCAGTCACTTGGCTTCTCAGTTTCCTAGGCAGCTCTCTATGATGATAAGTTGCAATGAAGGTGCCATCCTGCATGGTTAGAGACAATTTCCTCAACCAGGAATTCCCTATACCAATGGAATCACTGTCCTGTTTCTATCCCTATTAACCTTTCTAGGTTTCTCTTGCCTCCTGTGTTTACACTGCATCGATTCTATTCAGCTCTGATCTTTTCACCAGGAACACTTGAAAGTTCTCTATTTCGTTAAAAATCCATTTTAACCCCTCCCCCCAGTAGGATTATATTCATCAGTACAGGGTAAGTTATTATTGGTTGTGTATATTCTTGGCTTATCTTTTGCATTTTGGCCCATCTCTCAACCTCAGTTTTCTCATTCATAAAATAGCAATTTTATGAAAGCCCCTCCTGCTTCAGAGGGTTGATGTGGGAATGAGTCTGAAGGCAGCTTGTTAGTTAGAAAGCATTATTTCAATGGAGGCATCGGCAATATCTCCTCCCTCCTTCTGGACACTAGACCAGCCCAGGACTGCCCAACCAACCCACTGGCCGATCCACAGAGCACGCTGCTTGCTGACTCATGCTGAATTGACAGGGATAAGGGCCCTCCCCGCCCCGCCCCCCGGCTCTTTTGCATGAGCTGCCGTCTGGCTACTGTTCTCCCATCCTGTACTGAGCAGTCTTCCAAAGAGGAAAAGACCACGATTCTGACAGGCACCAGACAGCTATGCCCAAACTTCTGGCTGAAAATAGCTTAAGGGAAGGAAGCGGAATATCGCTAGAATGCGTAGAAGGAGCCATCAGCCTCAGACAACATGAGGAATTTCTTGTAGTGATAGAATGTAACCCTCTACCGATTTTGGATAGTATCCCATTTTTTTCAGCCTTGTCTTCTGCTCGTCTCCTGCATGAGCCCTCTGCTCCTCTAACAATAAGGACTCTCATTTCCACACACATTCATGTTTACAGAGACTTTCCTCACCACATTCCTCTGGGGCAAGGGCTGTGAGTACTGCTAATCTCATCTTACATATAAGGAAACTAAGACCCAGAGAGGTTATTATTATTAATAAAAGTAGCAATTGACATTTATTTAGCCATTTAAGGTTTGCAAAGCACTTTAAATACTTTAACTCACTTCAGTCCTCCTAACAATCCAATGAGACGGGTACTGCAGTTACTAATAACTACATTTTACAGATGAGGAAACTGAGGCTCAGAGAAAGGAATGTGATTTGCCCAAGGTCATCTCATTAAAAAAGTGTAAGAACAGGGATTCAAAGGTAAATCTCTTTACTCCACATCTATCTGCCATGACTCAGTTGTCAGTTGTCAATAACAATGGCTTGCATTTATATTGGCATCTACCTTATCTACTACTCTCTTTTCTGCATCTATATTTAGCACTTCCTTTCTACTTCCTCCTCTTGGTGATCACAGGTTTGCCAGCTGGGTGTCCAGCATCATGGCCAGGCTATTAGCATTCCCACTGGTTCAATGACACAGTCCGGGCCACTTGGCTCACCAAATTATAGATCAAGAACTTCCACTGATGCTTCTCTTTAACAATCAGCCAGTAGACACAATTGGACTGAAAAAATAAAAGGATTAAATAAGATGACATATTAAAAATAGTAATGACAAAGCATTTGCCCCATTAGCTTCTCCACAAATACATTCTCACATAAATACACATAGAGTCTGTGAGAAGAGTGGGCATAAACTTGGTGTAGTAGAAGGGTAGGGAACACAAATGATCAAGATAAGTTACAGCTCCAGTACAATGAGGCTCTGATGTGCTTTCTCTCCTGGTGGTATCCTCACATGGATCCCTGAGTTTCACATCTCTGCTGGGAGTTTCACTTAGCAACACTATCTGTGTCTGCTCTTCTCCACCAAGTGCTCCAATATGTAAGGGAGAAATCTTTGAATCTACAAATACCTTTCTTTTTGCTCTGTAGCTATGTAGCTCGATGGATAGAGTGCTAGATTTAAAGTCAGGAAGACTTGAAATCAAACCTTCCCTCAGAGTCTTACTTAGCTCTGTGACCCTAGACAAGTCGCTTAACCTCTGTTTGCCTCAGTTTCCTCACATGTAAAATGGGGATAATACTAGCACCCACCTCCCAGGGTTGTGAGGATCAAATGAGGCCATGTATGCAATCCTTAGAGAGCTATATAAGTGCTATTCATTATTTTTACTGTTGTTATTTTATTATTATCCTCTCCTTCCAGGGATCATATTCCTTGAAAATGCTTTGTTCCCTAAATGACTGCCCATTTGTGTCATGGGACAGTCAGGAGAATGGGCATCTCTGCTCTCTCATCTGTGCCTGGAATTAGGTCGCCTCTTGAGGTCAAAATCATTTTTGTTCATGCATTATAACCTATATCCACCCACCGCACATGTTTCCACTGCCCCCTGGTTCACTTGCAAATCTGATTCACTCACTATCACCAGAAGAATTGGGTTGAACCTATGATTCCATTGATATAGGGAATTCCCAGATGAGGAAACTCTACTTATAGGTCGTCATGTTCTCTGGCGGTTAAATTCTTAGAGTTGCCTAGAGCATTGAAAAGGTTAAATGACTTGCCCAGGGTGACACAGTCAGGATATGACAAAGATAGCTCTTCGTGATTCTGAAGCCATCTCTCCAACTAGTGCACCATGAATCTTCCCATTAGAGGAATATTGGCATGAATAGATGGTTTTTGTTTCAGGAGACAACTTGGGATCATCGGATATGCAGCTAGGGAGCAGTAGATAGAGTGCTGGGCCTGAAGTCCGGAAACCTGAGTTCAAATTTGACCTCAGACTCAGGGCCAGTCACTTAACCTTAGTTTGCCTCACTTCCCTCATCTGTAAAATAGGGATTATAATAGGTTATTGTGAGGATCAAATGAGATAATATTTGTCCAAAGTGCTCAGCACAGCTCTAGATACATAGTAGGCACTATGTAAATGCTTATTCCCTTCCCCTGCTTCACCACATGAATGTTATCTATGATTACTATTTGAATCTTCTTGGTCCAGCAGGGTGACATCTTGACTTGCATGTGAATTGGATTTAAGTGAGGCAGGGCTCTGCAAAGTCACCAGCCTCACTCTTCTCCCAAGCCAGCTGGGTCCAGTGTGGAGATATAGATCAGGATGAATGGAGACAGCCTCAGATGCAGTGGGAGGCCTTGACCTTTTTAAGTTAAGGTATTTTCTGGGTCTCGGTTTGTCTGAAGCAACACCCAATCAGCGATTAAGGCTAGGTAAGAAATGAGGCAAAAAATGGCCTCTTTTAACTACTTTAAAAAAATCAATCTGGGAGGGGAAGACCCTCAGCGTTCCTGGCTAAAACTGAAACCATTGCTATTTACACTCACTCTGAGCCACAAAAACCCAAACAATGACCAGGTGGAGGTTGGGCTGAGACCTCTCATTGGCCAATCAGTGAGAGCCAGAGTGATCTGGGTTGAGGGCATGGTCAGGCAGCTCCATTTGAATCCCATGGGGCTTAATGAAGCCAGATTTTTCCCTGTACTGTATTTTGGCCATGGAGCCCAACCCTTACCAGAACAGGAATCTATCTCCTCTACAACATATTCAAGCAGAATTCGTCACCCAGATGACTCTGGCAGACCTCTAGTGAGCTCATCATTGCCTGAGGTGACCCATCCCATTTTGGACAGCTGGGACGATTAAGAAATTTTTCCTTATCTCTTGCCAAAACCTTAGCTCACTGGAACTGCCACCCCCTGATTCTGGTTCTGCTTTCTGGGACCAAGCAGAATAAATCCAATCCCTCTTGCTCACCGAGCTCTTCAAATAACTGAAGACAGTCCCAATCTCCCTAAGCCTTCTTTTCGACAGACCATCCATCTCCATTCCCTTCTGGGGATCCTCATCTGGTCTAGTGTTCAGTCTCCTCAACATCCTCATCTTACAATCATGGAATCACAGGAGAGCTGGGAGGGACCTCAGAGATTAGTTGATTGAACCTCCTCATTTTATAACATAAATGATTTGCCCAACGTCATGCAACTAAGTCACTAGCAGGACCAGTTCTAGAATCTAGGGCTCCTGACTTCCAGCCCAGCATACTGGGCTACTGTACTCCTTATATACACTGCCTCCTTATATCATATGAGTCTTGAACTCCTTCACGAATATCACATTCCTCCTCAAAAATCTTCAGTGGTTCCCTATTTCCCCTAAGATCAAATGAAAATTTCCCATTCTGACATTTAAAACCTCACGTCATGTGGTTCCCAACTATGTCTCTGACTCATTTCTTGTTGTTTCTTCATACATGCTCCATCACAGTCAGACCAGCCTGCTGTTTCTTGTCCTACCCCAGTGGCTTGGCAACAGATTCTCTTTCACAACCGAAATATAATTCCTCCTCCACTCCACTCCCCTTTCCTTCCCTCTCTAGAATCCTTAACTTTCTCCAATGCATCTAAGGCCTTACCTCCTAAGCAGGTCTTCCCTGAATCCCACAAGAGACAGTGACTTTTGCTTCTTGAAATAACTTTGTATTTATATTTATTTATCTATGTCTATGTATTTCTCCTTCAACTCCCCGGTTAACAGGTAAGCATTAGAAGGTAAAGATGCTTTCTTCTTTTTTTTTTTCTTTTGTATCCCCTGTACCTAGCTTAGAGACTCACAGCAGGTACAGTAATAAATATCTATTGAACTTAATTGAATTAAAATGTAATGATTTTGAGTACTGCCCTTTCTATTCTTTTCTCTTCCCCAGAGATTTTTTAAATTTCTGTGTATTTCAGGAGGCGTGGGCAGCTTGAGCCTAGACAGGAATGAGCTGGTCTGAATGGTCCAGGAGATTATTAACTGTGAGAAACAAGGTAGGACTCTCCAAATGAAGGACCTTGGGTGAAGATCCCTCTTCCCCTGCCTGGAGGATATTTGGTCACAATGTGGCCAGTGAAGTAGTATCCTATCCTGAGAACTGCCTTAGGCAAGCACAGGATTTAGAGTAGGATCTCTGGCCTGTGCCCCAGGATGAAAACAAAACCATGATTTATATATAGCCTTTTAGATTGAAAGGGACCTTAAAGATCATGGATGTAGGATTGAGTCTAAAAAAAATTGCTAGCATTTATATAGAACGTTATGGTTTGCATAACACTTTACAAAATATCTCATTTTGTTTTATCCTCAGATGGCAATGGGAAGTAGGTACTATTATTATCTTACATTCGATAATATTTATAGCACCTAATACAGTGCCTGGCACATAGTAGGTGCTTTATAAATGCTAATTATATCATTGTTATTGTTATTATTTTACTGTTGTGGAATTAAACCATAATTAATGTGTGCCCAGGGTCACACATCTAGTGAGAATCTGAGACCACATGTGAACTCAGGTCTTCCCAACTCCAGGTCCAATGCTCTGTTTATTCACTGGGTCACCTAGCTGCCCTCAAAATTTCAAAGTAACAAGTATAGAAATATAGGATGAGTATGTGGTTAGACAGCAATTTGTATGAGAAAAATCTGGGGGTTTCAGGGGATTGCAAGCTTGCTAAGTGCTAACAGTTCAGTGTGACTGCTTTAGAAGACTCAGTACCTCTGCCCTAGTCAGAGGACATCTGGAATCTGGGTTTCACCATATATTTGGACAAAGCTGGGGGCTGGCCATGGAAACTAACCAAGATGGTGAAGGGCCTTGAAACCATTTCATCCAAGGATCTGTTAAAGGAAATGGGGATGTTTGGCAAAGGGGAGAAGAGAAGTTAGGGGCAAAATGGTCTTCAAGTATTTGAGTATTTGTCATGTGGACAAGGAATTGGACTTGGTCAGCCTGGCCTTAGAGAGCAGAATAGAACTAGAAGCAATGCTTGCTGGGAGTTAAAGGATGGCAGACTTGGGGCTGCATACACATGCGCAGGAGGGTGAGTGAGGACCATTCCTGTCTCTTTTGTGGCCATTGCTACCCCTGGCTCTACCTCTGCCCTAGCCCAAGGCCCTCACAGGTATTGCTGCCCTTACCATCTGGGGAGGGGGCACTTGAGGGTAACCCTAGTTATAGTATTGGAGCCTTTACTTTGGACTTCCTCTCCCAACCCTGCCCCCCCCCTCCCCCAATTCTAGTAGGTTGAGTTCCCAGAACTACCTAGCAAACATCTCCCCTTCAGGGTTCTAGGGTTTCTTTTTTTTTCCTCTGCTTTTTGGTGAGGCTATCAGGGTTAAGTGACATGCCCAAGATCACCCAGCTAGTAAGTGTCAAGTATCAAGTGTCTGAGGTCAGATTTGAACTCAGGTCCTCCTGATTCCAAGGCCAGAGCTCTATCTATCGTGCCACCTAGCTGCCCCCAGGGTTCTAGGGTTTCAATGAGAGGTTAGGGGGTGATTTTCTCTAATGTTCAAGTCCCATTCCAATGTGTTCTCTCCAACATCAATCAGTATTAGTACGCCAGGTTTTTGTTTGCTTGTTCGTCTTAACCAGGGATGGGGAACCTGTGGCTGTAAGGCCCCATGTGGACTTCTAGGTCCTTAAGTGCAGCTTTTTGGTTTTAACTGGTTAACATTGGTTGGCTTCATAAAGGATATTTACTGAGAAGAAAAAGCAAGAACAGAAGCACTAACATTTCTTCTTAGCAGTGGGGCACACTCTCTTTTATACCATTGAGGTCCCTGGGGAAGGTGGGCTCAACCCTGAAGCCATTTCTAGCTGGCCTTCACCCCACCAAGTTCACTTCTGAATTAGGGCACAGGGATAGATGAAAGCTCCCTCTTGGTCAAGCAAGTCACTCGGGGCCTGGATCCACACTGGTTGGCACAGCTGGCTTCTGGACTTCTGCTGGCTCACCCTTCTGACCCTCCTAGCTCCTACGGGTGTGGCCATTTTCAATTCTCTTTCACCTTCTTGCAAGGAACAAGCCCAGGTGTGTGTGACAGGCCTCTGGTCGGCCTCAGGAGGGTGTGAGCCTAGGAATCCACTCAGAGGTTACCTGAAAAGCAGCTGGGCAGGAAGCCTGATGGCCGGCTTCAGTCAACTGGCACCTTGAGAATGCACCTCAGCTCAGTTCCGGCCAGCGGCCAATCAATGGCCCACCTCTTCCATTAATCTTTAGTCAGCAGACTGGAACCAGTCGCAGAACATTTGTGCCAGCTCCAAATGGAGGCCTACCTCCTAATAAGTCAACCAATCACGGTTGATTGGCACCCCTTGGGAACATATAAGGGGCATATAAGGTTGTACCCCAAAATCCTAAACTGAGGCAGTTCTAAACTGGCCCTCTTAGGGGCTTAGTTTTGGACTGACCTCCCATGCAATGCACATCAAGCCACTTTGAGAAATTAAACTGTGGACGTATGTACCCCAATTTTATTTGTCTCTTTCTTAGAGCAGACTGTTTCAAATTGGGGTTCGTGGGGTTCATGGGGTTCTGGGTTCACTATATATACACATATATGTGTGTATACATATACATATATATGTGTATGTATGTATGCTAGCTATTTATTATATTTATTCTCTGCCTTTCAGGTCTTCCTTTGAGTCAGATGTCAGCCTCCAGGCCTTTCTTCCTCCTTCCTCAGAGAGTTCAGACCCAAAATCACACTGCTAGTAAACACCCAAGGAAGGATTTGAACTCAGGCATTCCTGACTCCAAATCCGGTATGTTCGGTCTGAGAGGTTGTGACCCCTGGAAGACTAGAGTACACAACTGGGTCATCTGGAACGAATTCACAGACTCAAGCATTCTTCAAGCCAAGTTGGCAAAAAGTTTATTGTTACGCTTTTCAGTGGGCAAGGATTCTTAAGGATCCTGCAACCTTAGAGTGGTACAGTTAAAGCTTATATAGGATAAAATGCAATAAAACATGTGCCAAATATGCTAACTAGGTGATTCAGGGTGGGATTAAGGAGTGGTTAAGGAGTGGTCAGTTCTTAAAAGAACATGCACTTCTTGTACCTACTGTGCAGGCATTTTACCCAGAGTTCACCAGGAAAAGCCCACAAGGGGGGCCACATGGAGGTGTGGTTTTAGGCCTGCTACGTCACTAAGTTAACTAGAGTTCAGGGGTAACTAAGAGTTGGCCAGTCTGCCACCAGTCAGTGTCTTGTTTGACAAGAGATGTAGGGAGTATACATATGTCTTAAGTCTAGAATACAGATAATGAGGAGTTCAGGATGTAGATAATGAGGTAGGGCGGTAGTGTAGATAGTCCAGTGGCTAAGAATGTCTTTATGACCCAGTGCAAAGCCGTTCAAACTAATAATTCCTTCAGGTGTTGTTTGGAACTGCACCAGGGAAAGAGATAGGGGGCTTGCTGGGGCCCACTCATGAGTAATAGCTAAGCACAGTGTCCTTGGGCTGGGGAGAAACTGAAAGGGACAGTGTTTCTGAGGCTAGGGAGAAACTGGGGTCCAAGTATAAGCACCCAAACACAAGCACCCAAGCACCCCATCACACCCACTATACTATTCTGCTTTGTTCTACATCATTTCAATAAAACACTTTTACTTTGAGCTAAGTTTGTCAGCTGGCTGATTATTAAAGGCAGTACACCGGTCGGGGCTAATGAGCTATGGCTTTAGGAATTCCAACCTGTAGGGTACATTACACATGGAGCAGATGTCACCCAGGGGACCCAACCTTCAAATACAAGTGGGGGAAGGGATAGCCCAGAGCATGTCCTATACTAAATAGCAAAAGACCCAGAGGAAGGCCACCATCATACTGCACCCTCCATGGAGGAAAGACATTGACAAGAACCTCACAGGATAAGGGCCCTTTTGCTAGAGTCCTCTCAAACTATCCCCCTTAGACATAGCATAGCTTTTTCTGCTGGAGTTCTGAGTCTTCCTTTCCTCACCATGCCCCACCTGTTCTTATACTGCTGCCAGCCATTGCTTATCCCAGGAACAATGCTAGGGAAGAGAAAATGGGAAATGTAAAATCCTCCTGACCCCTCCTCCTCTGTCCCAGGGTCTGGAGGAGGAGACCCAGGCAGAGCCTGAGACACTCCGCCCCCACCCCCACCCCAAGGTGACTCCTCTGTGGCTTGGCTAGCACTGCTCTCTCCTGGCACGCCACTCACTCTAATCTCTTGGTTCAGAAACCAGTTCAGTGTTTAGAAGATCCCCAGAGTACAACCAGGTGTCCTTAATCAGCTCCTGAGCTGCCCCCCACCCCAATCCCGTTCATCCAATGCTTTTAGGGCATCTTTGACTGACTGACTTGTGGTTTCACTCAGTTAAGGTATCAGGGCACCATATCTTAGCACATTCTTTAAGCGAGGCAGAAAAATGGTTCTGCCTTCCTAGCCTTATGCATGTCGCTTTTTCAATAGAAAGAAAATTCCAGGAGGTCAAGGATTATTTCTTTGCTATTTTGGTCTCTTCTCTATATAGGACAATACTGGGCACATGAAAAGTGTTTAATAATTGCTTGTTGGATTAGACTGAATTGAATGCAAAAACAAAAGGCACCAGTAAAACATTAAAGATAAAATTTTTATATGACTTGTTAAAAAAACAATAGAATTCTTTCAAAAGTAAGGTAACTAGTGAGCATGAGTCCCCCAGGCTTTAGTCTCATGGAGCTCTATTCTAGTAACAACTGCTCACATCTACTCACAGGGCTTTAATGTTTACAATCATTTTCCTCAAACAGCCCCGTTAGGGAGGTGGTGAAAGTATGATTTCCTCTATTTTACAGATGAAGAAACTGAGGCTCCCCAAGTCTTTGAAGGACTTTTTCAAGGTCACACAGGTAGTAATTGGAGGCAGGGATGTGATCCAAGGTCTCCTGATGCCAAGTACCAGCCTCTGGTACAGCACTGTGACAGATCCCAGCTCTGTCCTTTACCACCTATGTGCCCTTAGTAGGTCACTTAAGGTCATGCGCACTCAGTTTCCTCCTCTGTAAAATGAGAAAGAGCATTGTGTTTGGAGTCAGAAGACTTGGGTTCACATCCTGGTGTTTCCATTGACTACCTTGTGACCTTGGGCAAATTATCTCTCCTCCCTGAGCCGGCCTCAGTTTTCTTCTCTGTAAAAAGGGAGTGAGGCTAGATGCCTCTGAGGTCCTCGGCTCTGGGTCTAGAATCACATCTCTAGTCTGGTAGAGTTCCCAATGCCACCTTGGATACCCAGGCGGAATGAGAGCTCTGTGGGAGCACCTGGGAATTCCCAAGTCCTCCCTCCTCTAAGAGCTGGCTGATTTCTCCACCAGTCCTTTGTAGCCATTTGGATGAACTGGAAAAACAACCCACTTCCCAAACTTAAAAAAAGTTGGTTACTGTCAGCAGGCCAAGATTTTCCCTGCTTGCCTGGCGAGCTGTTCTGATAACTATTCTCCCAGTTGTTCTGAGTAATTGGGTAATTCAGCCTCATACATCCTGTAGCTGTCAGACACGCATCAATCAGGATGGCCTATGGAGCCCACGTTTGGCCGAGAATTCCAGATTACTTGGGAAGTCCTAGAGCAGGCGACATCCAAGCTGGGAGGGACTTCAGAGCCTAGAATGTCTGAGCTGAAAAGAGACTCAGAAATCCTCTGTTTTATGGCATTAGCTAACATTTTTAAGGACTTCTTATCTCATTTATCTTCAAAACAACCTTGGGAGATAGGGGAAAGCGAGTATTTCTATAGCACCTACTATGCCCCCAGTCTTGTGCTAAGAGCTTTTACAAATAATCTTTTATTTGACCCTCACAAAAAACCCTGCAAGGCTGGTGCTGTTATCTCCTTTTTACAGTGGAAGAAACTAAGTGACTTGCCCAGGGTCACTCTAGTAAGTGTCTGAGGCCAGATTCAAACTCAGGTCTTCCTGACTGGGAGTCCAACACTATCTACCATACCATGCTGCTTCCCCTCTCAAGTTTATTGTTTTCTAACTGTGAACCCAGAGAGAATCCACAGCATTTTGGCTATCCTAGGCCTTTACACCTAAAGACTTAACTTAAAAAAAACCCCACTGACTCCTGCTTCCCTGCATTTTACTTATCTCACTCCCAGCTACTCCTTCTCCCTCAAATATAGACTTCACAGAATAGAGATACTTCGCCAGTCCATGACATAGTTAGATTTGGGAAAGATTATAGGATTATAGCTCTAGGGCTGGAGGGGCTCTGCAAGGCAGCAAGAGCAGTCCTTCATTTTACAGAAAAGGAAATGATGCCTAGAGATTCTCAACTCCTCTCAGCATACATATTGATTCTCCCTCAAACCCTAACCACCAAGTTCCTCATACTACTCATTTTCCATGACCTGCTCCTCCCCCCCACATCAGCCACACACAAAGATGGTCACACCCTCAGTCTTGCCATCACCCCCAAATGAACCACCACCATATTCAAGAATTCTGGAACTGCTTATCCAATCATAACCACTCGGCTTTTCTCTCCCCTTGCAAAGCCGTATTCTTCCTCTGCACCATAGATTCCTCTCCAGTCCCCTTGACCTCTCAATTCTCTCCCAGGCCATCTCCCCATGCACTGGCCACTTTCTCTTCTTTTCTCCATCTTGGTACCTTGGTAAACCAATTCAACTCTACACTGTCCTCCTCTCTTGAATTCCCAGCCTCTGATTATGCCCAGCCAAGCCTCAGCCCCGCATCACCCACCATTCATTGCCTTCACTCTTACACAAATGCTGTTGAATGAAGATGGAGAAAATCACACACCTGTTCTGACTGGGTCCACTACAAATCTGTGTTAAACAACCTCAGCTGGGCCCTCCCCCACTGCTTGGCAATCCTGCCACATTTTCCTTATCCCACTCCTCCAAATCTGCTCCTCCAAAATTTTGCTTCCCTTTTCAAACATCCTATGGATTCTCCTTCCTCCACATTCTCAGCTGAGAACCTTGTCTTATATTTTACAGATAAAATTGAGGCGCTTTCTACTATTTCACTGGGTGATCTCATCAGCTCTCACGGATTTAATTACCATCTCTGTGCTGATGATTCCTGCCCACTCTCTCTGCTGACCTCCAATCTTGCATCTCCAGCCTTCTTTCACAAATCTCAAACTGGATGTCCAGTAGACATCATAAACTCAATATGTTCAAAACTGAACTCAACTTCTTTCCCCAGGACTCTTCTCACCTCCTACCTTCTCTGTTACTGCAGAGAGCAATGCCATCTTCCCAGTTCCTCGGGGTCCCAAGCTAAGAGTCACCCTTGACTCCTCCCTCTCTCTGACCCTCCCTACCATATGGTAGGGTCTGGTGATTTCACCGGTGCAACATCCCCCAGTATGTCCCCTTCTCTCTTTGGACACTGCCTCTACCTGGGTGCAGACCTTTGTCACCTCACAGCTGGATTACTGCAATAGCTTTTGGGAATAGGAGTGGTGATCTTCCTGTCTCAAGGCTCTCCCCTCCAGTCCATCCTCCATTTAACCACCAAAGTGATTTTCCTAAAGCACAGGTCTGATCGTGTAAATCCCCCCTCCCCCTGCCCCACTCAATAAACTCGAGTGGTTCCCTATCACCTCTAGGATCAAATACAAAATCTTTGGTCTTTCAAAGCCCCCTCCTACCTTTCCAGTCTTCTTACCCCTTACTCCCCAAGAAGTTCTCTTCAATCCTGGGACACTGACCTCCTGGCTGTTCCATGAACAAGACCCTCCATCTCTAGACTCTGGGCATTTTCTCTGGATGCTCCCCATGTCTGGCATGCTCTCTCTCCTCTCCTCCAACTACTGAACTCCCTGGCTTCCTGTAAATCCCAGCTCTTACAGGAAGCCTTCCCCAATCCCTCTTAATTCCAGTGCCTTCCCTTTGTCAAATTATTTCCTATTTATCCTGCATAGAGCTTGATTGTATATATTCGTTAGAATGTTGTCTCTCTCATTATATTGCAAACTCCAGAGGGCAGGACCTGTCTTTTGCTTCTTTTTGTACCCCCGGAGCTTAGCACAGTGCCTGGCACATAGTAGGTGCTTAAAAATGTTGACTGATTGATTGATTGGTTGGTTGAATTTACTTGGGATCATAAGATCACAGACTTAGAGTTGAAAAGACCTCAGCAGCCACCAAGTTCAAACCCCTCATTTTACAGATAAGGAAACTGAGACCCAGAGAGTTGAAGTGACTTGATCAAAGTCATACAGGTTGTAAGCAGTAGAGTCAGGATTGAAACCTAACTTCTCTGTCTCCATCACCCATGCTGATCACCAAGGTGCCTTCCGGGTTTGAGGGTCTAAAGTTGGGCTTTTTTTTTAAACAAATTATTTATTTACTTTTAATATTTTTTTAAAAATTTGAATTCCAAATTCTCTCCCTCTCTTCCAATGCTCATTGAGAAGGCAAGCAATGTGACATCAGTTATGCATGCAAAATCATGCAAAACATATTTCGGTATTGGCCAAGTTGCAAAAGAAAAGCAAGAGAAAAGAAAGTGTTTTCTGCTTCAATCTGCCTTCGGAGTTCATCAGCTCTTTCTGGAGGTAGATAGCCCTTTTCATCCTGGGTCCTTTGGAATTGTCTTGGATCATTGGATCGATCAGAGGAGCTAAGTCTTTCGCAGCTGATCATAATAACATTGCTGTCACTGTGTCCTGTGCCGGTTCTGCTCACTTTGATCTGCATCAGTTCATACAGCTCTTGTCAGGTGTTTTCTGAAACTATGCCCTTCCTGATTTCTTATAGCACAATAGTATTGCATCACAATCACACCACAACTTGTTCAGCCATTCCCCAACGGATCAGCAACCCCTAAATTTCCAATTCCTTGCCACCACAAAAAAAAGCTGTTATAAATATCTGTGTACAAATACAAATCTGTGCAAACACAAAATTTCTTCTTTTCCTTGTCCTCTTTGAGATACAGTAGTATTGCTGGGTTTTATTACCCTTTGGTCCTAGTTCCAAATTATTCTCCAGAATGGTTGGATCAGTTGACAATTCCACCAACAATGCATTAGTCTCCCTATTCTTCCATATCCCTCCAATAGCTTCCATGTTCCTTTTCTATCATGGTGGCCAATCTGACAGATGTGAGGGGGTATCAGAGGTCGTAGAATAATGATAACACTAGTCACTCCCCTTCACAATGTGCTTACACATGCACACACACACACACACACACAAATTTACAACCCTTTACAGATTTCCAAGCCCTTTCATATTCATCATCTCTTTCGATCCATACAACCTCCCTGGGATGGAGAATGGACAAGCATTATTATCTCATTTTGTAGATCAGGCTGAGGTGAGGTGACTTTCCCAAACCCTATTCCGTGAGTCCCACAGCCAATGACTTGTGGCAGCAGTGGGCCGAGGGCCGTCTCTCCGGCCCCTGCTGCTGCCTTCTGCCACCTCCTCGGGTTCTTGTGACTCTGCTCATCGCCCATGGTTGCCCTTTATTTTTCTCAGAAATGCTGGAGGCAGACAGAGTGACTGATTTTTCCAGGAATCCTTGCTTTTCGCCTCTGCCCAACCTCTTCCAAGGTCACTCCAGGGGAGAGGGGCGCCACCGAAGTCAGATCTTAAGACTTTCTTTTGTTTCTTCCATCAGACAAGATTTCCTCCTGACAGCCAATTTCTCCTGCCTTGTGCCCCTTCTGCCGTCCCTGCCCCCGGCCCCTGGGGACGGAGCAGTCCCAGAATAGTGCAGGAGAGGCCCCAGGGGGATGCTAAGGCCTACGGAGGAAGTAGTGGCCTTGAATTTTATTAAAGCTTTCTTTTAGGCTTCCCGTTTTAGAAACAGGGACTGACTGACTGTGGCAAAAGGGAACCACTTCTGGTCTCTCCCCTGAATAGCCTGTCTGGCCACCACAGAATTCCAGGAATCCCAGGCTGAGCCTACAAAGTCCTGGGAACCTGGGAGCCCTCTGGGTGACCAAGAGCTCTTTGGGGTTAGGGTTCCAAAACATCTGGAAAATTTGTTAGGCTTCCGAGTGGGAGTAACTAACTTATTGTTCTCCAGTGCTCTTCCACTCAGATGCTTGACCTCTGCCTAGTACAGTGGTACAGTGGTAAGTGTGCTGCGTGTGGAATCAGGGAAGCTTAGTTCAAATCTCAGCTCTATCGCTTATTAGCTATGTGACTCTCTGGGCCTCCATTTCCCAATCTGTAAAATGAATGAGTTGGACTAGGTAACAATGGTCCCTTCAGCTCTAGATCTATGATTTTGTGTGGTCCTATGATATCCTTCTGGGGACTTCATCTTAACAAAAAACCCACAACTTTTTCTGGGAGCAGTTTAATATGTAAGTATTATTATTTTCATTTTACAGATGAGGAAACTGAGGCTCAGAAAGACGAAGTGACTTTCTCCTAACCAAACAATCTCATAGGCAAGGTAGGAACCCAGGTCTTGCTGGCTCCATGTGTAGCACTCCATGCATTCTGCTCTACAGCGTTCAGAAGTTCTATAATAGAAGTTCTATAATATACAACCCTCAGGGTGTTCCCTTCCCAATTTGATTTTCCTTTTCTCTTTGAGCAGCCAGGCCAGCTTTTGCCTGATTTCTTACCTAGCCTTAAATCACTGAATGGGTGTTGCCTCAGATAAACCAAGACCTGGGAAAGACCTTAGCTTGAAAAGGCCAAGGTCTCCCACTGCATCCGAGATCAGCTCTAGTCTTGTTTGTGTATCTTGCCACTGGGCTCAGATAACCCTGGAGAAGAGTGTGAGGTTGGTGACTTAGCACAGTCCTGCCTCACTTAAATCTAATTCACTTGCAAGTCAAGACATCACCCTCCTGACGGCACTGGTTCTCTTCAAGAATGAAGGGCAAACAACAACAATGAAATACAGACTCATTGAGTCTGAAGTATAGCATATGTAGCTGGTAGATAGAGCACTGGACCTGGAATTAGGAAGACCTGGATTTGAATCCAGTCTCAGACTTTCACCAGCTGTGTGATCCTGGGCAAGTCACTTCACAAACTCTGTCTGCCTCAATTTTTTCAACTGTAAAATTAGGATAAAAATAGCACCTACTTCTAAGGGTTATTGTTAAGGTTATCGTAAGGTAATATTTGTAAACTCCTTTTCGAACCTTAAAGCATTATATAAATGCTAGCTTTTTATTATATAGACATGGCAAAATATAGATAGGATAGAGTATATACAGAAGCTCCAATTTGGAGGGATCCCAGAGAGCACCTAGTACAAACTGTACCTGAGAAGAAACCCCATTAATACCACTTCCTAATAAATGATTACCCAGCTTCTGACTGAATCTTTTCAGAAACAAGGAATTACAGACTCAATGTGAGAAAGTGGGAAATATGTTAGACCTTGGAATGAAGAAACCCAGGTTCACATCCCATCTCAGATGCTCTCCATCCATTGGACTCGGGGCCAATCCTCCCTCCTCTGATCCTTCATTTCCTTTTTCATAAAATAAAAGATAAGGACACTGGCATTGCCTCCCTCCCAGGGTCCTCCCAAGCAAAGTGCTTGGGAGACTTTGAAGTGTTCCAGAAATGGAAGCTGTTGTTATGAGCTGCTAAGGCAGTCTGTTCCACTGTGGGACCCCTCTTATTGTGAAGAAATCCTCCCTGACATCAAGCCCAAATCTATCTCCTTGCAACTTCCACCCACTGTTCCTGGCTCTGCTCTCTAAGGCCACACAGAGCAAACTTTACTTCCCTTTGCATGTATACGTATGCACATAGGTGGGAGAGAGTGTCCTAGACTTTCGGGGGAAATGTTTTTACTATACCATCCAAGTAATTTCTTTTGCTACTGGCTGATTATTAAGGGGAAGTATGCTGGTGGGGGCTTGAGAGCTACTCCTATTAGAGCATCATTACTAAGATGGTATTCTTATATAAAATATGACCATGGATTCCAGTCCAATGGAAATATATACCATTCAAATTCAAATAATGGGACTTCATGGGATTCATTATATGTATTAATTAGGACCCAGTTATAGTAAATACAACTGGTGAAAGGTGTCTTCCAAAAGCCTCCTCCCATAATTACCCAGAGTGTCCTTGGAAAGAGCAGGCATAAACGTTGAGCACATAGGTATAGAGGCTGCCAGCCACGTATGGCAAAGGTAAATCACAACAGCCAGTCCCCAAAGCCTTCAAATTCGATCTTTTTGTAGGATCCTCATGCTGGGGTATAGCATCTCTGACCTCATCACCTCCCTACTCACATACTTTTCTTGAACACTTTCCTACTCAATAAATTCCAGGGGCTTTCTTTAACTTTTAAAAACAAATACAGAATCATTTGACATTCAAAGCACTTCATAACCTACCCCCCCATCTTTCCCATCTTCTTAGACCTTACACTGCTCCACGTCCTTCAATCCAGTAATATTCCTAGCATAAGACACTGTCTCCTGACTTACGACAGCTTCCCCAGCTGTCCCCCCTGCTTGGAATGCTCCTCCTCCTCACCTCTGCCTCCTGGCCTCCCTGGCTTCTTCCAAGTCCCAGCTAAAATCCCACTTTCTGTAGGAAATTCACAATCCTCCTTAATTCTAGCACCTTCCCTCTGTTAATTATCTCCATTTTACCCTGTACGAAGTTTGTTTGTACATCATTGTATGCTTTCTTCCCAATTAAGTTGTAAGCTCTTCAAGGACAGGGACTATGTTTTGCCTCTTTTTCTATCTCCAGTGCTTAGCTCGGTGCCTGGCATATAGTAGGTACTTAATGAATGCTTATTGCTGACTGGAAGCTGCCTACTCCCTTGTGTTCCTGATTCTCTGCATGACCTGGTTGATGTGGGTGGGGAGAGGAGAGAAAATGCATTCCTCCTCCCCATTCCCACTGTCTGCCCTCTGGTTAATATGACTTTGGACCTGGTGCATTTGCAAAAGTTTTTCTCATTGGTGGAAAGAATGCTTCCTTGGAGTTCATCTATATCAATCTACCTATCTATTCTGTAGGTATTACACAATGAAACATTGACCAAATAGTCTATATATTACCTCTGTGACTTCAAATACACTTGTCCCTATGAAAGGAATGCACTCCTTTTTTACTCTGCCTATTGAAATCTTACACATTGAAATAGTTAACTAGGTGGAAAAATCTTCGCAGCAAGTTTCTCAATAAGAAATTGATTCAAATGTATAAGAACAAGAGTTATTCTTCAGTTGGAAAATGGTCAAAGTGCATAAACAGGAAGCTTTGAGAGGAAGAAATCATACCTAAGAAAAGATCATATAAATCACTAATAAGAAGAGAAATGCAAATTAAAGCAACTGTGAGGTTTCATCTCACACTCATTATCCTTGCAAATTTGACCAAAAAAAAAAGAGGAAAATGACAATTGCTAGAAGGAATGTGGGAGGCTAGGCACATTGACACATCGTTAGTGGACCTGTGAATTGGTTTAACCATTATGGAAAGCAATTTAGAACTATGCCTTCAAAGTTACTAAACTGGATACTGAAAGGATAAACCACTACTAGACCTATGCCCCAAAGAGATCAAAGAAAGACGAAAAGAACCCATATGTACAAGAATATTTAAAGCAGGGTTTTTTGTTTTTGTTTTGTGGTCATTGCAAAGGCTAGAAATTAAGGGAGTGCCTGTCATATAGAGAATAATTAAGCAGATTATAGTATATGAAGGTGATGGAATATTATTTTTCTGTAAGAAATGATAAAGGTGATGGTTTCAGAGAAACTTGGGAAGACCTGTATAAACTGATGCAAAGTGAAATGAGAAGAACCAGGAGAACAATTACA
Source organism: Phascolarctos cinereus (assembly GCF_003287225.1). Taxonomy (NCBI): domain Eukaryota; kingdom Metazoa; phylum Chordata; class Mammalia; order Diprotodontia; family Phascolarctidae; genus Phascolarctos; species Phascolarctos cinereus. The sequence goes on from NW_027555958.1 coordinate 455,726,199, forward strand.
AATAATAACTTTGTAGAGATAAATGATTTTGAAAACCTTAAGAATTCTGATCAGTGCAATGACCAGCCAGAGGATGGTGTGACGACAGGATGATGATGGCAATACCCACATTTCCTGAAGCAGAAGTGATGGGTTCAAGATGCAGAATAGGACACCTTTGGACCAGGCCAATTTGTATTGCTTGACTCTGCATATTTGTGGTAAGGGTTTTTTCAGTGGGGAAGAGTGAGAGGGAGAATGGAAGGGAGTGGTAGGGACAGGGGTGCCCCAGAACAGGAGAAAAAAAATAAAAGAAGGAAAAGATGGTTGTTGAAGCATTTTAAAAAACGACACAGAAGAGAACAGAAGAAATTTCAGAAGGAAACACAAGCAGGATAGCTTTGAAAGTTACATGTTAGATTCATCATAGACTTAAAAAAGAAAAGCTAGCATTAGATAATAGAACCTTGTGGTTTCATGTACTTTTTAATGTGTTTTTTCCTGTTCTGGTACCCATATGAATTTCCTCATTTTATTTGGAGTTTAAATTACAATTAAGTTAATTAAATTAAATAATTATTTAAATTAAATTATTTATTTGAATAAAATTTATTTAAAGTTTTTTTAAATGTTAAAAAAAAAAGAAATCCTACCAACTTTCAAGGCCCAACTCCATGTCATCTCCTCCATGAAGTCTTCTCAAGCCTTCCATCCCTTCCTCAAAACCAAATTTCCTCCCTCTCCTTTGCATTCCAGTGGATTAGAATGGTAAAGCATTTATTAAGAGCTTGCCATGTGCAAAGTTTTGTGCTAAGTGCTAGGGATACAAAAAGTAAAAGAGTCCCTGTTCTCAAGGAGTACACACTTAAAATTCAAGGAACCTTCACTTCTAAGAGGTTTCACTGAAAGACAGATAGGAAGACCTGGGGTTCCTTTCTTGGAGCAGCAACTAGGCAGATGACATTAACCAGTCAGAGGGCCAGAGGGCAGAGCGGTATTGCCCAGTGGTCCACCATGGTACCTGAAGGCATCCCTGCTCAGCCTTCAACTAGGAGCAGCCATGTGCCCCGCCACCACCACCACCAGTCTATGACATGCCTGTGTTCTTGGTCTTAGAGACCGTGATCACATTCTACTTAGACTGAAGTTTTTTTGTATCTAGTCTTACCTGCCCTGCTCAATTTCAAGTTCTTATTGATCTCTGCATGCCTCCCGCCTAAAGATCCCTTGGAGATCAGTTAGTATAATCCCCTTGTTTTACAGAAGGGGGAAAGTGAGCTCACATTTGCTGAGGCAGTTTGTTGTGATAGATGTTCAATCATTTTTTGGTCATTTTTACTCTTTGTAACCCCATTTGGGGTTTTCTTGGCAGAGCTACTGGAGCGGTTTTCCATTTCCTTCTCCAGCTCATTTTACAGATAAGGAAACTGAGGCAAATAAGGCAAAGTGACTTGCCCAGGGTCACAGCGCTAGGAAGTGTCTGAGGCTGGCCTGGTCTGTCTATGGTGACCCCTAGCTGCTGTCATTATAGATATCATGGGAAAACCACATTGGAATCCCACCTCAGCTAGTCACGGTGTGATCCTGGATGAGTGATCTAACCTCCTGAGCCTCAGTTTCTTCATCTGTAAAATGAGGATTAGCTGTCAGACCTACTCCGGCGTTACGGTGTCTAAATGCTAGTTACTGATGCTATTGCTAGGTCCTATGGCAGGTTAGGAGACTGGGCGGCTTGTCCTAGATAGGCCCAGTCTTCCTACCTTGAAGGAGAAGGGGGCTGCCAGGAGAAGGGCTCTCAAAGCTTCATTAAGCTGATGAGCTAATCAAATCAACGAGCATTTATTAAACCCCTACTGTGTGTCAGGCATAGTGCCAAGCACTGAGTCTTGTCCACGGTTAGCCTGGAGAAAGTTGCTGTTCCCAGGCTTTGTGTCATCCTCCCAGAGCCCTGTGCTCACACCTATGAAGACCTGTGATGGGAGGATCACAGACCTGGAGCTGAAAGGATTCTCAGAAGCCGTGGGCCCCTCATTTTACAGATGGGGAAACTGAGGCCCAGGGAGGTTACGTGACCTAAGATCATAAATTGAGAGCTGGAAGGCATGCCCTCATTTCTACAGAAGAGGAAACTTAAGGGCAGAGAATTTAAGTGATTTGCCCAGGGTCACCCACATAGAAAGTAAAAGAGGTAAAATTTGAACCCAGGGCCTCAAACTCACTCTCAATCCAGTGTGATTCCCATCCCTTTGATGCCTGTCAGTATCTCCTCCTTATCTCAGAACAGAGTAAGGTAGAGAAGCAAGCTGAAATATTTCTCTTACCTAAGGCAGGGGCACCCAGAGACAATTGCCCCTCTGGCCTCCGTGACCGTGGGCTCTGGGCAGTCTAAGGAGCTAGGACAGCCGGCAGCTCAAAGGCATGTGAACTACCCTCTCCAACAATAGTCAATAAACATTTATTAAGCACCTAGTATGTGCCAGGCACTGCTGGGAATACAAATAAGAAAAAGACAGTCCCTGCCCTCCAGGAGCTTCTAATCTAAAGGCTCGGGAGACACTATGCAGAAGAAAACTGAAGGGCAGGGGCAAGGGGAGGTGGGGGAGCCAGCATGATGTTCCAGACTGCTGAGGGTGCTGAGGAGGTGTGGAGTATCCCAGCAGAAGCAATCTCCACGAGCTTATCCTGGAGGAAGTGAGCCCCCCAAGCCTACCCTTTAGTAATACTCTGCTTCCCACATCCACCTGCATTTCTTAGAAAACTAGGAACCCATCTGGCTAATTCTCCTGTTAAAATGTCCTTTGTAGTCCCATTTGAAGGAAGGAAAAACCAAGGCTGGGGAGAGGTTTGCCCCAGTGATGCCCATGCCTGGAATCAGGGGTCTCAATCCAGAAGAAAAGCCAAACATTCCCCTGCTTATGACTTGAAGGCCAGTCACTGAGGTCATCCAGGCAGTGTGGTACAGGGGGCAAACCGTGAGCGAGCAATCAGAGGGCCGAAGTGCAGAGCTGTGTGACCTGTAGAGCTACTTCCCTTCTCTGGATCTCAGTTTCCTCATCTGTAAAATAAAGTTGGGCTGGATGATCTTCAGGGAATCTGATGGTTTACATTCTGAGCTCCCAAGCCTGTGATCATTACTATCAGCTCCCATTTCCTCAACACCAAATACTTTATCTTATCCTCAATTTCCTCATCTGTAAAATGGAGAGAATACTTCCACCCACAGCATCGATTAAGCACCTCCTAGGTGCCACTGGGTATCTGAAGACAAAAGAGGAAGTACTCCCTGCCGGAAAGGAGCTTAGGTTCTCCGGGTGGAAGGTGGGAGGCATCGGGAGAAGTCATTATGTATGCAGAGAAACAAATACAAAACAAATTTAGAGTCTTATCTGACAGGGCAAGGTGGGCATCAGCCACCGGAGGGATCAGGGCCAGCCCCCCTCTCGAAGGAGTCAGGTGCCAGCCCAGAAGGGAGCTGGAAATGCCAAGGTGTGGAGAGGAGCAGGTTCTTGGGGATAAATGCTCGGTAAGGTGCCACGGAAATGGGAGCGATCAATGCTCGAAGTCAGAGCCAGGTGGTGACTCAAGGGATGGAGCACTAGGCCTGGAGTCAGGAAACCCTGAGTCCCAATTCGCCCTCAGACACTACAGCTGGGTGACTCTGGGCAGATCACTTCACCTCTGCTCCCCTCAGCTAATAATAGTGCCTATCGCGCCAGGGTGTTGTGAGGATTGCAGGAAATAATATACAGTGTCCGGCACGTGAGAGGCGCGCGATATTTAGTCCCTTCCCCACGATTCCTATATTACAGGTGAAGAAACTGAGGCACAGTACCTGACAAGGGACTTCCGGAGCTGCATCTCCCTCCACTTGCCTCACTTTAGCACCTGTGATGCCCAGGGCCTAGCACAAGAACTTAGCACTGAGTGCTTGTCGACTGACATGAATTAATAAATAAGGCTTGTCTTGGATCGGACCGGGCCAGTGGTGGGTGAAATGGGTGATCTCCCGGGAGGTCCGCTCCTCCCGACTCTGGGACCTGGGGCGGGATGGAGGAAAGTGGAAAGAATTCTTGGATCCCACGGAGCCCATGAGGTAGTTTTCGGCCGCGGTGGCCTTGGCGGATGGAGGGGAGTGGGAGGACGCCCCCAGGCCCGAAGGCGAATGAGCTGACTGGGCTCTCCAGACCAGCTTCGGGGAGGGCTCAGGGCTATCACTAGGCACATGCCCCAGGCTGGGGTGCGTGTGTGGGTGCGTGTGTGTGCATGTGTGCGTGCGTGGGGTGGGCGTGGGGGGAAGAAGGGGTGGGGCGGTGAATCATGCCCTGGGCCCCTGCCCCGCCCCAGCCGCTCTCAGGGCTCGGGTCAGCCCTGGTTGCTCCTTTAAGAAGCTGGTTCGGCCCTGGCCCCGGCCCCTGCCCCGCCCCACTCCGCCCTCAGGGAGCTCCCGCAGACCTCGGACACTCAGGCGGAGGAAGAGACGGGTGGACAGACTGCCTCCGAGCCCGGGGGCTCAGGGAGCCACCCACCCACAGACGGCTGGACGGACAGACGGACTTGGATCCAGGCTCCGAGAGGTCAGTAGGTCCGCTGGGGTGGGGGGGGGGCCACAGGCTCAGCAGGGTGGCGGCTTGGTGGCCCGAGCGGAGCCCTGGAGACCCTGGACAGGACTGGCGCGTCTCGGCCAGGAATCCTGCTGGCTGTTCTTGGTCATCTGCAGTAGCAGCTGCAGCTTGAGCGGGCCTGGGTTGGGCTGGGCAGCGCCCCGGGGACCCCCACCTCCGCCTCTCAACTCCGGGCGCCGAGCCTGCCTCTGGCTGGTTGGCCCAGGATCTCGCGCTCGCTCTCGAGCCTCCCCCTCTGTTCTGTGTCCGCTGGGAGAGAGGGGCCAGCAGCCTCCCCTTCGTGCCTCTGTTTCCTCTTCTGTAAAATGGGGCGAAGGTAGGGCAGAGAAGAGATGTACGCCACAGAGATGGGTTGGACTACTGGTCATTAAGGTTCCTCCCAGTTTTAGGTCCTCCTCATCCGTGTTCTAATACACCGCCCCCTTGGACCCTCGGTTCTGTGACTCTCCTTCCCCTCTATTCTCTCCCCACCCCCAGCTCTGACTCTCTAGGTTCCAAAAGCTCCTTCCTTCCCACAGCTGACTCTCCAGGTTCTAAGACACCTCCCTGACTCTCTATATCCCAAGCCCCTCTTCCCTCTGCATTCTAAGACTCCTTCCTTCCTCTCCCCTCAATGGCTCTTACAATGGGAAGCGTACTGGCTCCCGAGTCAGAAGTCCTGGGTTCAAATTCCAAGTCTGAGGGTTCTTCCAGACCTAAATCTGTGTCCCTGTGACTAGCATCTCCCTCAGTTCTGACATTCTGTGATCAACTTCGGTAATCTGTGACCTGCTTTGTAACCTTCATGTTCAAAATTTCCTCCCAGCTGTGATGCTCTGTATTCTAAAGTATTTCCCAACTCTGGAGTTCTGGATTCTATTGTAGCTTCCAGCTTTCACCCTCTGTTCTAATATTCTTCTCAGTGTTGACCTGTTGTGTCCCAACCATGACCATTTGAGTGTGTGAGCTGGAGAAGGGAAGCTGGGAGAAAGTGGAGGCTGTCATGGGCCACACGCCATCCAAAAGCCCGCTTTAGAGCTAGGGTGGAGGACTCCCGGGGACCTGGCTTCTCCTCTGGGGGTAGATGGGATGGATGATGAACGGTGGGAACCAGGCAGTCCTGGAATACAGACAGCCCCCAAACACTTGGTTCCTGTTACAGGCATCTGGTCCATCCTGAACTTCTTTCTCCTCTTCAGGTGCCTCTGATGGAGACGTGATTGTGGTCCTGCTCCCAGCCCAGGAAGAAGGCTTCTTTGAACTCCTGCCCCAGCACAGCCTTCCTGGACTAGCCATGGTTGGTCCCTTGATAAGTATAAATTCCCCTATGCTCTTGAATCCTTCCTGCAACCCTATCTCTCTTGGGTTTAAAACCAGCATGGCTTAGGTAAGGGGGCAGAGACAAGGATGGAGATAACAGTAAGGCTTGGAACTGGGACTCTGGAGGTGATTTGTCCTCAGGCTTGATTAATTGTATCCCGGGGAGCCTGCTATAGGGAATAGTGGCCCTCTGAATCCAGAAACACTGACAGTTTTATAGAACTATAGATCAGAGGTGAGGGACAGCATGGCAGAATGCTCACAGGCCTGGGTTCAAATCCCACCTCAGACACTAACTGTGTGACCCTGGGCAAGTTGGTGAATTTCTCTGGGCCTCAGTTTCTTCGCATGCAAAATGAGGCAGCTGGCCTCTGAGGTCTCTTCCAGCACTAGAGTTAGTGCCTGAGTCACTGGCCTCAGTTTCCTCTATATGTCAAATGACAATAAGGATCCTCACCTTGCCTGCATCCCAGGGGCATTGTGAGGACAGAACTTCATCAGCCTCAGCAAAGTAAAGAAGGGTAAGTTATCGCCAAGAAGGAAGCTGTGTGTGACCACCGGTCGCTCACTCGAGAGCCAAAAGGCCATTCAGTCCAGCCCCCTCCTTTTCAGAGGAGGATGCTGAGGTCCAGGGAAATTCAATGACTTGGCCAAGGCCCTTCAGCCCAGAGAGTCAGGGATTTACCCGAGTAGTAGAATTAGAACCCATGTCCTCTGAATCCAGAGCTGGGGCTCTTTTCTGCCGTCCAGGAATTTGGGCTAGCTGGGGAGAGAGATTCATATTCCATTTCTTTTTTTAAAAAATGGATTTCTATGTTGTATACTTATCTTAACGACTCTTACCACAAACATCAAAACATGCAAAGGAGACCAGAGGAAGGACTATTTATGATATGAGGCAGGCACTTCCATTACATAGTTTTGGTAATATAAATGTGAATGTAATTAAATCAGATAGTAACAAAGTTTCCCTGTTTGCTAGTTTCTGCTTCAAAGCTTCCTTTACTTTCTTCTCAAGGTGACAACTGAACAGAACAGTCCTCCCCACCCCCACCCCCACCCCCACCCCACAGCCATCCTCAGCTCCTCCAGTCCAAGCTGGATTTCTGGTGGACCCGGGGCTGATGGGAAAGGGCAGAGAGGGGAAAATTTGCCTGTTTATAATCCCCAGAAGAGCAGCCAATCCCCATGCAGAACTGTCCTTAGGAATCCTCTTACCTGGGACAAAGGGGAGTCTGGGGGTTTTTTTTGGGGGGGTTAAGTGGGGAGGGGAAGGCATTGGGTTGGGGTGGAGATAACCCATGCCCCAGAGTCCTACCTGGAGTTGGGGTGAAAGCTTGGGGGGGAGAGATGGCAGGGTGTGAAGACCCTGGGGAGGGGGGCAGGTGAGAAAAGAGAATCACGAGGATGACGGTGGAGAAAGGTGGTGGGGCAGAGGCCTGGTGACCTTACCCTAGGTACGCTGCCCACTCTGATCTCACTAGCCTCACCTGCTGCCAACGCCATAGGAGTGAGAGTCTCAACCAAAAGGTGTCGGGGAGGGGAGAGAGCGTTGGACTGTGAAACCAGGAGTCAAGAGGCCCCCCACTTTCCCACCTCTCATTTGAAGTCTGGTTTCTGACCTCGTCATTTCCCCCCAAATCGCTGTCTGCCAAGTGACCCCTGATCTCTTGGTTGCCAGATCCAATGGCCTTTTCTTCATGCTCCCCCCTTCCCGACCTCTGCAGCCTGGGGCGCTGTTGATCACCCCCTTCTTCATCTCTCTAGGTCTTCTCCACCATGTTCTCTCTTGGTTCTTCTCCTACCCACCTGACCGCTCCTTCTCAATATCCTTGGCTGGACCTTCACCAAGGGCACAGCTGCATTATAACTGTGGGTGGCCCCCGGACTCTTTCGGCTTGGCTACCTTTGCAACACTTCTCCTCCATGTCCCCTCCTCCCCACTGACCCAGCTACCACCCCAGGCCAAGCCCTCATCACCTCTCACCTGGACTGCCTTTGTGCCTTCCTCCCTCCCTCCTTCCCTCAGGTCCCTCCTTCCCTCAGGTCCCTCCTCACTCCAGTCATCCTCCGTGCAGCTGACAGTGATCTTCCCAAGGCAGGGGTGAGGCGTGTTTCCTGTCACTCCCAGCACACGCGCTCTCTCCCCGCCCCCTCTCAATCAGTCAAACTCCAGGTGTTCCCTAATCACTTCCAAGATCAAACATCAACCCTCTCCTGGTTGGCATGTAAGGCCTTCCTACTTTCCCCATCTTCTCTAGCTTTGCTCCCTCCCCACGCCTTCCAACCCAGCCACACTGACCTCCTTGCTGTCCCATAAACACGTCCCTCTAAGCTCAGATTCTCTCCCCCACTGTCCTGATGGCTGGACAGGCCCATCTGTTCAGCTGCCTTTCTCTCCCCTTCCTCAGTGGGTGGAGGTGTGGGCCTCCCACCCAGGCAGTGCCCTCCACTGAAAAGGCCAGGAGTCAGAGGTCATGGCTTTGCATCCCAGGTTACCCCTCCTTGGTGACCTTGGAGAAGTTATGGCACCCACCTGGGCTTCAGTTTCCTTCTCTGTAAAATGAAGAGGTTGGATGAGATTGTCCTGAGGCCTCCTCCAGATGTCCTGGAAGACCTGTCTTCCTGTCCCAGCATTTTTGATTGTTTCCTGTGGAACAGACCTCTTCCCAGTTAGAGGGGTTGCTCTGAAAGGGCAGGAACCCTATCTTCTCCTTCTTCTGCATGATGATGATGATGCTAAGCACAGCTCACACCTATATTGTGCTATTAATAGACCCCTTATTGTATATGGCCCCATAGGCTTCTCACAAAAACCCAGGAAGGTCAGGGGTAAAAAAGCTATTATTCCCATTTTACAGAGCAGGAAACTAGCTCAGAGAATGTACCAACTCTCCCTAGGTCACGGAGCAGAGAACCGAAACCAGGTCTTCTGGTTCCGAGGCCAGACCTGTTTCCCCAGTGCCTGATGAAGTCTTGGTGATGGATGGGAATAAGTTAATTTCCCTGAGGGTAATGGCTTTGGATTAGAACAAGGTCAGTGGTGCCCTGGTCATGGAATCGTGGTCTCAAAGTCAGGCAGGAGCCCTGGCTGAGATCCCCTAGGCCAGCCTGCCCTTTCTGCTGCCCCAGGATGGGAGGCCCTTAGAACGTTCCTGGCACACTTGGCCAGAGAGGAGCTCGCCATCCCCCATGACAGCCCATTCTCACCAGGTAGCAGAAGGGCTTGGTACAAAGGCAGCAGGAGAGGATCAGGGTTTGATAGCACTCTTTGGTCCGGGGTTCTCACCAGCTCTCACCTTCTGTGTTCTAAGGTTCCTCCCAGCTCTAGCACTCTTTGGTCTAGGGTTCTCACCAGCTCTCGCCTGTGTTCTAAGATTCCTCCCAGCTCTGGCATCCTAGAAGTCTGGTCTGTTCATCACTTGTCTATCTTATCTCTAGGAAATAAGAATATTTCTCACCAAGCTCTGGTTCTATGTCCAGTGCTGAGGGAGCTCCTGATTGGCTGAGCCCAGGGGCAGTGTAGACAGTGGGAAGGGCAGTCAGGAGCAATCGCAGTGCTGGCCTTTGGATCTCGGGTCTGCTCTTTACCTGGGTGGACTTGGAGAGGTCCCGATTCCTGTACTGGAAGAAGCCAGGTTGGGACGAGGTGCCCTCTATCCTGAGGCCCAGCATGCCCAGTGTTCCAGGCTGGGTTGCCCTTCCTCCCCCAGGCACGTCCACACATTGTGTTCAGGTCCGGGACTGTGGAGGGACTTTCTCCATCACTCTCAGGACAATGCCATATTCTGAGGAAAGGATGTGGCAAAGAGCTGCCCGTGACTCACCCGTGCCAGGGCATTAGCTGACTCTTAATCACTTTTCCCCTCTTGGACTTTGTTAAAAGGCATTCCTGAAGCCCCAAAGTCTCCCCCAGGGACTCTGGCCCAGCCAGGCAGCATTCTGGGATCTGGGCTTTTCAGCCTGCTCTCTTAGAAGTGGGGAGTGTGGTCTGGGCAAATCGGGTGGGGCTCTGCCCTCTGCCCCAGATTTTCATTGCATTCCAGGCCTGGAAGCTGGGACATTTGGGGTCTTGGGGCTTGGCAGGGAGGCTTTCTGTCCTCAGCTTGGCTGAGAGATTCTCTCAAGCAAAGAAACAAGGGGTAATCTGAGGAAGAAGCCGGGAGCCAATCCCCTCACCCATGGCAGGCCCCAATAACCTCAGGGCCTACAAGTAGAAAGTTAGATTTTGTTTTATCTTCTTTTGGGCCCTGCAAGGAGGGGGCTTTCTTGTTGTGCCTTACATCTTGGAGGTTTCTCCCGACTTGAAAACTTACTGGGGAGGGGGGCAGTGCTAGAGAATGAAGGTGAGTCCCTGGCCAAGTAAGGGAAACTGAGTCCCAAAGCAGTGAGGGACGCAGGGACAGGCAGAGCTGGGAGAAATCTGAGTGGCAGCATCTCCCAGTCACAAGCAAAGCAGGCCTTCAGAGATGCCTGTGTGGGGTCAGGAGGTTCTGCTTCTTCCATGCTTAAGCAAGTTCCTAAACCTTTCTGGGCCTCAGTTTTTCTCATCTGTAAAAGAAGGAGTTTGGATGGGATTGGGATTCTTAACCTGAGATCCAAGTCTACAGCTGGATACTGGCCACACGAACAGTCTATACTGTTGAGGTCAGGGAGGCCTGGGAATCTGGGTCCTTGAATTTGGTTGGGGAAAAAAAAAAGCACACTTTTTTTTTTCTTGCTAAACTCTAACTGAAATTTAGCATTTCCTTCAATTACATAAAACCACTGTTCCAAGCAAGGATCACTAGGCTTCCTCAGACTATGGTCACAGGGGCCCGGGACACCAGCAAGGTTAAGAAGCCATGGGAACAAACATTTATTAAATGTCTATTCTCTAGATAAGCTGCTCCCCTATATGAGGTCTGTGGAAGCTGGGAGGGGAGAAGATGCTAATGCTGAAGATAAACTTGGCGAAAAGGAGGGTGGTCCCGGGAATGGGGGACCTCTTGGGCCAAGCAAAGTCGTCAGACAAAAGTTAGGATTTAGAGGTAGAAGCAACCTTGGAGATCACCTCACCCCATTGTACAGATGGAAGAAATGAGGTCCCAAGGTGGGATGAGGCTTGTTCTACTACTGCATTACCTTGGACTGAGATTAGAACCCAGGTCCCCAGACTCTTTTCACTGAACTAAGGCTACCTCTCTTGGTGATCAAAGGAGATAGCATAGATTTACGATCGATGAACATTTATTAAGCATCTACTATGTGTCAGTTCAGTCATTTTTCGGTCATGTCCAACTTTTCATGGAGGTTTTGGGGAGTGGTTTGCCATTTCCTTTTCCAGCTCATTTTACAGATGGGGAAACGGAGGCAAACAGGGGTAGGTGACTTGTTCAGGGTCACTCAGCCAGTAAGTGTCTGAGGTTGGATTTGAACTCTGGAAGATGAGTCGCCCTGACTCCGGGCCTGGCGCTCTGTGCACTATGGCTCCCCCTAGCGACCTGTGTCAGTCAACACCAGCTGTAGTTATTTTCGACAACACTATTACGCTTTTCTCATATTTCGTCTTGATTCAACTGCTCTTCCATCAATGAATCAGCATTTATTAAGCACTTACTATGTGCCAGGCTCTGTGGATGCAAAGACAAAAACGGAGCACTCCCTGCCCTCAGGGAGCGTCCACTCTACCATGACAGGCAGTGTGATAAAGTGGAAAGAGGACTAAATTTGGAGTCAGGAGGGTTCTGGATTTGAATCCTGCTGCTCTTGGAGCATCAGTTTCTTCCTTGGTAAAATGGGGGGGGGATGATCTCGTCCTGGTCCAGAGCAGCCAGGAGGCTCCTCAGGGATTCTGGGACACCCACTTCACTCCCTTCCAACGGAAGCTGGTGCCAATAGGAATGACAATTCAGGATGAGCTCAAGGGCTGGTGATGAGGCTCTCTGCAGGAAGCGGAGGCCCTGAGGTCCTGGGCCATCTCGGTGCCTCACTAAAGAAAGCCTTCAGGGCCTCCTGGGCACCCCTGGGGAGCCGCGAGGCCATTATCCTCCCCTCCCCCTCCGATTTATTCTCTTCTTTCTGCACGTTTACAGTCACGCTTTATACTCTTCTGGGTGGCTTCTCATGCATTCTGTCTTCACAATTCGTGTGTGCGTTCTCAAAGAGAGGGCGGGATGTCTTGCCCAATGGCCTATAGAAAGAGGTGAATGAGGGATTGATTTCCAGCGGTCCAGTCATGTCTTTTATTGGCCCTGGAGCCAGTGTGTAATCTTGCCTCCACGTGTGTGACCTTGTGTGAATCACTTCATGTCCCCAGACCTCAGTTTTCCTCATCTGTAAAATGGGGATGTTAGACTCCATAGTCCCTGAGGTCTCATCCGGTTCCATGGGCCCCCGCCACCCTTCCAGATTGTCCTTCACATTGCCTGTCTTCTCTCTGTTTCTCTGTGTTCAGACCTGTGACCGAAGGGTGGCCTCATCTTTCCGTTACGGAGTGACCATCACTGGGGCAGTGGTCCTGGTCACCGGGACACTCTGCTTTGCCTGGTGGAGTGATGGGGACATGGAGCCCTCTCTGAACCCCGGGATGAAAGCTTCTCTCCCTGGGAAGGCAGCCCCCCTGGCTGGCACCGCGGCCCCCACGACTGCACCCCCCAGCGCCCTGCTGAGGTCGGTCAGCTTCTTCTGCTGCGGCGTCGGGGGGATGCTCCTTCTCTGGGGCCTGCTCTGGTCAGCCAAGGCCAATGTCCGGGCAGCCCCTCGATACTACCACAGCCGTCTCCCCAGGGACCTGAGCTACTTCACAGCTGAGCCTGTCCAGAAGTGGAGCTACAGGTCAGTTGCACGGGGTGGGCCTGGTGACTAGTTGGACCCTAGCTCAGGCGGGGCGGGGGGGGGGGAGCACATTTCTCTGGGGAAGCCAGGAGTGGGATCGAGGAGGGAAGCACTCAGCACGGCAGGATGGCGTGGTGGACAGAGGGCTGGATTGGAATCGGGGAGACCTGGTTTCTCATTTTCTGACACTCCCTTACTATGTTACTCCGGACAAGCCTTGTCAGTGCTATGGGCCTCAGTTTTGCTGTCTGTAAAATGGGGGTGATCATACCTCTAGCCCCCACCTCCTCGAGTTGTTGTGAGATGATGGATCTAAAGCCCTTTGCAAACTTTGAAGTGCTATGTAAATATCCATTATTTAACACATGGACCCTCATTGTTTTAGTTTGGACCCACAATTTCATCAGTGAAAGGAATTCCAGGTGTGAAAATGCTCATTTCTAATGAAGATCTGAAGCACCAGCAGATTAAGTGACTAACCCAGGGTCCCACAGCGAGTATGAGACAGGTCTTTACTGCAAAGGCACACTTTCTGTCCTCTGCTCCATCCTGCTTTTGTATGATCATCCCCATGTTACAGGGAAGGAAACTGAGGCATAGGGCTAGGAAGTGATTTTTTTAAAGGACACTTGGTCAGTGAACAACGGGGCCAGTATTTGAATCTAGATCTAATTAGAAAGCTTGATACGGAGGATGAGCTGGCCAAGAGGCCCAAGAAGGCATAGTTAGGCAGGGTCGCTCTGCAGCGTTGGGCCATCGTTTCTTCATCTTTAAAATGTACTGGACGGCCTTTGAAGTCCCTTCCAGATCTAAATATCTGATCCCACGATTCTGGCCACAGGGATTTCTCTGTTATAAGGACGGCGCTTCAGTCCAGAGCCCCTGGCAAGGTCCCGGCCATAGAAGGGACTTTGGCGATTATCTAACCCGTCTGCTGTTGTTTCACAGACAAGAAGGCCAGGGTAAAGCTGCCTCTAACTAGAGAGCGGTGCTGGGGCCGCAGGGGCCCGATGCCACAAGATCTAGGTAGCATGGGACCAGTGGCCCCATGTTCTTGGGCTTCCTGGCTCTCATCTTGTTCAGAGCCCAAGCCCAAGAGGAGCCAAAAGGTGCAGAGACTGGGCCGCCTTTGCAGCCTCCTTCCCCCCTTGTCTCTGCCCCTTCTCCCCTGTGTTTCCCTCAGTTTCCCCATCTGTAAAATGACTTGAGAAAGAAATGGCCAACCACTGCAGTGTCTTTGCCAAGAAAACCCCAAATGGGCTGACAAAGTCAGACACAACCCAAATAACTTCATGACTACAAAGGCCATGCTGGGCCAGCAGACAATTCCAGGACCCAGCTGGCCAGTTTGGACCATGGCTTCCTGCTTACTTGCAGGTCAAAGGGAGAGAGAACTGTTGTCCGTGTACATAGTCCTGTATTTACCCAACAGAGCTCCAGGTCACAGCCGTTTCCAGGCAGGGACACAATCACCTTCAGCTCTTGGTGGCCTCTGAAGGCGATTCAGAGTATCCTTACTCAGTGGTCATTCAGTGGGCAACCTCAGGGGCCTGGGATAGGCTGACATTGGTTTAAAGCATTAGAATGTTACAGGGAAAATCTAGAATGTTAGAGGACTGACCACAGAATGCCGGAGGCCAGAAGATCCTTGAAGCACAGAATGCCAGGACCAGGAGGAACCTTAGAGCACAGAATGCCAGGACCGGGAGGGTCCTTAGAGCACAGATTGCCAGGATCGGGAGGGTCCTTAGAGCACAGAATTCCAGGACCGGGAGGGTCCTTAGAACACAGAATGCCGGGACCGGGAGGGATCTTAGAGCACAGAATGCCGGGACCGGGAGGGATCTTAGAGCACAGAATGCCAGGACCGGGAGGGTCCTTAGAGCACAGATTGCCAGGATCGGGAGGGTCCTTAGAGCGCAGAATGCTGGGACTAGGAGGGTCCTTAGAACACAGAATGCCAGGACTGGGAAGGATCTTAGAGCACAGAATGCCGGGACTGGGAGGGTCCTTAGAGCACAGAATGCCAGGACTAGGAGGGATCTTAGAACATATTTGGAGCTGGGAGAGATCTTAGACCAGAGAAAAGAGAATGTCAGAACAGTGGAGAGCCTTAGAACAGAAAATGACTGTGCTGGGAGGGCCCTGAGAATGTTCCAGTCCTGGTCCTACTATGTGTTTTGGGGGTGGAGGGAGTCCTTTCTCCTCTCTGAGGAGTTTCCTCACCTATAGAGGAGGTGGTCAGTCTAGGTAGAATCTAAGCTTCGACCTTCTCTGATTCCAGGACCTCCAAGCCTGGGTTCTCAGTGCACAATCCCAACTTTCTAGGGTCCTAGATTTAGTGAGGGAAGGAGCCTCAGAGGTCAGAGTGTCCGCATGGTCACTGAAGCCCTTTGAGTTTCCCTAAGCTCTTAGAGCCGTCACTGGCCTGGCTGAGCTGGGAGGCAGGATGGGAGGCGAGGCTTCCAGGTGGGCAGGGCCCTTAGAAATCATCTGATTCAACCCCCTCATTTTCCAGAGGCAGCAGCTGAGCCCCAGAAAGCTCAAGACACCCCTTAAATGGGCACTGAGCCCCAAGAGGGGCGGCAGAGCCTACACTAGACTCTTAATCTGGGCTCGTCAGCAGCCTTGATAGTCAAAAGATGAACAGAGGGGAAAAAGGGGGGAAATGGCGGAGGGGGAGATGAAGAAGCTATATTTGCTATTTTGTCCTCCCCAGAGGGCCATGTACGCTTTATAAATGAATAGGAATGAGTCATTGAATGAATGTTGGAGCGGGAAGGACCCTTAGTGGCCATTCTACAGAGAAGGAAACTGAGGCCAGGGAGGGGAGTGAGCTGCAGAGGGGGCAAGGGGACAGCTGACAGATTGATTCATTTTATTGAACGACTTTCCCCTCTGCTTGTCTTAGTTACAAGGGCTGAAAGGTGGAGGTGGGTGGAGGGTGAGAGGACATATCTGGGAATGAAGATGATATAAATAAAAAAGTTATTTTAAAAACCCAGATGTTTAAAAAGAGAAGGGAATCATGTTAGCCCCACAGGAAGACCCTTGGAGGGCATCCATTCCAGTCCCTCCCTTACATTCAGCTCCCTCCCCACCTCCTCCTACAAGGTGCCCCAAGGCGCTCACTCACCACCTCCCAAGACAGACCGGCCACTTAGGCTCCCACTAAACTTCCACTTCTACGACCTGGTCCTAGTTGGCTCCTTTGGGGGCCATCCCACTCCCCTTTGGATATCTGAAGACGGCTTACTCACAGTCCCCTGGGGTATTCCCTTCTCCATGCTGAAGATTTGGGGAGGACAGAAGATAGCAGACAGTCACGTCCCACAGATCCCAGACATGGGTAACTCTGGGCAGATTACTTAGCTTCATCTGCCTCAATGTCCTCATCTGTAAAGTAGGGATAATTGTAGCACCCATCACCCAGAGTCATTTTGAGGATGAGATGAGATGGCATGTGTAAAGCGCTTTGCAATCCTTAAGGTGTTATGATTGTTATTATTATTGTTGTTATTCTAGAGGTATATAGCCCTTCCCACAATGCTTAGAGTCCAGTAACTTGAAAAAGGCCGAAGGCTTGAACCACAGAGGCAAATGCCCACCTACAGTGGACAGGCCACTTTCTTTCTTTCTTTCTTTTTTTTGGCTTGGCTAGGCAATGGGGTTAAGTGACTTGCCCAGGGTCACACAGCTAGTAAGTATTATGTGTCTGCGGCCAGATTTGAACTCAGATCCTCCTGAATCCAGGGCCAGTGCTCTATCTGCTGTGCCACCTAGCTGCCCCCCAGACAGGCCACTTTCTTGAAAAAAATATTCCCATAAAGAACACTTGGTACCTAATGTTTTTAGGGGCATGAAGTCATTGTCTCTCTGGTTCATGCTTTTTTCGCTGACCCGACTGCTCTGAGAAGGTGTCGGTAGGCTAAAAGAGTCATTCGCCCAATGGTCCCTGCGCCCCTTGAGAAGCGTCCCTGTCCTCAAGGCAGCCGGCTACAGCTCGGGGACCCCAGCGTCACAGCTGGAATCTAGACTTCCAGGCAGGAAGTCCTCTCAGGCACACGCTATCTGTGGGAACTTGGGCGGGTCATTCCTCTCAGAGCCTCAGTTTCCTCATCTGCAAAATGGAGAGGCAGCTAGCACCGACCTCACCGCGAGGCGAAGATCAAATGAAACACGCAGAAAGCACCTTGTGACACTTAAAGTGTCGCAGGCACGTGAGCAATGCTATGTGACTAGGGATCATGGAACCTTCTTTTTACGTACACAATAAATTCAGCGTCTAGCTGTCAGGGCTGCCGGCCTGTCCCTCGCTCCTTCTGGCTTTGCTGCCATTCTTTTCAAGAACTCCCTTCCACAGATCTCTCTTTGTTGCTTTGGCTTCCCTATGCTCAGCCTCTCCCCCCCACCCCCCCCCCCCATTAAATGAGAGAGACAGAGAGAGAGAGGCTGAGAGACATAGAGAAAGACAGAGAAACAGACAGAGAGAGAGAAGAAAAAGGGAGGGGAGAGGAGAGAGAAAAGGAGGGACAGAGGGAGGAGAAACCCAGAGGAAACAGAGGAGAGGACAGTCAGACACAGAGAGACAGAGACAGAGAAGCAACCAAAACTCTTGTAGCAACCCTAGTCAGATAATACAGCTCCCCGCTGGGCCGGGCTGCATTCCAAGGGATTTAGCTCCAGGTCTGGTCCCTGGCAAACCTGAGATTCCCTGATCTCCACCCAGCCCCAAGCACTTGGTCAAAGCCTTCCTGCCCGAGGTGGGCTGTGACTGAGGGGGAGGGAGACGGTTAAATGGGGTAAAGGGAGGGGCCCCGAGTCACCCCCTCCCCAGCCCCAGGCTCAGTGACGCTCCCCGACTGCGGCCTGGGCCGCCGCTCCAGTTCAGGTATCAATCACTTGGGAAATAAGCAATCATTATCAAGCATGTTCCATGGACAAGAAACTGGATGTGTGAAGACCCCCTGGCCCCTAGGAGCTGGTGGTGTAGACTACAGTACGTAAAGAACTATTGTCAAGAGAAAGCCAAAGTGATTTGGGCAGGAGGAGGAGGAGCAGGAGCTGGCTCAATCAGGGCAGGCTTCCTGGAGGAGGTGGCTCCAGACCTGAGCTGGGAAGGAAACAGTTTCCTTACACAAGCATTTCCTAAGAGCCTGCTGTGGACTAGGGACTGGGGTCAGACAGATAAAACCGGCACAGCCCCACCCTCCAAGACAGTCCATTCTACTGAGAGAAAACTCAACACAAAGAAGTAAATGCAAACTGTGTGCGGTGCTTCTGCGGGGAGCGAGGATGGGGAGGCCAAGATCAGGGAAGGCCTCATGGAGGAAGAGGCTTTTGAGCTCAGCCTTGAAGGGAGCGAGCGGTGAAGAGGGAGGGCGTCCCACGTGTGGGGGACAGCCTGTGCAAAGGTCCAGAGAAGGGAGAGGGAATCTTACGTATTGGGATGAGAGCGAATTTGACTGGACACTGAGCATGTGAGGCAGAGTTGTGGGAAATCTGACTGACTTTGCTTGTTCCAAAATCCTTCCTATCTCTGATGTGCTATATCCCAAGGCCCCTCCCAGCCTGGCATTCTCTGTTCTAAGCTCCCTCCCAGCTCAGACGTTCTGGTGTCTATAATGTTCTCCGAAATGCTCCGCCTGCTTCCAGGTCCAAGATCCAGACCAGTGTCTTCACAGTTAACTTCCC
The DNA here is from genome assembly GCF_003287225.1 of Phascolarctos cinereus. Taxonomy (NCBI): domain Eukaryota; kingdom Metazoa; phylum Chordata; class Mammalia; order Diprotodontia; family Phascolarctidae; genus Phascolarctos; species Phascolarctos cinereus. The sequence continues at coordinate 455,744,609 of NW_027555958.1, forward strand.
TTCTGGCGCTCTCTCTCTCGCGCTCTCTCTCGCCATCTGGCCTGGGCCTCTTACCAGGTCCCTGCATACAAACCAGCAAAGTCAGTGACGGCTTTGGTGCCAGGCTGCTTCACAGAAGGGCATGGAGGGGCAAATGAACCCAGTGGCCAGGTCCTCTTTGCGGTCTTTGGGAGGGACTCCTGGCACGTTAGCCAAAAACCATCTTCCAGGGGAAGAAGAATTGATGGGTAAGCCTGGAGACCAAGCTGATCTGGGGCTGTCCCTCATGAGGACGGAGGAAGCCCAGGGTCAGCCATGGGTTCAAATCCCTATCTCAGATACTTAACCTGTGTGACCCTGGGCAAGTCAGTAAACATTAAGTATCTACTATGTGCCAGGAGGGGCAGCTAGGTAGCACAGTGAATAGACTGCCAGGTCTGGACTCAGGAGGACTGCTCTTGCCTCACACACTTCCTAGCTGTGTGACACTAGCCAAGTCACTTAACCCTGCTTGCCTTAGTTTCCTCATCTATAAAATAAGCTGGAGAAGGAAATGGCAAACCATTCCAGTATCTTTGCCAAGAAAACCCCAAATGGGGTCACCAAGAGTCGGACACACCCAAAATCAAAACAACAATGAATGTGCCAGGCACTGTGGTTCTCTCAAGGAGCTTGCAGTCTTATGGGGGGGCGGGGATGAGTCACAGCCTCTGTGGGCTCAGTTTCTTTATGTGTCCAATGAGGGAACTGGACCCAAGGACCTCGAAGGTCTTCTCAAGCTCCAAATCTGTTTTCCTGTATCAGAGTAGAATGAGACGTGGGAAATCATTTTGGGCCAACAGTTCTTTTACATTCATGTGACATGGAAGACCCCATTGGCAATCTGGTCAAGCCTACGGACTTTAAATGCATTTAATGAGATCACACAGAATTACAAAGGAAACCAATTATGGTGAAATACAGCTGTCAAACTACTTTTTCAAAACAAGTCCATGGACCCCCAGCTTAAGAAGCCAGATCTAGGCCAACTCTGCCATTTTGTAGATGACAAAGCCGAGGGCACAGAGAGGTCTCACTTGTGCAAGGTCACGCAGTGACTCAGCGGCCCAGCAGGACTGGAAAGAAAGATGCGGAATCCAGAGCTGTCTTATCAAGATGTGTTCATTTTAAAAACTCAGGTTAAACTGTACATTTCATTCTGCTTCCTTTAGCTTGTTGGCAGCTCCTACTACTTGCTAGGCACTGTGCTAGGTGCCAAAACCCGCCTGCCCTCAAGAAGCTTATATGTTATTGGCCAAAAAAACATATACATACATGAATAAATACAAAATAGATAGAAATTCATCTTGAGAGAGGAGAGAGCCAAATCTGCTCTGAAGGGCAGTTGTTTTTGTTTTGTTTTGTTTTGGGGCTAGGCAATGCAGTTAAGTGACTTGCCCTGAGTCACACAGAGTGTTATGTGTCTGAGGCCGGATTTGAACTCATCCTCTTGACTCCAGGGCCAGTGCTCTATCCAATGCACCACCCAGCTGCTTGGAAGGGCAGTTTGTTAACCACAGAATAAGGGCTTGCAGAGGGCACAGTGGAAGCATCAGGCAGAGTGGGATGAGGCCAACGTAGGTAGGTGTGAAGGAGCCCAGAAGGGAGCTGTGGCCTAGGCAGCCTGGGCCTCCAGAAGGGCAGGGACTCTGAGGAGGGCCCTAGGGTCACAGAATCCCACATCTTTTACAGCAGCAAAGGCAATTCGGATTTACAATCCCTGAGAAAGTGCAGTGTGCTAGGAATCTATGCTTACCCTTACCTTATTGATCATTTATCAATGACTTGAACAAAGGAGTGGATGGCAGGAAATGAAATTTGCAGATGGCACAAAGCTGGGAAGGAGAGCCAGCCTACTAGGGACAGTCAGGAGCTCAATGTTTCTTGACAGCCTGGACAGTATGGGGCTGAATATTATTAAATGAAGTTCATTAGGGATAAATGTAAAGTTTTATACTTGGGTTCAAAAAGTCAGTTTTGCAATTACAAGATGCAAGGGGGTGACTAGACTGTAGCTGAGCTTCCAATATGGCGGCTCTGGTGGACTGCCAGCTCCATAGGAACAATCAATCCAACGCGGCTGTCAGAAAGCTAATGAATCTTCATGGATTGCCATGGCTAAGAATGAATCACCAACAGACTGGTGATGGGCCTCTTGGTACCTAGGTAGGTTGGTCTCAGCAAGCAGACCCAGATGGTTGCTAGGACCGTACCTGAGGCCTTTTCAGCATAGCAGAGCCTGCCTGGTCTTGTACTCTGGTCTGTCATAGCTTTGGAGAAGCTGGGGAGACCTCTAAACAGGGCTTTCTGGAGGACTTCTGCCATCTTGGGCTGTCTCAAGGAAAGTAGAATGTCCAGACCTAGGGAGGGGCTCACCCATCCCCACATGCTCTATCCTGGCCAGACCCTCTGTGCAGTACGGTGTAGGGTCAAACTTTAGGAAGGATGTCACTAAGCTGGCTTGAGCCCACAGGAGGAGGATGGGAAAGGGCTTTGAGTTCATGCCATATAAAGACTGATTTACCATGGCTCGGTAACGGACAGGCTAGATGTCTCCAAGTAGCATATGGGGGGTTGGATTTCTTCTGTTTCTCTTTAAGCAGATGGATGACTACTTGTCGAATAATAATAGTAATATTAATAATGATGATGATGATAATGATGATGGCTAGCATTTATATAGCACTTTGAAATTTGCAAAGCATGTCACAGATATCTTATTTTATCTTCACGACAACCCTGGGAGGTAGGCAGTCTTATGATCCTCATTTTACAGATGAGGAAACTGAGGCAGACAGCATTTAAGTGACTTGCCCAAGATCACACCAAATAAGTATCTGAGGCCGGATTTGAATTTGTGTCTCCCTGACTCCAAGTTCAGCATTCTATCCACTTACCCTGGCTCTCCCGGGATGTTATAGCAAGGATTCTTTTCAGGAATGGGTCAGAGTAGGTAGCCATCAAGGTCACTTCCTTCTGTGATTCCGCTTGGCCCCCAAAGGAAGAAAAGAACAAAGAGGCAAATCTAGGTTCTGCATAAGAAAAAACTTCATTATGATCGGTGCCACCATGTAGAATGGGCTGCGTTGGGAGGACCTGGCTTCCCCCTCATGGTAGGGCTTCAGGCAAAGGCTGGTTTTGTTATGCAGGAGATTTGTTTTCAGGCACAGCATAGACTAACAGGTCTGTGAGGTCCAACCATGAGATTCTGGGATTGCCATTGGGTCCAGTCATTGAGCCTGGATGCACCATGTTCTAGTACATTACTCTCCATTTTATCTTCAATGAGACCCTGAGAGTCTTAGCCAAATGGTTTTGCTAAATGTTGGGTATATGACATCGACCGCATGCCCCTGACTAATAACCCTGTCGGAACAGGAAACAAGGCTGTTCTGGCATGATCTGCTGCTCTCAAGGAAGCCCTGGCTGACTTTTTGTGGTCACCACTCACTTCTCCAGTTGGTCACTAACCATCCATTTAATAATAGGTTCTGAAATTTCACCAGGATTTGAAGTTGAGTTTTCTGGTCTATGGTTTGTAGATTACACTCTCCTTTCCAATGGAAAACCAGGCTAACATTTGACCTTCTCCAGTCTGGGACCATCTCCCCCATTCTCCATGACCTTTCAGACATCACTGAGAGTAGCTCTGAAATCACATCTATCCCTTCTTCCAGGACTCTTCACTGTCATTCCTCTGGCCTGGTGGCTCGAGTCATTAAGGGCAGCTAGCACTTTTATCGTAGACTTTCCTGCTAGCCATTTTTGCTAATCCAAAGATAATTTTCCTTGGCAAAAAAAAAAAACAAAAAACAGAAAAAGCTTCAGCAGAGCAGCTCTGTCTTCTGTTCAGAGTTAGCATCCTGCTCATCTCATTACTACATCCAAGAGCTTGTCCTGTCTTTCATCTTTCTCTTTTCCACAATCTGACCAACAAAGACCCAGACCTTGGTCATTGTCCTTAGCATCCCCTGCCAGCCTCAGCCCATTCTGATCTCTGACACCCAGACACTATTCTTATAGGACTGGACTACACTTGGAGATGCAGACTCTGTCTCTTGCCCTTGCCTATATAAGTTCTATCTTAAAAAAATGATGATATCTTTTTAAAACCTAAGTTGGTTGGGGAGTTCTTTTTGTATCCACATTGGTCTCATCAGACAACTTCCTCATTCCCTTGTTTTTGTGTCTATAAGCATTCCCATCCTTCTTGGACTCCTTTGCTCCATGTCTACTAACTGGGAGTCCCCCAAGTTTCTGTCCTGCACCCTCTTCCCTTTTGCCTCTGCCTTCAGTGACCTCGTCAGTGCCTATGCATTCAGTTATCATCTCCATGCAGATGACTCCCAGATAACCCACTCACACAAGACAATTCAGCAAAACCATCTGACAAGCTATGTTGCATTCCACAGCCGCAGTCCCTTGCCTCTCCAGGCCATGTGGTTTAGATCTAGAAGAAATAACAGAGATCTCTTAGTCCAACTTGCTCAGTTGTTAAAAAGGGATAAAAGGAGAAGAACCAGGAGTAGGATTTGCACCAAGGAGGGATATCTGAGACCATCTGGTTACCCAGATGCCAGAGCTTGGCTGTACTTTATTCTTGTAATGGGACTGAATCTCATGTATAGAGTTACTCTCTCTCTGTCTTTCTTTGTATGTCTATTTCTCTTTCTTTCCAGTCTTTCCCTATGTATTGATTTCTTTCCTATTGTCTAGAAACACACCTGTCCCCAGTCCATGAAAAACCTCCCAAGATGCTAGCAATGCCCCTGCTTCTCTCCTCCCCTCAGCTAAACTCCCATCCTGTTTTCATATTTGAGTCTGCAGAACTTGGCAAATGCTAAGCAGTTAATACTAATTCATTCATTCTTGAAAAGCTGTCGTCACCCTCCATTGCATCCACTTCCTCTTCTAACCCCTCTGGAAAGCTCGCTGCCTCATCATCTGACTGAAGCTTCCTTCTGCAGAGTGCCCAGTCCTTCACTGCCCAATCCCATGGGCTTTTCCCAGGCCTCATCCTTCCTCAAGTCTTCACAGCATCCCACCCTGCTGAGTCTCCTCTCCTCCTCTGCGTCTGCTCTGTGACCTCGTGGCATGGCTCTCTCCTTCTACCTCTCTGACCACTGCTTCTTAGTCTTTTTGGCTGGCTCTTCATCCAGGCCATGCCCATTAACTCTGGGTGTCCCCAAAGGCTCTCCCGGACCCTCTCAGCGATCTCATCAGCTCCCCTGGCTTCAGGGACCATTTCCATGAAGACGACTCTCAGATCCATGGCTCTCTCCTGGCCCCCAGTACCATGTCACAAAGTACTGATTGGATGTTTCAAATTGGATGTCCCATAAAACCGAACTCATTATCTCTCTCCTCAAGCCCTTCCCTCTTCCTAACTTCAGTCAATTAATCAATAAACATGTACTAAGCGCCTGTTTTGTGCTAAGTGCTAGGGACACAAAAAGAGGCAAAAGACAGTCCCTGCCCTCAAGGAGCTTATAGTCTAACGGGAAGATGACATGAAAACAATATATACAAACCAAGCTGTTTACAGGATAAATAGCAAATAATTAACAGAGGGAAGGCACTGTAATTAAAAAGGGTTGGGAAAGCTTCCAGTAAAAGAAGGGATTTTAGTTGGGATTTAAAGGAAGCTGTTACTGATGAGGGCACCACCATCCTCCAAGTCACCCAGGCTCCCAACCTAGGAGTCATCCTGGATTCCTCACAGCTTTACTCCTGCCCTACCCCCCCCATGTCCAATCTATCGCCAAGGCCTGTTGATTTTACCTTTGTAATCTCTCTCCTCTATGCCCCCTTGTTTCCTCTGATACTGCCCCCACCTTGGTGCAGACCCCTATCCCCTCACACCTGGACTATTATAGTTGCCCCGGTGGGTCTGCCTCCTGCAGTCTCTCCCCACTCCAGTCCATCCTCCACTCGGCTGTTAAAGCTTTTCCTAAAGTGATGGAGGGACCACGTTACCCTCTTAACACTCTCTAAGAGTGATCATGAATTATCTAAGCTCATACAGAGTGTTGGTGACAGACCAGGGACCAGAAGCCAGGCTGGCAAACTCCCAATCCAAACTTCTTGGCTTAATACCACTCGCTGTCTAGGTCCTTTCCAGATCTAAAAGTCTGTGGCACCAGTGAAGAGCCAGAAAGCCCCATCCCAACCCTCTGTGTGCCCAGGCCTATATGGGTGCCATGGAGAATACAGAGAAGGGCCACAGCTCTGCCAGCCAGTGCCAGGCTAGTTGTGGAGATGAAACTCTTGTCTAAGAAACAACTAGGGGATGACGTATTCTCATTCGGGCAAATGGGAACCCAGGTCAGAGCTTTCTTTAGTTGAATAAATTGTAAAGTTCTGGTGTTTCTTGGGGCAGAGCAAGAGGAGACAGAGAGGGGAGTCCAGAGAGGGAAGGGACCTCATTACACCCATCTCTTGTATTCTATAGAGGAAGAAAATGAGGCTTGTAAGGAAAGGGACTTCCCTAAGGTCACCCAGCTGCTTAGTAGAAGAGCCAGGACTAGAGCCCTCCCTTTCCCACTCCTCACTTTCCTGGAGTTCCTGAAGGAGGAGGGACTCCAAAGTCAGCCAGACAGAAAGAAGTGCCCGACGCTGGGCTCAGTAGGATTTATGTAGGAGGGGAGGAAGGGCTCATTCCCCAACAGCTTCTCCTAGATGGATGCAGATCCTTAGTAAAGAGCTTTGTTAGCTTTGGGTTACGACAGGAATGTTTAGGTCAGTTTGGTGCAGAGCAGAGAGAGTACTAGACTTGGAAGACCTGAGTTTGAATCTTACCTTAGATACTTATTAGCTGTGTCACTATGGGCAAATCACTTAGCCTCTCTGGGCCTCAGTTTCCCCATCTGTAAAATGAAGGTGTTGGAGTCCATGACATCTACCATCCCTTCTGGCTCCATATTTATGATATCTTCCCTACAAAGCTGTGTGCTGGTGGACAAGTCATTTTTCTCTCAGAGACTCAGGCGTTGAGAACAGTGATACTTATATTACGTGACTCTGTAAAAAGGCTACGGACATATGAAAGTATTATTAGACTCCAGCTCCATCCCCCTCTTTCCTCCAGATTCCGCTAACATCCTCTCATTTTGCTCCCCTTTCTTAGTAGCTGGTCATCTACCTCAGTCCCCACCTATGAGATGGCCATGACGTGCAGCCCTCCTGTCCCAGAAGAGGAGGAAGAGGATGGACCACCCCCATACGGGAGGGCCAATGGCGGGAGACCAGTAGGACTGACCCGAAGCATATCTGATGGGGCACTGCTTTTTCCTCCCCAGCCAGAGATGTGGGGAGACCGAGGCACAGCCTGGGTCAGCCCCCCACCCAGCTATGAGAGCATTGATGCCCGTGGCCTGTGACTGACATTCCAGCCTGAACCGACAGCTCTCTTTAGGTGCTCTATCGCGGTAGCCAGCCAGGTGGAGGCTGACTAGGAACCCAAATGGAGGAGCTCAAGCCCAGACTGGCTTCTGTCGCTCTCCAGAGACAATCTTTAACGAAGGCTAATGGGAGTCAGGAGGACCTTATGCTTGGGTCCAGTAAGACTCGGGTTTGGATCCTCGATGGGCCCCTGACCGGGTGTGTGACCTTGGTCAGATGCTTCCACCTCTCTTGTTTTTTCCACATCTGAAAAATGGGGCTCCTAATCCTTGTCCTATAGACCTCTAATGGATATTAGGAGCATCAGATGAGATAATGGATCTGAAAATAATGTCATGAGCTAGAATACAATAGAGATTGGTTTTTATTGGTGCCCAGATACTGGGGTGGCCTTACATAAAAGCAGCTACCCTGGCAGGGTAGATTTCAGAGTCTCTATGACCCTATTTCCCTACTATGTCTCCTTACTCTCCCCCCACCAACCCCCAGGAGACAAAACAGGTAGAAGAAGAAGACCTGGGACAGGTCACGTCTCTCAGCCTCAGTTTTCTCATCTGTAAATTGAGGAGAATCATCTCTGTCCTCCCTACCTCACTAGGCTGTTGTGAACGTCAAACCAGCGAGCTGGAGCTGTTTTCAGGTACTAGAACCTTAGTGTGAATGGAAGCTGAGCTAGAGGAGGTGGGGCCGGGGCACCGTCACTGACCTGGGATGGACAGACCCAGCTAGCAAACCCCTCACCAGGGAAAGCCTGAATAGAGCAGGCTTCTTGGCCTGGGAAGGAAGGGGGAGCACAAGAAGGGCGCAGGACAATGAGGTTGGCCCACAAGTCAACCCACAACAAACCATCAGATTTTATCTGAGTAACTCCTTTCTCCATGGCCTGGAGTATAAGGTGTGTCTGAGGGGATGGAGAAGGACATGGTTCTCTCCATCATGGAGCTAACAGTTTGATAGAGTCAGCAAAGGAGTATCAGTATGGAAGAGCTTTCAGTATGGAATTTTTTTTTTTCAGAATCAGTATGGAAGGGCCTTAGAATACAGAATGTAGTAGCTGAGAGGGGCCTGGCAATAGGGAATGTCAGGGCTGGGAGGGGCCTTAGAACAGGGAATGTCAGAGCTGGGTGGGGCCTTAGAACAGGGAAGGTCAGAGCTGGGAGGGTTCTTAGAACATGGAATGTCAGAGTTGGCAGGGGCCTAGAAAGTAAGTGCTATATTGAGGGCATTCCACTAGTGAGTAGCCCAATTCCTTTGACTCTTATGCTCTATCGATTTTTTTTCCTTTTACTGGTGAATCCCCTGGTCCTTATAATAGGGACTCTAGCTGAGAGTAAGGACTGTTTTCCCTCCATGTATCCTCAGCACTGAGCACATGAATAGTTGCTTAATAAATGCCTCTTGAACTGAAATTAGGTAAGGACCACTGATTTCTTATGCTGAAAAAGAAGACACGTGACCCACCGCCCTGATGGGACTTGGCATTTCCCAGATTGCAACACCCATCTGCATGTGGCATTGGGGAAGAACCCTGAACCATGGCTCTGGAAATCTGGAACCTAACCTTACTCCTGCCACCTACTTGCTTTGTGGTTTTCAGCAAGTTGGGCCTCAGTTTCCCTATTTGTGAAAGGAGGATATTTTACCAAATTAGGTCAAAGGTTCTGACGTTCCGTGTTCTAATATCCCTTCTAGTTCTGACACCTTGTTACTGTTCAGTCATTTCAGTCACACCCAACTCTCCGTGACCCTGTTGGGGATAGTGGAATGGTTTGCCATTTCCTTCTCCAGCTCATTTTACAGATGAGGAAACTGAGGCAAACACAGCAAAGTGACTTGCCTAGGGTCACACAGCTGGTAAGTGTCTGAGGCTGGATTTGAATTCAGGAAGAGGAGTCTTTGTGATTCTGCACCCGGTGCTCTATGACATCTTACATTTGCTCCAAACCCTGTCAGAGCTCTGACATTTTGTCTTCTCACGCTGTGATTCTGTCTCTGATCTCTGCACCCTTTCCATTCCCAAAAGGTTAACTGTCAAAGTGTCTGGCCAGGCGTTTCTGGGTCCTTCCAGCTGGGGAATGTGAAGTATTTCCCTTGGGGCAGGAGGGCTTAATGAGTTGCAGGTGTGGGGAAAGCCCGCTTAGGTCTGAGGTTCCCCCCAGGAAGAGTGAAGGCAGCTGGTTTTGAGTGCCTCCAGATCCCCCGAGAATGGGGATCTGGCGTTGGGCTGAGGGGAATTCGCAGCTTTAGAACTCACGCCAGCCCTCCGAACAATGGAAAGATTAGTACCGAACCTGGATTTTAGCCCTGAGAGATGATTCAGTGCAGCCCTATATCTCCCATTTAACAGGTGAGGAAACTGAGGCCCAGATGACTTGGCTGGGGTCTCGCAGCAGGCGATTCACTCTCACCTCAGTTGGAGAGGAAGAGAGTCACTCCCGCCCGATGCCCGCAGGCACGGCAGGCACTGAGGGATTTCAGGTAGTCAGACAATTAGAGCTGTCCAGCAATTGTAGGTAGCAGAAGTCTCCATCAAGGGAGGTTTATAGGCTCACAAACTGTTAGAGCATAAAGGGCCCTTTAAAATGTACCCCCTCGTTTTATGGGTGAGGCAAGAACCAGCAATTATTGTTCACCTTCCCTGTGCCAGGGATTGTGCTGCGTGCTAGGGAGAGCGATTGCTGGCCAAGGTCGTGTGGCGAGCTAAGGTCTGGGCTCTTTGTGCTCCAGTAGGGGCTGTTGTCAGGTATGTTAAGGCGGGGTTCTCATTGAGGTGTCCATCAGCCTCACTGCTCTTTACATCCCCTTCCAGCCTCCCAGGTCCTTATTCAGCTTTGCTTTCAGCAACAATAATGAGAATAATAATAATGATCCATTTGTAAAGTGTTTTGAGTTTATAAAGCACTTTCATCATAAGTGCTAGGTCATACAGTGGATAGAGGGCAGGTCTTAAGTCAGGAAGACTCATCTTCCTGAGTTCAAATCCAGCCTCGAACACTTACCAGCTGTTTGACCCTGGGCAACTCACTTAACCTGTTTGCCTCATCTGTAAAATGAGCTGGAGGAGGAAATGGCAGACCACTCTAGTATCTCTGCCAAAAAAACCCAACTCCAAATGGGGTCACAGAGTCAGATGTGACTGAACAATGACAAACCACTTTATGAACTCGGGTATCTAGGGCTTGACTTGTTCCTTGCCTGTCTCTGGGCCTCTCACTTCTCCTCTGTCCTGTTTTTGACTTGAGGTAAGACCTTCTGGCCTCTTTCCTTTGGACCTTGAAGTGCCAGACTTGGGAGAAGACCAGGGAACACAGCAATCTCTAGCAGTCTTCCCTGGAGATTCAGGCCCATGTTTCTTGGCCTCAGTCACGATTCCTATGATCCTGAATCTGAGCCCCATGGTAGACTCCTGAAGCCTCTGCCATTTCTGTGGGTCCCTAAGCCCTTAGTCATTGGCTAGCCCAGTTTTTAATCTGACCCTGCAGGCGTCGACTACCCTGGAATCACAGAGAAGTCAAGCCCTCAGATTCGAATGAAAACATGGGATAGCAGAGGAGACCTTCGAGAGGCAGTGTGACCGATGAGAGAGGGTGGTGATTTTAGAGTCAGGAGCTGGGTTCAATTCCAGGCTTGGCCACTTGTTACCCGTATGACCCAGAGCTGGCGACTCTGACCCTAAGTATTGGTTTAAATGGCCTCCGAGGTCCCTTCCAACTCCAAACCAGTGCTGCCACCCTTGGCCCATGGGCTGATGCAGAAAATTGAAAGGCCCCAAATTCATAGTCATTAATTCTGGTTTTGGAAGTGCAGCTCTGAAATAGATGAACAGCTCCTAATGGATAGAGACCGTCAGCAGTGGGCTGGGGGTTGGGATTCCATCAACCTCTACCCAATAAAGAAGCCCCATTACAAGATACCTGACAAGTGGCCCCCATCCCTTGCCTCCAGACTTCCACTGCCTCCCAAGAAGGCTCATTCTAACTTTGGCTGGCTTGTATTACTCCTGGTCAGGACAATCAAAGGACAGCCTTCTGAATACCTGATGGCGGCTCTAGTGGTCTCCATCTTCCATAACCTCCACCCTCTCCCCAGCCCTTTAAAAAACTGAATATCAAACATGGAAGAAAACTTAGGGATCGTGAAGTAGAACCCATAACCCCCTTGTCTTACAGAAGGGGAAACAGAGTCCCATAGGAAAGGAGTGATAGACTAGCAAGTGGCAGAGAAGGAGCTTGGACCCAAGTGTTCTGACTCAAGTGCGTTCTTCCCGTTGTTCCTTTGGCAAACATCCCATTTACCTCTTGGCTCCTAAGTGACCAGCTGGCATCTTTAAGATCAGCGGGGATGGGGCGCAGAGGAGGGGTACTTGGGGTTAGGGCTGGGTGAGAGTGTGAGGAGTTTGAGAGAAAGGAAAGTACTGAGAGGCCTCAAGTCTGACCCCCTAATCTTACAAATAAGGAAACTAAGGCTCCAAGAGGTGATGTTATTTCTACAGGTCTACGCTGGTGGCGAATATCAGCCAATATAAGAGATAAACACAGAATAAGTGCCCAAGGCAGGATGGGATTCATTGGTCAATATGAAAGGCGTGGGTGCTCAGAGGAGGGGGAGAGGAGAGAGAGAGAGAGAGAGAGAGAGAGAGAGAGAGAGAGAGAGAGAGAGAGAGATCTCTGGGGTGATCAGGGAGGACTTCCTGGAGGAAGTGGTGCTATGCTGGGCAATGAGGATGGGAAGGATTTGGAGGCAGGAAGGGGAACAGGAAAGTTTCATCAAAGGCTCAAAGGTGGGAGATGGGATGGGCTGTGTTGGGCACATGAGGAGATCAACTGAGCTAGAGATGAGGTGTTCTCTGGAGAGGGAGAGAGGGTCTGGTATGCAAAGGACTTTAATGGAGAGGTCTCTTCACCTGCTCAGGGGTGTGTGTGTGTGTGTGTGTGTGTGTGTGTGTGTGTGTGTGTGTGTGACAGACAGAGATAGAGAAAGAGATGGAGAGAGACAGAGACAGACAGAGAGAGGCAGACAGACATTCAGAGACAAAGAGGCAGACCGAGAAAGAGAGAGACAGACAGAGAGAGACAGATAGGCAGAGACAGCGAGAGACAAAGACAGAGACAGTCTGGCCAAGCTGCTGCTTTGTCCATGCCCAAGACAGACCATAGCTGTGTCTCCATGCTGCCCCCTGGTGGGGTCTTTCTCAATCGGCTTGAGCCTCATTTCTTCCCCTCCAGCTTCTTGCAGATGATGCTGGGGGACACTGGGAGAAAGTGAAGGGGACAGACGTAGGTTGAGAGGGAAGGGGAAGGGCAGCACTACTGGGAGGTCCTCACTGTGGCATTAGCACACTTGACATAGAGAAGCACAACCCGATCTGTTCTCACCAAGACATCAAGGGATATTGTTTAATCAATCAACATTCATCAGATGCCTACTGCATACCAGCACTGTGCTGGACAACTCACTACCTGTTTGACCTTGAATAAGTCACTTTTTTGAGCTTCATTTTTCTCAGCTGTGAATGAGGAGGCTGGGCAAAATGACTTCTAAGGTCCCTTCCAATTCTAATAATCAGTCAACAAGCATTTATTAAGCACCTTCGGTTTGCCAGGCACTGTGCTAGGCACTGGGAAACCAAAGACAAAATGAAAAGAGTTTCTGCCTCAAGAAGCTCACAACCTACTAAGGGAAAGGCCACAATATGGTACATACACATATAATTATATATGTGTCAATACTTTTAAACAGCATGAATGACATTACTGAACTCTGAGTCTATGATTTTGTGAAGACCAGATTTCTCTGGAGCCCTGAGTATTCTAACAGCAAGGAGCTGTTGAAAGAAACAGGGACATTTAGCCTGAAGAGAAAAGGCTCAGAGGGTTCAGGAAGAGGGCTCCAACTCATTCTGCTTGGCTCCAGGAAGTAGAATCAGGAGGAGTGCAAGAAAAAGACAAATAGAGTTTTTTAAATTAATTTATTTATTTTGATTCATCAACAATCACTTTTGAGTTTAAAATTTTTCTTCCCCTTGCTCCCCACCACCCTCCCCAAGATGGTGCACAATCTGATATAGGCTATACATACACATTCCTATTAAACATATTTTGACATTAGTGATGTTGTAAGTAAGAATTAGAAACAATAGGAGGAACCACCAGAAAGAGGAAACAAAACACAACAGAAGAAAAAAAATAGCAAATAGTATGCTTCGATATGCAGTCAAACTCCATAGTTCTTTCTTTGGATGTGGATAGCATTTTCCATCACGAAGCCTTTGGAGATGTCTTAGTGTTGCTGGGAAGGGTTAAATTTATCAATATTAGTCATCACACAACATGGCTGTTACTGTGTACAATGTTCTCTTGGTTCTGCTCACTTCACTCAGCACCAGACCACACCAGTCTTTCCAGGTTTTTCTGAAGTCAGCCTGTTCATCATTTCTTATAGCACAATAGTATTCCATTACATTCATATACCACAACTTGCTCAGCCATTCCCCAATTGAGGGGCATCCTCTCAATTTCCAATTCTTTGCCACCACAAAAAACAAATAGAGTTTTGATATCAGAAAAAATCTTTCTCCTAATTCGAGTTGTCCCAAAGTGGAATGGGCAGCCCTGAAAAGTAGTGAGCTCTCCATTACTGGAGGTGTTCCAGTAAAGGCTGGATGACCACTTGTCAGGAATGTTACAGAGGGGATTCTTGCTCAGATCCAGGTTGGAGTCAATGCCCCTGAGGTCCCTTCCAACTAAGAGATTCTGTGAAACTGAGAAAGGAGAAGGATGGTAGAAGCTGCCCCCTGCCCACAGATAGGACAAGCAGTGTGTCTAACATCCAAGGAAGACTAGCAGAAGAAAGGATGGCTAACTCCCAGAAGACAGTGTCTAGGAAGAAAGAGAGGCCACGATTCAGCTCAGCCTTGGGAGGACCAAGAAATTGGGCCAACTGATGATATTAAAACAAAAAAGCAAAGTAAACATCAATAATGGTCCCAGAGCCTTGGCGGGAAGCAGCTTATGCCTGGAATTTGACTCTGTAAGATTACAACTTGTTAAAATGGAAAAATAAATAAAAGCAGGGCTGAGAAACAATGTTTGTTAAGTGTGTATTCATGGGAAGAAATCCAAGAACATGAGGGGAGGAATAGGATAGAGAGCATTTGGACAAGGATAAAAGAGAATAGAAATAGAAACAATATCACCATCAGAGAGTAGTAGAGACCATCTAGATTGAAGGAGAGAGTGGGTATGTGTTGAGGGCTTGCACTGATGGGTTTGAGGATATAGGTCATGTCGGGATGTTCCTGTTCCTGTCCATTATCTAAGAGCCATCTATGTCAGAACATAGGCTCTCTGACCTCTTCCAGGCACTGTCTGTCCCTTGAGAGGATGAAGGATTTTTCAATAAACCTTGAAAGATAATCGGGAAGCGAGGAGACGACTCTGGGGGAATACTCCCCCCAGTTACTGTTACCATGAGAAGAATTAATTGTTGACACTTGGTTTTTTCCATTCTTGATTCTGTTCCCACGAATGGGGTATAAAAACCCTAACTCTGAGATCATCAAACAGAGCTTGTTTGTAACTTGCTACCCCCTGGTCCGCATTTCTCTCTCTCTCTCTCTCTCTCTCTCTCTCTCTCTCTCTCTCTCTCTCTCTCTCTCTCTCTCTCTCTCTCTCTCTCTCTCTCTCTCTCTTTTTCCTTCTTTCTTTTTCACTCTTTTCAGCCTCACCGGAGATAACTTCGTAGTAGACTCAGAAGTCTGCTACAGGTATGCAGGCTGAGAAAGGGATCGGAACCCTTGTATAAGAACACACTGTCCTACCGATGGGGGCTTGAACCATGCCGGTGTCTGCCCAGAGCATGCACAGCCAACCCATTTATGTCCTGTCTTCATCCTCCAAGAGGTGGAGACTGTGAATCAGTGATATACCCATCAGATTCCAATGGGTTACTCTATAGATCTAGGAGCCATGAATTAGTGACATGCCCATCAAATTCCAAAGGGTTACTCAATAGGAAAAAAACAAATATGGAGGAGTTCATCTACCTGGAGCAATGAAAGGTCAAGGATCTGTAGGGAAAGAATGAAAAGAAAGTGGGGACCT